>NC_089800.1:27238380-27838380 GCF_029633855.1 Hoplias malabaricus | reverse complement strand
GCCAAAATCTGAAAATAGTGAATTAAATTCAGAATGTATTGAATGAAATCAGAGAATATCTAATTAAATTATAGAATATAGAATGAATTCTCACATGATCAAGGCACTTGTGTCATCTTGTGTTTTTGCTACATATGCAGGCAGTGTTTTATTATGAGTGAGTCAGCAAGGAACCTGGTGTAAGCAATTCTGAGTAACAAGGATGTTTTTAATACATTGCCGAATGTAAGTATGGGCCAAACTAGAACTGGTGATTGTACTCAGTATAGTTCTACTGAGAAATCATTTCACCCATAGTTTTTACTGTAGAAGGCTGAATAGAATGTTTCCTCACAGGCCAGGCAATTCCAGCTTACCAGGCAAGTAATTATCCAGAAAGGAACATGCCTTCTATCTCACAGTTGCACCTCAAAACAGGCCCTTCTTATAACCTACAATTATTTCAACCACCATGTCCTTAAGAGACACAAATTGCTTCAAGAATTGCGTAATTTTCTAGTTTTACTAGTTTTCTAGTTTAAGGAAATATAAGAATATTCCAGCCAATGCCATTTTTAAACCCAGGGAATTCAGAATGCTATCACTTTGATACTAACTACCAAAATCAGTTAAAGCACGAGTTACAAGAACATTAATAGATAAACAGTTATGGATGAGTGTTATATTATAGCTAAGAGTATTAGAACAAAGATACCACAATATATATCTGTAAATTACAATATGACCAGTTCTCATTCTGGCATAGCCCCCCAGTGATTGTTCTCTGTAGTAATAAAATAAAGCACTGAACCATAACTGACTCTAAACTATTTATAGACTATCACTAATGACTAGTAAATGATCATTAATACAACTACTGCTGGACTAACTTGTTTACAATAAGTCCAGTAATTAGACACTACACAGAATGTTTTGGCCTAATTGGGTGCACTAAACCAAACCTAATAGTTTCTTTGTTTTCACACACCAAGATTAATTAATCCCAAATCGCTTTTGGACAGTTTTTCAGCTATTTATATTTGGGATGTTCACTGTTGATTGAGCCAATGAAAGCCTGGCGTGAACAGAGGTGGCAAAGTGCTGTAAGTCATATCATGGCTAGCTTAATATGTCATTACATGTGCATGGAATATTCAACTTTGAAGAGGTTTTTGATTAGTTTTTTTTTTTTTTTTTCATCTCCTTTTTTGCATGTATATATGTCTCTGTTCTATTCATTAGAAGAACATGATATGTCAATTGGCCCACAACAATTTGAGCACATTTTGTGTGCTAAAATTTTATATGTACATGGTTTCAACTAAATACATCTGTTTGTAATTCAGAACAGAATGTGTTATTGTGAACATGTCTGTTTTAAGAATGTGCCCTAATATAAACTTTGCCATATTCTCTTATAGGTGTGAATAAGCCACTCAAATGAATATTTCAGCTGTCAGTAGCAATGGGACTGATGCTCTGGATCAGGGATTTTATCTAATTGCTTTCAACACAATAGGCAATAAGAACTATATTTTCATGTCCTTGGTACTGATCTACCTGATCACTCTGCTATGCAACCTCATTGTTCTGAAGGTGTTCATCATGAACTCCAGTCTACAGATCCCTAAATTCCTTGCTGTTTGCAACCTTGCTGTAGTTGACATTTCCATCAACAGTGTTATTATTCCACAGATGGTCCCTGTGTTTGTGCTCAACCTCAATCACATCTCTTTTGAGGCCTGCTTCTCCCAGATGTTCTTCATGCATTTTTTTGGTGATTTGGAAAGCTTCTCGCTCGCCCTCCTGGCCTATGATCGTTTGATCGCTATCTGCTTTCCTCTGCGCTACCCTTACATCAACACTAATCTGAGGATGGGTCTCATTATAGCCGGCCTTTGGTTTCTGGTTTTTCTACTTGAATTGTTCCCAGTAACTCTGGCCAGCAATCTCCCCTACTGTAAATCTAGAGTAGTTCATAGTAGTTGTTGTGAACATGGCCCTGTTTTTGTTTTGGCTTGTACAGATATCTCATTTAACAAGAGACTGGCCACTGCTAAATCTCTGGTGGTACTTCTCTGCCCTTTGACATTCATTATTCTCTCTTATATTGTTGTGGTGTTTGCAGTGTTGAGAATTGCATCCACTGCACAACGTTGGAAAGCCTTCAACACCTGTCTGACACACATGGTCTTGGTCTTGATTTACTATGTCCCAATAATCCTGGCATATATTTTGGGAGGCCTGAAATTAGTACAAGCAACAGATCTTTACACTGCTATTCTAACAGTGTCTGTTACCCTCCCACCAATGCTGAACCCAATCATATACAGCTTAAAGACTGAGGAGCTGAGAGGAAAGGTGTTCACATTTATTAAGCCTCAAAAGGTCAAACATGATCTGCAAAAACAAGAAAAATATTTTAGATGAATTCACTACTGTTGCACATATAAAACCTGAACCTTAAGGCACATGATTGCCAATGGCAAAAAAGGTAATTTAACTAATAATTAAAAATAAAAAACAAAGTATGCGTCTCAGTGTCTTGTTTCATATATATCTCACAGATCAATAAAATAGGACTTTTGAATACAATTTTAAAAATAGTAATTATGTATTCATATTCTAATTAACATGACATGAATTTATTTTATTTTGATTTTAATCCAGCAGTGATTTAACTACATTAACTGTAATTACAATAAGTCCAGTTATGCATTTCACCAGTGACTGTTCTCTGTGACACTGAAGTACAGAACTGACCTTAAAATGTTGTCCCACTTACAATATTTTTTCATCTGATGTCAGCGAGCCAGTATCCAGTCACAAGTGGCAAGAAAAAAATAAAAATAAAAACATAAAGGAAAGGGTTTTGTGTGTGTGTGTGTTTAGATTATAAAAATTAGAGTAAATTATTTTCTCTACTCTTGTAGAGAAGAAAACACATTCTCAATCTCAGAAGATTGCTCTACAGTTTAAGATCTAATAAAAGAAACTACAAGCAAACAATAAAGATCAGTTGATTAGTACCCAGTCAGAAAAGAAAAAATAAATATTAGATTATGAACTAAACATATAGAAATGCTCCATTGTGCATGCATTTATACACAATTGTTTATGCTAACATAGGTCTATAGTACTCTATAGTAACTCTTTGTTTCAAACCTGTTAATAATTCACACCTTATAATAATACAACTGATATCAAATAATAAGAACTGCAATATTTAACTTATTGATGCGTATATGTATATTTATATTTGTGTAAATGTATTTTAAGCAATTTTTGAAGTGAAATATTTTTACTATTAACACAAGATGGCAGCAAAAGACCCAAAGTGGCACAATGACACAGTGTTGGGTATTGAATGAGAAAAAAAGATCAGTTACATCTTGTCTTGTAATGTATTAGATCAGTAGTAAAGTATTGAATATCATTTCCCCTGCAGCAACAATCTCTGCTTGTCTGAAAGAGTTTTTATGAGATTTTGGAATATTTCTGTGAGAATTTGATTACATGGTCATGAGACACACAATGTAGACAGGAATTGGTGTTGGGTGTATTGGATGAGAATAGTTCTGAATCACAAAATATCACACCAATTTACAAAGGTCCTGAATGGTGCTCCTTTTACTCAGAAAACAGCCAGATGTACTGGTTTTCATTTGAAATGACAGCTTTTCTGTGGAGAGTATACAAAAAAATAACATAAATGGGTACCTGGGTTCATAGGGGTATCCCATCTTTGGTGCCACACCAAGACGTTTTCATTTCATGTAAACAGAAACTACCAAAAATCATTGAGCACATAGCAGGAAAGTTCAGATAATTACATTTTTGGCGGATTCTGCATTATTTAAGTAATTGTTAATGTAATGGGAAGAAAAAAATGTGCTATGGAACTTAAATTGTTACATTTTAACAGAAGTAAAAAAATGTCATTATATTTACTACAACATTGACTATTAGAAGTCCTTCTATTTTGTCATCATTAAAGTTTAGCTGATTAACTGATTACCACATGCCAAATATAGAATCATATGGCAAATCTAAATCTCATAATCCAGGTCTCATTGTGTTCAGGACCTTATAAATATTAAAAACAACCATGTAATGTGAAACTTTGCACCACACAACAAAGGTGGAATACAAATTTAGGACCAAAGCCTCAGTGTATTGATTCTGCAGGTTCAAATATCTTTGCAAGATTACTGGAATATTCTCACAGTTATCTTGCATAGGACTTTCAACCTAATTACAAAAAATACACAATATTTGCATTTTTAAATAATGAAACCATGATTTTAAAATAAACACACATATCAGTATCATACTATTTGTGCATATTCACTTTATATATATGTCCATCATAAACTATAGTACACAGTACAGCTGCAGTAATAAATAATCACATTGTCACAAAATATTCTTTATATTTTAAACAATTTTTCAGATTTATGGCTAATTAGCAAGCTCTCCATTACCTCAGTCATATATTTAAAGCAGTGGACATCAGCACAGTGATTTGACTAAAACCAGCTGAAGACCTTAACACACAGTAAATTCACCAGTGTTAAATCACTATTAGTGTTAAATTAACACTGTTAATGTAATAATGTAACACTCTCAGTGTTAAGTTAACACTAATAGCGTTGATTTAACACTGGAGAATTTGCTGTGCATGACATCACTTTGCTAAAACCCGGACCTTTATGTTGAGCCTGTTTTTGAGGGTCTTCAGTAAGAAGTCCTTGAATTCGTTTGTGTTAAGGACATAAATGATGGGATTTACCATTGGAGGAATTGCGCTGGACAGTGATGTACTAATTATCCTTGTATTGGGATGGAGAGTAAATATTAATGCAGAAATGTATGTACTTATGACAGGGAGGAAACTTATCCCTACTATTATCAAGTGTGAAACGCAGGTTTTCAGGGATTTAATCCGTCCATCCCATGTTGTAATTTTACTTACTGCAAGAAAAATGCCTAAATATGATACTGTTATTATAACCAATGGTGCGTAGATGAATAGCACTGAACAAAGTTTTGCCATAACTGAGTTGATAGTGTTGTCATTACAAGCAATTGTATAAATTGGCCCATGGTCACAGAAATAGCTTTTTACCTCATTGGTTTTACAGAAGGAAAGTCTGGTGATCAAAGCCACTGTTGTCCCAATCAAAACAATGGAAAATGACCAAACTCCCATTGAAGCTGCCAACATGGAGAAGTTATTCATAATGGCATGGTATCTTAAGGGTGAACAAATGGCAATGAAGCGATCATATGCCAAGACAACAAGAATTAAAGCCTGTACATTGCTGAAGAAAAAAACAAAAAACATGTTTGCCAAGCAAGCATTGTAGGATATGTATTGTGAATCAAACAGAAATGTCTTCATTAGGTTTGGAATCAGTGCATTTGTTTCCCCAAAGTCTGCTAAAGCTAAATTAAATATTCCTATATATTTAGGGGTGTGCAAACTTCGGTCAGTAAGTATTACAAATAGCACAAAAGAGTTCCCAAACACAGCGATAATATAGGTCATAAACAGAAATACGAAGTAAAATTTGCTTAAAGGAATTCCAGTGAATCCATTGATGTAAAAATACTCAGGATGCACAAAGGACATATTCTGAAATAAACTTGCGTTCAAAGTGGTCATAATGAAATGAACACTTCTGTTCTCCTGTAGAAATTAAATGAAAAAATGAAATAACAATGCACAGATAAATGTACAATAATAAAAAATTATCCCTTTTATGTTTAGATGGTCAAAATAATAACAGTTCATAAGGAATTTCTGTTGTTTTGAAGAGGTTGATTTCACCTGTAGTTAAAACACAGGCATATTCAATAACACATTTCTGAACATTGTAGTCAGAATTACCCAGTGTGCTTAGCTACTCAGGAAATAAATGTGGATGTATTATATAGGGAAACATGAGATCATACCTTGTCGTGATCATGAAATCCAGAGTGGTTTTTTTTTCCATTTTTTCTTTCCCACAGAGTGCATGTATAGGATTTGTACAATAATTAATTGTACAATTTAATATGCATTCCTTTCAGTTTTATCAGCCTATCATAAAATAAGTACAAACAATTGTAATTTAACGCATTATATTACTATTTATCATGTTACTTTGAAAAAATTCTATTTAAATTATATTATAAATTATATCAGTATTACTAGTATTCAAAATAGTCACAAGAACAGGGGTCCCATGGGGACAAAGGATGAATTAAAGCAGTTAAGGCATGTAGATAAAAAGCACATGAAGAAAATAACTAGAGAAACTGAGAGCAACAGAAAAGGGCAGAACTGTAAGTGTGCGCCATTCGCCTTTTAGTTGCACTTTCTGCAGAGAAGTTATTTAGCTGGGTGGCACAGTGGTGCAGCAGGTAGTGTCGCGTTCAGATGCCTCCAGGGACCTGAAGGTTGTGGGTTCAAGTCGTACTCTGGGTGACTGACTGTGAAGTGTTTGGTGTGTTCTCCCAGTGTCTGTGCGGGTTTCCTCCGGGTTCCTCCCACAGTCCAAAAACACATGTTGGTAGGTGGATTGGTGACTCAAAAGTGTCCGTGAGTGTGTGTTGCCCTGTGAAGGACTTGTGCCCGCTTCAGGGTGTGCACACCAGAGAATATGTAATTTTTGATTGCATGTCCTTAAACATTTTTTTGTCAATTCATATTTATCTTTTTAGCACTTTTAAAGACAATAAGTGTTGCCCAAAATGCTGCAAAATATAATCAACTAACAAAACAAAAATAGATAAAATTGCAAAACATCCATATAAAAAGAAATAAAACACATGAAAAAGATCTAACACTAAAACAATGTGAAAGAACTACTGATGGCAAGACAACCACTCAACTCCAAAAGTTATCCAGAGTTGGATTTTAGGCCACTTTAAGTGGATTAGTCTGGTGGATTTTATTGTAATTTCCACCATATACAGTGTTTTGTATAGTACTATACAGTACGTTCCTCCAGGACCAATGTTCTACATATAAACATCACACCCACACACACACTTCATAAAATGGACCTCTATATATATCATATATAAGTAGTGCACTAGGTACCTGCTGAACCTGTGCCTAAAACATGTGCAAAAATGGTTCTGGAGGCAGCGCCACTTTAGAAACAGAAGCACTGTTATTGGTTACCAGCCAGAAGGTGGATGAACATGACTGGTCAGAACACATTGGGCAGAGATTTACAAAGACATTTGTGTTTGCATACTCTGGCATCCAGAAATTACTTTGGATAATGTAACTGCCTCTGAGAAAATTGTGTAATGTTAAAATGCTTTGCTGCCTTTGAGACACTTTCTAAAGAAGTATATTGTTTAGCCTTGATTTATGACTGCTGCCACTAATGGAGCTACAGAATGTTATATATTAATGCTCTGCTCCCTGAGAAGATAGTGGGAAAGCACATGACTGCTGCCGCTGAGGAACTACTTTGTGTCATTTTGCAGCTTCTCCAGACACAGCAGTCATAACTCAAATGTGCAGGAATGTACTTCTTCAGAATCTGCCTCAGAGGCAGCAGAGAATTATAACATTCTGCATCTCCCATAGAAGCACAATGTTACTTTATCCTCCATGTGCTTTGCAGCATTTCCAACAAAATATGAAACAGAATTAATTCTACAGTAACAAAAATAGAAAATTATATTGCACATTTAATTCTTCCAGATTTATTTGTGGCTATCAGAGCAGGCAAACACAAGGGCCTAGGCAGAGCTTTACTGGTTTATGGCAGAGTATTTGAAAATCCTCACCCAGTGTGTGCTAACCAAACAGGTCCATCCCTGCCTTTTGAAAGGTAACCAACTACATTAATTTTGTAGTTATGGTTGTGCACACAAGTGTTTTTCTGCAGTATTTAAGTGACATGCAAGTTTGGTAACTTGCAAAGAGGAAAAAGGCTAAGAAAACTTAAATAAGCACATGAACAAAGCACAGTGTAGGCTGCCATTCTTTCCCTTGTGTTTTGCTTTTTTTCACATACAAAAAAAGTCACATTTTTAATTATTAACAGCATTCATAATTAAGTAAGGCATTTATAAAGCAGCCTATACATTCATTTCAACAGTTGCAAACAAATCTTCCATCAAAACAAAACAACACAAAACAAAACAAAAAAACAGCGCAGATTCACATGTTGATCTATAATATATTAAAATACATTTTGCTTTTTGTATATATATATATATATATATATATATATATATATATATATATACTGATCTCAGGATTTGCCCTATAGTCGTAGGGGACTAATAAACTGAATGTATTACTAATTTAATGAGTCTGGTTCTATTGGGTCAAAGATAAAAATATTATTATTATTATTATTATTATTATTATTATTAAATCCTGTCATACATAAATAATAGATGCTGTAAGAAAGAAAATATAAATGTGCTATGGGCCTCCAATGTGCAAGTTTAACATTTGAAACATTCTCCATATTAATACACTGTTACAATAACTTTCATTAAATTCTGCTCTTTAAGTTATAGATCTGCTTTGAACAGCTTATAGTTATAGATCTATACAGTTATAGACCAGCTGATGAAATGGAGTTTGACTCTAAATACCAGTTTTCATTTAAATATGGTATTACAGTTTACTGTCACTTAGCTAAAGAATGGACCATTAATTCAGATTTTTGTTTGACCATTTTCATTATGAAATCTTTAAATTCCTTTGTGTTTATGACGTAAATGATAGGATTTACCATGGGAGGAATGGCACTTGAGAGTGAATTACTGATTATCCTAGCGTTTGGACGAAGAGTAAAAGTTAATGCAGCAATGTATGTACTCAGTAAAGGGAGGAAAAATGTTCCCACTACCAGCAGATGAGAACTACATGTCATGAGAGCTTTCAGCCGTCCAGCCCATGTTGTAATCTTACATAAAGCAAGTAAAATGCCCAAATAGGATACAGTTATGGCTATCAGAGGTACATAGATGAGTAGCACATTGCAGATTTTGGCCATAACTGAGTTTATAATGTTATCATTACAAGCAATTGTATAAATTGGCCCATGATCACAAAAATAGCTTTTTACCTCATTGGTTTTACAGAAGGAAAGTCTGGTTATCAAAGCCACTGTTGTCCCAATCAAAACAGTGCAAAATGACCAAACTCCCATTAAAGCTGCTGACATGATGGAATTATTCACAATAGCATAGTATCTTAATGGTGAGCAAATGGCAATGAAGCGATCATATGCTAGAACAACAAGAGTTAAAGACTGAACACTAGTAAAGAAAAAAACAAAAAACATGTTTGCCAAACAAGCATTGTAGGATATGTATTGTGAATCAAACAGAAATGTCTTCATAAGGGTTGGAATCAGTGCATTTGTTTCCCCAAAGTCTGCTAATGCTAAATTAAATATTCCTATGTATTTAGGAATGTGCAAATTTCGCTCAATTAATATCATGAAAAGCACCAATGAGTTTCCAAACACAGCAATGATATAGGTAAAAAATAAAAAGATAAAGTAGTATTTCACATAAGCAATTCCAGAAAATCCACTGATGTAAAAATACTCAGGGCGCACAAAGGTTTTGTTTGTCACTGAACTGTTCAAGTTGTCCATAATAACGTTAATCCTGATTATTGTCTTTTCTCTTCAGTCTGTAATGAAAAAAGATGCAAGCAATGGTTAAAAAACATTTTGTATATCCATTATATATATATATATATAGTTTTATAGTTTTAAAAATTATATATAGTTATATATAAATTATATATAGTTTTAAAAATTAAATATTATTTGTTTGTCATTTGAAGCATTTTTTTACCTTATAAACCAAAATACATTTGCACGAACATGGAATATACATGGAATATTTAAATGGTGTTAAAGGACCAAAATCATAATGCACTAAAATGCTGTTAGTCCTAGAACTGAGTAATGAAACACTCAAATGTCTGTCTGTCATATATAGAAACATCAGATAATATTTAGTCATGTGATGCTCATACAGTGTAGAGATATTTCCCCTTTGGTTACCTGAGGAGTAAGCAATATTTCCTTTTTTCCCTGTTCCTCCTATGGCAACCTAACCTGTCAGCACATGAGTAAACTGCCTTAAGCGGCTTTGTAAACAGACATACACAGTTGATAGTTCCACAACATTTTACAGTATTTGTTTAGGATTGTAATAACACGGAAGATAATGGTGACGTGGAATTACCAAAAACAAAAGTCAGATAGCATGCAAGCCCCTATATTTTTAGGTAAAACACTGACCACATCCTTTTAAAATAAACACAATATTGTAAACCCCAAACCTCATATTGGCTGTAAGGTTTACAACACTATGTACATAATACTGGGGCGTCAGCCATGTTAGGGGGTGCTCAATTCCCTTGAAACCTAGTTACAACACATTCAGTCACAAATATAGCTTGCAACAATTGACTCTTTTATTCCTTTGCTTGTTTCTGATTGGTTTTTAAGACCAATCTTGACAGACAGGTTCTCTCACTGTGAACAGGAGAGTTAGAGATTCAATATTATTATTATCAGACTTTAAGCACAAACCCACATGGTACAGTTGGCTTAACTTTTGGTGACATCTTTGCTTGATATTTCGTTTTTTGGCTTCTAGTGGCAACTACTCTCTTAGTTTGCACTGTAATTGAAGAATTTTTCACAATATGTTCATTATGCATATACTTTTTACATTTAATAAAATTATAATGATAAGAAAACTTATCGCGTATAAACCCTGTTCTATCGAGCATCCTGTTTCTGAGCCTGTCTCTAAATCGCATGTAAGTTTCTGTTTCTGTTTAGAAAGTTGTTAAACTGTCAAGACAGTCTAATAAGAGTAGTATTGCCCTATTCTTTCGATTTTTTTTTCCTGAATCAGATATTTTGTGAAGGAAAACTCTGGTGAGTTTAAATAGTGCTAGCTAAAGAAATGTTTATGTGGAAATGTGTGGAAATGTTCATGTTGGAAAACATTTAAATGTTTACAAGCAAGTGAAATAGAAAAAAAAAGCCCAGGTAGCTTCTATATGCAGTACATACATATATTCGGTTCAGTTGCTAGGTTGTTGCTAGCGGGCCTATAAGTGTAAGTGTCTTTGCCCAGATTAGCATTGTGGCTAAGTGTGCTAATGTACAAATTTAAGGCTTAAATACTGTCATGTATTGATAAATTGTTTATTTTGAGTTGAATATGCCTCAAGTACAGCATTACTAAACAAAGTGCTGCATCATGCATATTTTTGTTTTTGTTTTTTTACTGAAAATTAACAGACTCGCTGGATCTAAGTAGCATAGCTGAGAAATACAAATCCCAGTGAGCTGTGTGGGTGACATCATCCACACACTAGTGCTGTTTGATACCACCATTTTCCTTTCCGATCCAATACTGAGTAAAGTTCACGCTGTTACCCTCTCAACTCAAACCCAGAATACAGTTCTAGTTTTCTAAATGTGACTAAAGGCTTGCCCACCCATGTTTATTGAGTTATTTTTGCAAACCTAACATCATACATATTTTAGCAACTTTGAAGGCCAACATTTTTTTTTCTTTTCACATGAAATTCTATTTTGTATTAAACGTTCATCTGAAGCATTGCCTTAAACAATTCACTGTCACAATCTAAAATGCATAACATCCAATGATTTTTTAAAATTTCTTTAGAAATGTAGTGCATTTCTTGATCCATAAATGCTTAGCTATAACAAACAAATTTCACAAAATCTGTCCCCTTCACTTTGGGTGATATTCATAAGAACATTTCAACTACTGCACTTTATTGAAATGTATGAAACCATTTGTCATTTAAGATTTCTTTTTATGTTTATTGTCTTTTTTTTTGTGCTTGCATCTTGCAACAGCTACTATCATTTTACATACAGGTGAATATTAGTAACAGGCATTGGCAAATGACATTGACATTTTACCTTGATTTTGAGTTTGAAATCACATTGCTACAGCATAGACCTTTATTTTTTTTTTTTTACATTTTCACTAAGAAATCTTTAAATTCTTTTGTGTTAAGGACATAAATGATTGGATTTACCATGGGAGGAATGACACTTGAAAGTGAAGTACTGATAATCCTAGTATTGGGATGTAGAGTAAAAGTTAAAGCAGCAATGTATGTACTTATTATAGGGATGAAAAATATTCCTACTATTAACAAGTGTGAGACACATGTTTTCAAGGCTTTTATCCTCCCCTCCCAAGATGTAATTTTACTTAACTCAATAAAAATACCTAAATATGACAGAATTATGACAAGAAAAGGTGCATAAATGCATAACGTAGTCCTAATTTTTGCCATAATTGAATTTATGGTGTTGTCATTGCAAGCAATGTTATAAATTGGTCCATGGTCACAAAAATAACTTTTTACCTCAATTGTTTTACAGAAGGAAAGTCGGGTGATCAAAGCCATAATTGCCCCAAGCAAAACAGCACAATATGACCATATTCCCATTAAAGCAGAAGCCATGAGAGAGTTATTCACAATTCCATGATACCTTAAGGGTAAACAAATAGCAACATAGCGATCATATGCCAAGACAACTAGAGTTAAAGACTGTACACTAATGAAGAAAAAAACAAAAAACATGTTTGCAATACAAGCATTGTAAGATATGTACTGTGAATCAAACAGAAAGGTTTTAATTAGGTTTGGAATCAGTGCATTTGTGTCACCAAGGTCCGCCAAAGCTAAAATAAAGATGCCCATGTATCTAGGAATATGCAAACTTCTGTCTATATATATCATGAAAAGCACAAAAGAATTTCCAAACACAGCAATGATGTATGTAAAAATTAAAAAGATGAAATAGTATTTCACATAAGGTATTCCAGTAAATCCACTGATGTAAAAGTACTCAGGGTGCACGATGGTTGTGTTTTGCATTAAACTGGAGTTCAAGCTGCTCATAATGACTTTTATTCTTATCCCTTTTTTGTTAGTAAGTCTGAAATGAAATACCTATTAAAGCAAATAATGGTAATGTTTGATTTTAATAACAATCACGTTTTTTCAAGAGCTCCATTTTACCTTATTCATAAAAACAAATGCATAGGAAGCAAATGTAAAGTTGATATTAAAATATGAGAGATATCAACTGGACCTGTGCTATGAAGAACCATATATTTGAAATTATTGCAAACACTTTTAAGCCTGAAATTATGTTGCTTGTCACACTCTGTTTAAAAGTAAGCAGTCAGTAAAGCATTTTGTCAGTTTTTATGCTATATTTTTCAATTGAATGCATGTCTATGCTCAAAAACTGTATCTGCATTGTCATAAAGGGATAATCTGGCAGTGCTCCTAAAAAAAGAATGGTTGATATGATTCTTGGCTGCAAGGGCTCTTTTAGTAGTACTATATAGAGAGAGAAACCAGATCAAATTTTGTCATGTGTGAGGTTATACAATGCAGTGTTTTTTATTTTTCCCCCTTCTGGGAACTCAAATGGCTAATAACCCCTCTTTTGTTAGCCACATGGTTAGTAACAACTTTTCTCATGAGACTAGTGGTGCAGTGGGATTTCACTGGCCTCTATGTCAGGATTTTACCTGTTCTAATCTTGGCCAGGGTAATTCTCTTTCCCTCTGTTGGTCCTCTCCAACCTATTATATATATATATATATATATATATATATGTTTATATATATTTATTTATGTATATTTTTGTTAAATTTAGTTTTCTGGTTATCCTGCACTTGAATCCATTAACGAACTGCTCCACTGGTAACTCACTCAGGGATCCTTGGTTCTAACCCATCCCTGTGCAAGCCATCACATTAGAGAAGGGAATTGTAGGGCAGTCTAGAAGGTAAGGTACAAGTGGGTGGGTTTTGGGATAAAGCATTAATCAGCCACTGCAACCATTTTCACCATTTAATGAAGATCTGAAAATACAAATAATAAGCAGGTAAATAAATGTTAGAACAAAGTTCTTTACTGTTATTGCTAAATTGTGATATGATACCTAAACTTAGTGGATCACATGTATACAATGCAACAACACATGAATTTTGATTCAAATCCTGATCCAAATTTTCCAGCTCAAAAAATTGCCCTGTGTCACTCTGTCGTCTTTGTCAGAAGTCTTGTTTGCTGAAGAACATGTTTTAATAACATGGTTATAAAGCACTTTCATGTGAGTTTGCTATATGAGAAGGTTTCACATTTTTTCTATACTATCGAGGTGCACCAGAAGGGTAACATACTGATGGTTGCTGTTATAAGAGTAACAGAATAACTGGGTAACACATAGCATGTTACACCAGTCTTTACCAGCAAGGGGCAGCAGATATATTTTTTATTTGTTTGTTTGTTTGTCCTATAAAGCTCATATATGCTCAACATTATATACGGATACACACAGAGCCTTCTGTCCCTACTCTGCATTCATCTGTATATGTGCACATTCTCTGAAATCTTAATGATATGGAGAGAACATAGCAGGACCTGAAACTGTAGCAGAAATTAAAGTGAAACATGATCATTGGTAAAATAAGCATACAAAATTCTAAAGCATGAGGCAAATTATTTTTAATGCCTCTCAGACCAAGTGATAAATGGCACCTAAATGAACTTTGTCCCCTCAATAATTCCTCCTTAAATACCCTGAGGATATCACATATTTTATATCTGTATGTCATTTTACATAGAAATGTGCAATATAATAAATGTTTCCTTACTTTTAAAGAAGCTTGATATTTTTCTGAGGTAGACTGATTTGTATAAATGTTGAAAGCTATTGTATTAAACTTAGATATTTCTGTATGACCATTAATTACTGAATTACCAGTTTAAACAGTTCTGCTGACTTTGCAATTTCTATAACTTACAAGTTTTACCATTTCATTTCCAAGCCTGAAAGCAAATCTTTCTGTAAGTACTGAAATATACGAAGTACACTGTAAATAATGTTCAAAGTAATCAACTTGACTGGCGTCCCCTCCAGGGTGTATTCCTGCCTTGCGCCCGATGATTCCAGGTAGGCTCTGGACCCCCCGCGACCCTAAAAAATTGGATAGGCGGTTACAGATAATGGATGGATGGATGGTAATCAACTTGATTGAGTGATTCTAACATTAAATTAATTGAAGATTTCACTCAATTAAACAATTGAATTAATTTCAACAATTCTTCTTTTTGAGTTTGTGAAACTAAAATTTTGATTTAGCAGAGTCCTGTTTGTGGTTTTAAGTAAAAATACCTGGACACGAGAGGTTTAAGTGAACAGAAATATTATGAGTTTATGCAGCATGTCGCCTGAAATCACAGACCTAGGACCAGTGCAGCAATTTTCAGTGAGATGGTCTGGGGTTCACTACTTTTAGTGAATTTAGACAGATATATGTGTTTGTTTCAGTGCAAGGGGAGGTGGCGCAACAGGTAGAATCACTGTCACATAGCTCCAGAATCCTGGGGTGCTGGGTTTGAGACCTGCATCGGGTCACTGCCCTGAGGAGTTTGGTGTGTATAAACACTGATTGGTAGGTGGACTGGCTGTGCAAGAGTGTCCATAGGTTTCAGCGTGTGGTGCCCTGTAATAGAATACCTTGGTTACAGACAAAGAATGAATTTATTGTTAAATTAGTTAATGTTACTTAAAAGTCTTGAGTACCAGAAATGCATATTTTTGAGTTGTATTAAGCATCAAATTAAGTTTTAGATATTTAAAGTAAATGTGTATGCATACTTCTGACTGTTTAGTTTATAAACTTAAACAATGTATAGCAACAGATTGCCTTGTTTTTTCTTTGAGTTCTGCTAACTTATTCAGGTTTGTAGTGTAGGATTCAGCTAACCGACTACACAACTGATTATTACTTCTGGAATTATTCTCTGAAAGTTACCAGGAGTATACCAAATAGTGTAGTTGCATTTTACAGTACAGAGAGCCTGTTTAACATTTTACAAATATCCAGAAATAATTAAATTAAGAAGCAATTAAAATTAAATCATGTCCCTTAAATGTTTTCTTTTATTATTTCATTTTATTTCAAAATATTTCAAAATTATCAGAAAATACCAACTATTTCTTTAAATCATGAAAAAAATACAAGAAAAATACAAGCCATCTAAAAAAATTTTGCCTTATCAAAATACATTTACAATTATTTTGATTTTGAGACCATTTACAAGTACTTTGAAAATGTGTCCTTGTTTTAATGCTAATATTTGAGTACATACAGAAACTAGTGTCAGTGCTGACACTTAAATACATAGAGCAATAGAGAAAAAAGCAGTCAAGGTTTTGCAAACCATTTTTGACAATAAATTGACTATACAATAAAAATCAGTCATGTGTCAGAAATGTTGTTGAGAATCATTTTATCAAATAACAGTTCAACTACATGTCACATCTAGCAATCCATTTATCTATAAATAAACAGCTATAATAAGAACCCCATTTGAACTTATTTAGACTCTCAGACCTACTTTTAATAAGACAAAAAAGTAGTACTTTTCTGTCTTATTAAAGTAAGCTCACATTAACAGTTTTAATATCAACTGCATTAAATTTGATTCTCAGTTTTATTTCTATTTTCTTAATTGTATATTGTGTACATTGACTATGTCCTAGTGTAGGTTCTGTGAAATGTATTAGTAAAATTAGTTTGAAGTCAATTAACTGTCCTTAATAAAATGTTCACTAGAACAAGTCTAGTAACCTCTTGTTGTGCAGATCAGTATTTTCTGTTTGAGCCTAAATGTATTTCTGTATTAACTGTACATACTTGAAACAGTCCTCAGGAATATTAAAATTAGACATAAAATAGTATTTCGATTAGAATTTCACTTTGTTAAAGCATGTATCTTTATTTTGGATCTCTTTTTGAGCATTCTCACTATGAAATCTCTGAATTCTTTTGTGTTTAGGACATAAATGATGGGATTCACCATGGGTGGAATGGCACTTGATAGGGAAGTATTTATTATCCTTGCATTGGGATGGAGAGTAAAAGTTAATGCAGCAATGTATGTACTTATTATAGGCAAAAGAAAAATTCCTACTAGGAACATATGAGTGAAACAAGTTTTCAGTGCTTTCATCCGTCCCTCCCATGTTGTAATTTTACTTAGTTCAAGAAAAATGCCTATATATGACAGAGATACTGCAACCAAAGGTGCATAGAGGAACAGTGCAGTGTAGATTTTTGCCATAACAGAACTCATGGTGTTGTCATTACATGCATTATTATAAATCGGTCCATGATCACAAAAGTAGCTTTTTATCTCATTGGTTTTACAAAGGGAAAGTCGACTGATGCCACCTACCATCAAACCAATCACAGTGATGGAAAGTGACCATACAACAATTAAAACCACAAACATAAGGGAATTATTCACAATTGAATGATATCTTAATGGTAAGCGAATAGCAATATAACGATCATATGCCAAAACAACAAGAGTTAAAGACTGAACTCCAAGGAAAAAAAAAACAAAAAACATATTTGCTAAACATGCATTGTAAGATATGTATTGTGAATCAAACAGAAAGGTCTTCATTAAGTTTGGAATCAGTGCATTTGTTTCACCAAAGTCTGCTAAAGCTAAATTAAATATTCCAATGTATCTAGGAATGTGCAAACTACGGTCAGTAAATATCATGAAAAGCACAAACGAGTTTCCAAAGACAGCAATGAAATATGTAAGAAACAAAAAGATAAAGTAATATTTTACATAAGGTATTCCAGTAAACCCACTGATATAAAAGTACTCAGGGCGCACAATGGATATGTTTTGAAGTGAACTTGAGTTAAAATTATTCATAATGAAGTTGAAGTCTTCAACCTGAAATGAAATACACAATGTAAGCAGATCACAAAAACAATATTCAGAGTTTTAAAAAATTGAAGAGATTACATTAATCAATGTATTAATCAAAAACAAGCATATACCGTTATTATGTATATTTTCCAGTAGTAAAGTGATAATAATATGTTTTGAATTGCTTTTAGATCTCTTAGTGATTTAAGATATTCAAATAGTGATGCTTTCAATATATATATATAACCCAGGCCATATGTCACAAGACGTCATACAGTGCATTCATATTACTTTTTTCTTTTTGACGGGGTGGGTAATTAAAAAAGAAAACATTAATTAGGCTAAATATATAAATAATTATTTAAATGTCAGTCATATGAATAGACAAGCCTCAGCACATTTATTGTTCAAGACATGACACTATACACTTAACGTAAATATATACCTTAATATGTATTACTGTAATGTGTTATGCATATACAAGAGACAACATTCGTACTTTGCTTTGCCAGTGCACTAAAATGTGCACTTCTTTATATCTCCATGGCTTCTTACCTAGCCTGACTATCCCTCGGTTTAATTATTTCTGCTATGTTTTCTTCTTAGTGAGCTTATTGATTCAAAGGCTTTTAGGTCTAAGGAAATGTTAAAGAGTGTCATCTGTGTATTAATTATAACTAATTTCATTTTCCTTAATGATATAAGGAAATATAAATTGCATAAATATGTTGAACAGTAAATGCCTGAATTTTGATCCTTGTGGGACACTTGAAGTTTTTAATTTTGTTCTGAGGAAGAAGCATCTAATCCAACATAAACATCACACTCACTTCTATATTACTTCAGCCACTGAGAACTTTCCATTACTGCAGCCTAGCAAATATTATTTTATGATCAAATGTGTCAAAAACAGAACCTAATTCCAGCAGGACAGGAACAAATAGATTGCTAACATCAAATCAAATCAAATTTATAGCGCTTTTCACAACTGATGTTGTCACAAAGCAGCTTCACAGATTTACAGTAAGACAAAGATTTGACATGAAATGTAAAAAAAAATGTAAAACCCTCAAGTGAGCAAGCCAGGGGCGACAGTGGCAAGGAAAAACTCCCCCAGCTGAGGAAGAAACCATCCTCCTCTGGTCAATCTACTGGTGATAACAGTTAGTAGTCCGTGAGAACTTCAGTGTAGGGGCAGCTTCAAGGCACTTGGTGGTTGCTGGAGCGTGGGCAGCTGATCTGAAGCATGGAGGAGGATCTCGACAGTCATCCATCAGTGTCCAGACAGACAGGTGGGCAGTCATTTTCTCGGAAAAATGTAAAGGGATGGAATTAGTTTTGAACTGTTTGGTGTTTGTAAAGGAGAAAATGTGAACATTTACAGAGTGTGGCTAATGACAGATCTGACTATGACAGCTTTAAGTAAAAGGAGAGAACCAGAAGGACACACAGACACGGAAGCATCCTGAAACACAGCCATCCCTCCGCTCCACCGTCAACAAACCTGTGTGATCGGGTGAAGTGGCGGGACGACAGCACCAGCGTCTCAGTTTACTATAATTCCCTGTGTCCATGGACCCCCCTGGATCTGCCGCCTTTATCTATGGGTGAGCATTAACTACCAAAAGATAAACTAAATAAATAAGTTTTTAGCCTAGATTTGAAGATTGCGACTGTGTCCCAAACATTTTCTGGAAGATCATTCCAGAGTTTGGGGGTTTTATAAGAAAAGACTCTTCCCCCAGCTGAGGCCTTCTGAATTCTGGGAACAATTAAAAATCCAGTATTCTGTGATCTGAGTAAACGTGGAGGCTCATAATAGGAAATTGTATCTTGAAGGTATTCAGAAGCAAGCCCATGTAGAGCTTTATATGTTAATAACAGAATTTTGAAGTCGATGCGGAATTTAACAGGCATCCAATGAAGTGATGATAGAACTGGGCTAATATGTTCAAGTTTCTAGTTTTAGTGAGGACCCTGGCTGCAGCATTTTGAACTAGTTGAAGTTTTCTTAAATTGCTGCTGGTGCATCCTGACAGTAGTGCGTTACAGTAGTCAAGCCTTGACGTAATAAAGGCATGTACTAATGTTTCTGCGTCCTGCAGGGATAAGGCATTTCTAATCTTAGCAAAATTGCGAAGATGTAAAAAAGCTGTCCTAGTGATACTGCCTATGTGTTGATCAAATGATAAATCCGGGTCAATTATGACACCAAGATTTTTTGCTGCTGAACCAGGTTTAACTGGAAAGTCAGCGAGATTTAAAATTAAATCTGATAATTTATTTCTTGCCACCTTTGGACCCAAAAGCAGGACCTCTGTTTTGTTGCTGTTTAGAAGGAGGAAGTTATGCAACATCCAGCCTTTCACGTCTTTTACACAGTCCTCTATTTTCTTTAATCTGTGTTTGTCATCGGGCTTGGCTGAAATATACAATTGCGTGTCGTCTGCGTAACAGTGAAAGTTAATGTCATGGTTTCTTATAACTGTGCCTAGCGGTAACATGTATAATGTAAATAATAATGGTCCTAAAATAGAACCTTGTGGAATTCCAAATCTTACTTTAGAATAATTTGAATATAGATTGTTTACATTTACGAATTGATAACGTTCCGTTAAGTAAGATTTGAACCATAATAGGGCTGTCCCTGTATTTCCAACCATGTTTTCTAACCTTTCTAGGAGAATATTGTGGTCTATTGTATCGAAGGCTGCGCTTAGATCAAGAAGCACCAACAGGGATACGTGGCCTTGATCAGAGGCAAGAAGAAGATCATTTGTTATCTTGACTAGAGCTGTCTCTGTATTATGATGTGGCCTGAATCCAGATTGGAATTTTTCATATATATGATTCTTATGTAGATATGAACTAACATCTCTGTTAATTCTCAGATCATTTACAGCCCTGACATGCTGTTTTAGTGGCAGGCACTGCTGTCAGTAAGAACTGTAACCTGAAAATCTAGTGTGCAAGAGAACACCATGCATTAATTTTATACACAAACACTGCTGAGTTCTTTGGAATGTGCTCTGACCAAGTGAGTCTATGTTTCAACTTGATTTGGGGCAAAGAGTGTATCAGGTTCTCCTTGCCAAATACAAAAGGGACCATATAGACTCTTGTCTGCAAATGGTTCAAAAGTGAAAATATGTAATTTTATGGGGTGCATCAATTACCACAGATCAAATTTTGTCACTGTTTGTGGTTTTTAGTAAAATAAAAGCTGTATATGAGAGATTTAAGTGAACTTAAATTTTATGAGTTTGTGCACCATGTCGTCTGAAGTCACGCACAGGAACCGTGCAGCAATTTTCAGTCGTGATAGCAGATGGTCTGGGGTTCACTGCTCTTGGTGAATATGGACAGGTTCTTGTGTTTATTTCAGTGCAAGTGGCGGTGTCGTAACAGGTAGACTCACTGTCACATAGTTCCAGAGTCCTGGTGTCATGAGTCGAGACCTGCTCAAAGCTCTAAGGAATTTGGTGTGTTCCCCCACAGTTCACATGCTGGAAAGGGGACAGGACATCCAAGTGTGTCCATTGTCAGTGAACACAATCCACCGTGCCATCCGCCGTTGCTAGCTGAAACTCTACAGTGCAAAGAGGAAACCATTTCTAAGCAAGTTACACAAGCCCAGACGTTTGCACTGGGCCAGGGGTCTTTTAAAATGGAGTGTGGCAAAATGGAAGACTGTTCTGTGGTCAGATGAGTCACAATTTGAAGTTCTTTATGAAACACTGGGACGCCATGTCATCCGGACCAGAGAGGACAAGGATAACTCAAGTTCTTATCAATGCTCCGTTCAGAAGCCTGCATCACTGATGGTATGGGGTTGCACGAGTGCTTGTGGCATGGGCAGCTTGCATGTCTGGAAAGGCACCATTAATGCAGAGAACAGTGTTCAGGTTCTAGAACAACATATGCTCCCATCTAGACGTCATCTCTTTCAGGGAAGACCCTGCATTTTTCAACAAGATAATGCCAGACCACATTCTGCAGCAATCACAACATCATGGCTACGTAGGAGAAGGATCCGGGTACTGAAATGGACAGCCTGCAGTCCAGATCTTTCACCTATAGAGAACATTTGGCACATCATAAAGAGGAAGGTGAAACAAAGAAGGCCCAAGACGATTGAACGGTTAGAGGCCTGTATTAGACATAAATGGGAGAGCATTCCTATTTCTAAACTTGAGCAACTGGTCTCCTCTGTCCCCAGACGTCTGTTGAGTGTTGTAAGAAGAAGGGGGGATGCCACACAGTGGTGAAAAATGGCCTTGTCCCAACTTTTTTGGGATTTGTTGACGCCATGAAATTTTGAAACAATATATTTTCCCTTAAAATGATACATTCTCTCAGTTTAAACTTTTGATCTGTGATTTGTGTTCTATTCTGAATAAAATACGTTGTTGGCACCTCCACATCATTGCATTCAGTTTTTATTCACAATTTATTTAATGTCCCAACTTTTTTGGAATCCGGTTTGTACATTTACAATTATTTATAAGGATTTTGAAAATGTTTCCGTATTTTAATGGTAATATTTAAGTACATACAGAAACTAGTGTCAGTGCTTTGATACATAGACGATGTACAAAAAAGTCATTCTTTTGCAGACCATTTTTGAGAATAACATTACTGTATAATAAATATCAATCATGTGTCAGAGATATTTGTTGAGAATCAGTTTTTGCTTCTACTTGTCACATCTAGCAATCCATTTATCTGTGGATAAACAGCCATAATAAGAACCTCAAATACACCCCATTTTAAGTTTTTTATAGAGTCTCAGACCTACTATTATATTTTTTTCTGTCTTAATAAAGTAAACCCACATTAATAGTTTTAATATCAACTGCCTTAAATTTGATTTTCAGTTTTATTTATATTTTCTTTATTGTATACTGTGTACATTGACTATGTGCTAGTATAAGTTCTGTAAAATGTATTAGTAAAATTAGTTTGAAGTCAATTAACTGTCCTTAATAAAATGTTCACTAGAAAAGTCTAGTAAGCTCTTGTTATGCAGAGATCAGTATTTTCTGTTTGAGCCTAAATGTATTTCTGTATTAACTGTACATACTTGAAACAGTCCTCAGGAATATTAAAATTAGACATAAAATAGTATTTCGATTAGAATTTCACTTTGTTAAAGCATGTATCTTTATTTTGGATCTCCTTTTGAGCATTCTCACTATGAAATCTCTGAATTCTTTTGTGTTTAGGACATAAATGATGGGATTCACCATGGGTGGAATGGCACTTGATAGGGAAGTATTTATTATCCTTGCATTGGGATGGAGAGTAAAAGTTAATGCAGCAATGTATGTACTTATTATAGGCAAAAGAAAAATTCCTACTAAGAACATATGAGTGAAACAAGTTTTCAGTGCTTTCATCCGTCCCTCCCATGTTGTAATTTTAATTAGTTCAAGAAAAATGCCTATATATGATAGAGATACTACAAACAAAGGTGCATAGAGGAACAATGCATTGTAAACTCTTGCCATAACAGAACTCATGGTGTTGTCATTACATGCAATACTATAAATCGGTCCATGATCACAAAAGTAGCTTTTTATCTCATTGGTTTTACAAAGGGAAAGTCGACTGATGCCACCTACCATCAAACCAATCACGATGATGGAAAGTGACCATACAACAATTAAAACCACAAACATAAGGGAATTATTCACAATTGAATGATATCTTAATGGTAAGCGAATAGCAATATAACGATCATATGCCAAAACAACAAGAGTTAAAGACTGAACTCCAAGGAAGAAAAAAACAAAAAACATATTTGCTAAACATGCATTGTAAGATATGTATTGTGAATCAAACAGAAAGGTCTTCATTAAGTTTGGAATCAGTGCATTTGTTTCACCAAAGTCTGCTAAAGCTAAATTAAAGATTCCAATGTATCTAGGAATGTGCAAACTACGGTCAGTAAATATCATGAAAAGCACAAATGAGTTTCCAAAGACAGCAATGAAATATGTAAGAAACAAAAAGATAAAGTAATATTTTACATAAGGTATTCCAGTAAACCCACTGATATAAAAGTACTCAGGGCGCACAATGGATATGTTTTGCAGTGAACTTGAGTTAAAATTATTCATAATGATGTTGAACGCTTCAACCTGAAATGAAATACACAATGTAAGCAGATCACAAAAACATGCAAAATATTCAGAGTTTTTAAATATTTGAAGAAAATTGTTATCCTTAATCAATGTATTAATCAAAAACAAGCATATACCGTTATTATGGATATTTTCCAGTGGTAACATGATAATAATATGTTTTGAATAACTTTTAGATCTCTTAGTGATTTAAGATATTCAAACAGTGATGCTTTCAATATATATAACCCAGGTCATATTTTGCAATACGTCATGCAGTGCCGTCAGAATGATTTTTTCTTTATTAAGGGGTGGGTGAGCATCACGACTGTGCAAAAAAAAAAAAAAAAATACAATAAAAAATTAATTAGGCAAAATAAATAAATAATTATTTAAATGTCCATCATATGAATAGACAAACCTCAGCACATTTGTTGTTCAAGACATGACACAATTTATACCTTAACATGTATTATTCAAATGTGTTACGCATATAAAAGAGATAACATTCTTAATTTGGTTTGTCAGTGCACTAAAATGTCCACTTTATATTTCCATGGCTTTTTAGCCTGAGTATCTCTAGGTTTAATTATTTCTCACTTTTTTCTTCTGCCATTTTGGTTGCAACATTAATGTTATCTCTAATCCCACACATTATACATCATTGAGCTCCACCTTAATAATTAGTTTTTAAATTCTATTCAACTATTACAAGATGTTGCCTAAATGCATAACACAATATTTGGCCTTTAAAATAAATCTCAACATCATTTCTGTGTTTCATTTCCAAGGACAAGAACCTCAGTGTTTTCTATTTAGTTGCAGAAAATGCATCTGCATATGAATCTGCCTATGTCCAATGCACTTAAACAGTGAGCTTATTGATCAAAAAGCTTTTGGGTCTAAGGAAATATAAAACAGAGTGCCATGTGTGTATTAATTATAACTAAATGACAGCACGTATATAACAGCACGTAAATCCAGTAGGAAAGGAACAGATAGATTGCCAACATCTCTGTTCATTCTCAGATAATGTATGGCCCTAACGCACTGTTTAAGTGGCAGGCACTGCTGTGAGTAAGAACTGTAACCTAAAACTCTAGTGTGCAAGAGAACACAATATATTAATTTTATACACAAACCCTACTGAGTTCTTAGGGCCTATGCTCATCTCAGATGGTCTGAAAAACAGTTGAAATGTGCTATAACCAAATGAGTCCATGTTGTGGCAAAAGTGTATCAGGTTCTACTTGACAAACAAAAAAGTGACCATATACACTCTTGTCAGCAAATGGTTCCAAAGTGAAAATATGTCATGTTATGGGGTGCTTCAGTTCCCACAGAATGGATTATTTGCGTATGTGTGAATGTACTATTAATGTGGATGCATATATTGGGAATATAGAGAGATATGGGATGCATGTGCTTGACTGGCCTGCTTGAAATTCATATCTGTCTCTCATTTAGAATGGAGTCAGATAATGTTTGTTTAATTTACTACATGACCAATAAATATGCAGTATACAATGTTCATTATTAGGCATTACAGTAACACAATGTACATTATCTGGTGTGACTAACTAACTACTATTTTAAATGTAATTTGTTCATTTTATAAACAAAAACATTGTTAAACATAAAACAATGAATTTTAGACTTTTTCTATCTTCTTCTCCTCCTCCCCAGCTCTCCCTACTCATTTATATGTTTATATGTATAGCTGCAAATTTGCCAGGTGTTTAACAGTGAGCATGCACTAGCAGGAGGGTCATGTGGCTTTAACTCATTGCAGCTCTGACCTTGCTCCAAGCATTGATTTCCAGCTCAATGCTGTGGGTTATTCCCTGGATCATTACCCTGTTGATGAGATGGTGCAAAGTCTGCAGCAAAGTTTTAGTGAGCTCCTTCCATACAATCTCTTATGGGCTCAGGCAACAAGAACATAAATGTATGAATGTATGCATTTAGCGTGTTAAGTTATTTAACTTCGGTCTTTCCAAAAAAGTTTATTTTATGCAAGGAAATGGTTATAATTTGATGGTTGTTCTGTGTAGGTAAGCAAAACCACAAAATAACAAATAAATTCAAAGACTGAAGCAGTGCTTTACAGCTAAACTGGCTCCATTTACCCTACTGTGCTCCATCATATGATTAGTTTCACAATGAAACACATTTTTTCTTTTACTTACTTAATTATGTAAGACCTAATGTCCACATTGTTTAGCATTAAGCCTAATTACAGCCATTAACATCAGCAAGGACAACCACCAGCCAAACACCTTTTTTTTGATTTGCAATACATTCACTCTTCAAAGCAGTGGCGATTGCTCTAAGACTGCAAGGGAAGCTCAGCTTCCCCTAAAATGTCAAAAAATAAGTGATCAAATATATACTGTTGTGTGTACATGTCATTGAATAAATATGCACTACAACGCGATTAATTTTTGTTCAGAATCAGCTTCTTATCACTGGTAAAGACGGGGCTTTCCTCTCAATCATTCGCGCAAATTCACAGTGATTTAAACAGTGAGGACGCTGAGCGTCCACAGAGTTCAATGGAGAAGCAGGGAAACGAGACGAGTCATTGGATAAATGCTGGGCTTTGTCCCGCCCATCGGACGCTCAGCGTCTCTGGGGATCTACATTTTCATTCTGTTCTGTGTTGAACCAGACTTTCTTAATCCTCTTAGCGACATTTTCTTTGTTAAAAACGACTAGCGACAAATCGAGCTTCTATTTCTGGTGGGTTTTTTGTAGCCGATTGTGTTTGGAGACTGACTTCTATCACTCTTTCTGACTTCTATCGCAGTTTCTGTCCAGCGGGTGCTGCTGAGCCCCTCCACCGTCACAAAGCACTCACAGACGGACACACTTCACATGGGCCAAGGCCGTTTAAGCAGCCTAGCTCTGCTGGCCATTGAGAGGACACTAGTCAAGTCCCTGGAAAAGACGCCTTGTTGGTACGACAGGGTCACAGATCGTTTTCTTGAAAAGGAATGGAGGGTAGAATAAACAAATAAACTGATACATTTTATGATGTAGGCCGAAATTGAGCTTCCCCTCCTTGAAAGACCAGTATCCGCCACTGCTTCAAAGCCTTTAGACTTTTAGGCATCACTGCTGAGGAAAGAAGGCCATTAAATCCACCACTATTGAACACTGCTGTGATGCAAGTTATGTCTGATCAACCTCGACCAATTACCCTAGACGAAGCTATTTGGTGATCCAAAACCTGAAACATCAAATGACCAGAGGTTATATCACTCATGATGTGTCTCTTCATACCTCTAAAGTGTATATGTCATTGTTTAATGTGCATTCAGATATTAGTTTCTGATTGGCTGACACCCTGCCTTGTGCCCAGTGTTTCTGGGTAGGTTCTGGACCCACCACGACCCTGAATTGGATAAGCGCTTACAGAAAATTAATGAATGAATGCATGAATGATTGGCTGTCACCTGGTGAAAAAAAAATTTCATTTGCATAAATTGCTGCCACCATAACAGATTTAGGATTTCCCACCCTTCAAATGGTTTAACACCAATGAAGCACCTTTGTAAATTATTTTGTCCCTGGTCCCTGGTCCCTTGTGAGGTTGACCCTCATAAACCTCTTTTGATGCTGTGGTGTTTGCAGTTTAATGATTTGCATTTGCAAATGAAGTTGGATCATTTTCATCTCTGCAGTGATACTGACGTGGTGGTGGTGTGTTAGTGTGTGTTGCATTGGTACAAGTGGATCAGACATCAGGATTTTTTATACACTGTACATACACTGACCACTCTATTAGACAAAGCTACCTCATTGTCCACCATGTAAAATCAGAGACAGTAGCTCATCTGCTACAGTTTGTGTTAGTCCATCAGTCTGTTATTGTAGAACTACAAAGTGCTCTTGTAGGCTCAGTGTTGCTGAGAGGAAGGAGAGTGAAGGTAGAAACTAGTGTAGGATATGGTTATAATGTTATGGCTAATCAGAGACCATTGGGCATTGAGTGTAGTATTTTAAAACAATGATCAGTTACCTTCAGTTTATTTTATTAGTGGAAATAAAGGTAAAATAGTATTTGTTTAAAAAAAAACCCACAAATTTGACATTAATTTCACTTACTAAAAAGGGTTAATTTCATAATTTTGCATGTACAGATACTGCATTTAGCAGCCATTCATATATAGACATTCACTGTTTTATTGGAAAAGTTGTCCTTATTCTAGACAAATAGGCCATATATTCAAACTAAATCTTTGCCAGAAATCTGTTAATAATTCACACAAATTGCAGTTGTTGCTTTATTTTTTGTACCTGATATTTTTAACAGAATATTCAAATTATTTACATAACCTTTTCTAGATTCTAATAGAATCTACAACACCAGTATATTTAGCTTTTAAGTTGTTTTTGTTGTTTTACATTCTTCATTATATTAATAATATATTTGGCTAACTACAAACTAATCACTACAAAATAGAAATTTTATGTGCTGCTAAAAGCATGCTCAGTCATGCTAAGGTTTCCACAGATGCAGGCTTGATACGTCACATAAAATTTCACATTTGTTAGAGCATTAAAGTTTTATTTATTTTTCCATAGGGATCCACATGTCACTTGATGGAGTTTCAATTCAAATCTGAATCTCCTGAACCAGGTTTCATGCTCTTCATGAGAATGTGAATATTATAAACTTAAAGAATCACTAGAGGCTAGTTTCATTTAAAGATTGGACCTTTCCTTTGGTTCTCTTTTTGACCATTCTTATGATGAAATCTTTGAATTCTTTGGTATTTAGGACATAAATTATGGGATTTACCATCGGTGGAATGGCACTTGAGAGTGATGTATTAATTATTCTAGCATTGGGATGGAGTGTAAATGTTAATGCAGCTATGTATGTGCTTAATATAGGGAAGAGAAATATTCCGACTAAAAACATATGAGTGAAACAAGTTTTCAGGGCTTTAATTCTGCCCTCCCATGTTGTAATCTTACTTAATTCAAGAAAAATGCCTATATATGATACAGTCACAGCAATTAGAGGCCCATAGATGAATAGTACAGTCCAAAGTTTTGCCATAACTGAATTTATGGTGTTGTCATTACAGGCAGTCGTATAAATTGGCCCATGATCACAAAAATAGCTTTTAACCTCATTGGTTTTACAGAAGGAAAGTCGTGTGATCAAACTTACCATCATAGTAACCACAAGGATGCTAAATGACCATACTCCCAATAAAGCTAAAGACATGAGGGAGTTATTCACAATTGAATGGTATCTTAAGGGTAAGCGAATTGCAATATAGCGATCATATGCCAAGACAACAAGGGTTAAAGACTGTACACTGATGAAGTAAAAGACGAAGAACATATTTGCTAAACAAGCATTGTAGGATATGTACTGTGAATCAAAGAGAAAGGTCTTAATCAAATTAGGAATCAGGGCATTTGTTTCACCAAAGTCTGCCACAGCTAGATTAAGGATTCCCATATATCTAGGAATGTGCAAACTTCTGTCAGAAAGTATCATCATAATTACAAAGGAATTTCCAAACAGAGCAATGAAATAAGTAAAAAACAGAAATATGAAATAATATTTCACATATGGTATTCCAGTAAATCCACTGATGTAAAAGTACTCAGGGCGCACAAATGTTATATTTTGTGTTAAAGTGGAGTTCAAGCTGCTCATAATTGTGATCCTTCTGTTGTTCCCTTCAACCTGTAATGAAATTCATATTAAAATATACAATAAAAAAGCACGTAATATATTCAGTTAAGACTTTTGTTTCTTGTTGAAAAATTAAAAAACATGATTTTACCTTTATTTAAAACATGAACGTATAATATTTTCAAACATATCACTATCTTAAATTGAGTGAAGCTGTTCTTGGCTGTGAAGCTGTAAAACTGAATGATGGGGAAATCAGGTGTCGGTGCATTTTATATAGACATGGCACTGGATTTGTCATGTGAGAGGTTATGTAATGCAGCAAGTTGTTTTTTCTTTTTTTGAATATTGAAGCCTAACAATAAATTTGTAGGATGCTTAAGCAGCTATGTTTAAAATAAATAAATAAATAATCATTTAATTAATTACATTTTTATATAAATGTTTACATTTATGCAGATTTTTTCTAGAGTATTATTTCTAAATATTTTAAAATTTGGAGACAATAACGTAAGTGATTCCATCATAAATTATTAATAATTACAACTGATATAATTTACAACTGACTAATTTATAAAAGTTATTATTTTTAAGGTATTTGTTGCATAAAAGTTTACATGTTTATGATGTAATGGTAAAAGTCTAACAAACTTCTATTTAAATAATGTTTTATTGTAGCACAGCAGGTAGTCTTGCAGTCATATAGTGCCAGGGACCTGGAGTTGTGGGTTCAAGTCCCGCTTTGGGTGATGTCTGTGAAGAGTTTGGTGTGTTCTCCATGTGACCACATGGGTTTCCTCCAGGTGCTCCAGTTTCCTCCCACAGTCCAATAATACACATTGGTAGGTGGATTGGTGACTCAAAAGTCTCCATAGGTGTAAGTGAATGTGTGAGTGTGTGTCACCCTGTGAAGGACTGGTGCCCCTTCCAGGGTGTGTTCCTGCCTTGCACCCAGTGATTCCGGTTAGGCTTCCACCGCGACCTTGAATTTGAGAAGCTGTTACAGATAATGAATGAAATAAAATAGAATCAGGTGTTCTTCACCTTTAAAGGAATAAAAACCTACAGCCACACTGGCTCTTCATGAGTAGGATTAATGACCACTGAAATATAGGTTGATGCTTAAATTTTAATTATCTTACTGTCTCTACTTGTAAACTGAATATTCTAATATAATTCTAATATGATTAATATTTTGTGGTCTGCATAGGAATGTGAATATTGCATAGCTTTCACCAAAATATTTTAATAATTTTTTTTTTTTTCAGAAGACTGCCATAATTATATATTATTTAAACATTTTAACATAAATTTGATCTCTTTTTAAACATCTTCAGAATGAAATTCTTAAATTTGTTTGTGTTTAGGACGTAAATGATGGGATTTACCATGGGGGGAATTGCACTTGAGAGTGAAGTACTGATTATCCTAGCATTGGGCTCAAGGGTAAAAGTTAGGGCAGCAATGTATACACATAACACAGGGATAAAAAATATCCCTACTACTAACAGATGAGAAACACAAGTCTTCATTGCTTTGAGCCGTTCAGCCCATGTTGTAATCTTACTTAAAGCAAGTAAAATGCTTACATATGATACAATTATGGCAATCAAAGGTGCATAGATGAATATCGCAGTACAACATTTTGCTATAACTGAATTTATAGTGTTATCATTACAAGCCATTGTATAAATTGGTCCATGGTCACAAAAATAGCTCTTTACCACATTACTTTTGCAAAGAGAAAGTTTTGTGATTAAACCCACCATTGTTCCAACCACAACCGTGCAAAATGACCAAACTAACATTAAAGCTGCAGCCATAAGGGAGTTATTCACAATGGCATGGTATCTTAAAGGAAAACAAATGGCAATAAATCGATCATATGCCAGGACAACAAGAGCAAAAGACTGTACACTGCTGAAGAAAAAAACAAAAAACATATTGGATAAACATGCATTGTAGGATATGTATTGTGAGTCAAAGATGAAGGTCTTTATTAAGTTTGGAATCAGTGCATTTGTTTCACCAAGGTCGGCTAAAGCTAAATTAAAAATACCTATGTATCTAGGAATGTGCAAACTTCGCTCAGTACATATCATGAAAAGTACAAATGAGTTTCCAAACACAGCAACGATGTAGGTAAAAAATATAAAGATAAAGTAGCACTTGACAAAAGGTATTCCAGTAAACCCACTGATGTAAAAGTACTCCGGGTGAACCAGTGTTGTATTTTGCATTACTTTGGTGTTCAAAACACTCATGTTGACATCAATTCTGTGGCTCTTAATCCTGAAATTAAATAAATAAATAAAATAAAATATCAAACACACATTAAAATTTTCAGAAAAGCTTGTTGCTTCTATTTGGTTGTGTGTTAAGTTATTTAACATTAATCAAGTTAAAATGTTGTACAAGATGCAGAAATGTAGAAAGAAATAGTAATACTTACTGTTAAAATGCTACAGGTCTTTGGGCCTGTGAATGAAGAGGACCTTTTAAATCTGCGCCTTAAATACGGAAGCATCATACTGTATTTTAATACTCATGGGAATGCATTGCTTATCTAAATTCAATTCAGTGATGTTACAGATTTATTCCTTCTCTTTTTTGTCCATGGTACTATTTCATCACCACAAACAATATATGCATTACATTTTTAAATACATGCACTGTATACATTTAATATTATTATGGAGGCAAATAACATGTGCAATCAACTGCCGCTTAAGTGTTTTTCCCCTTCTCCTGTAAAGCAGTTTTTTTTTGCATATATCAGGGATTTTCTATATTATTCTATTAGTTATTATTCCTTCTAAACTATTTAATGACCACATCTGACATGATAAATAAGTGAACCTGCTAAACATGAACACAGTCTGTCCTACATTAACTGCTACTAGCACTCTGTTTAGTTTGTTATTTTGCCATCCTGTCCAGTTAGCGTTCATTCATTCATTCATCAATCAGTCTGAAACTGCTTATCCAGTTCAGGATCACTTTGGGTCCCTGGAGGGAGTGCCAGTCCTTCACAGGGTGACACACACTCACTCACTCAAGACAATTTTGTATTCAAATCCATTCAAATGAACACATTATAAACATTGAAAACCGTGAAACAAAATATTATGAATAGTGTGCCACTTCAAAGCATGAAATTTTATTAGCAGGCCAAGTGACTTGTGTTCATTTCTGATCTCTAATGGCATAATTAATTATACCCATTGAATGTATATTAGAACCAGTATAAGGTATTAATATTTATTCATATTTACCTCTTTATCTATTTTATGTTTTTTACTTTTGTCTGTTTTTTGTGTTTTCATATTTCATTAATTTTTTTTCATATTATAATTACTATTATGATTTTCCTATTTTATTTCATTATATTTATATAGATACTTTTGAAAGGGTGTTAATGTTATGTAATGATTATGTAAAAAAAAAAAAAATATATATATATATATATATATATATACATATTATGGCAAGCCAAACAGGAAATATTTAATGAACTTTGATATATATAGAATGAACGCTGATATATATAGAATGAACTTTGATATATATAGAATGAACGCTGATATATATAGAATGAAAGCTGATATATATAGAATGAACTTTGATATATATAGAATGAACGCTGATATATATAGAATGAACTTTGATATATATAGAATGAAAGCTGATATATATAGAATGAACTTTGATATATATAGAATGAACGCTGATATATATAGAATGAACTTTGATATATATAGAATGAACGCTGATATATATAGAATGAACTTTGATATATATAGAATGAACGCTGATATATATAGAATGAAAGCTGATATATATAGAATGAACTTTGATATATATAGAATGAACGCTGATATATATAGAATGAACTTTGATATATATAGAATGAACGCTGATATATATAGAATGAAAGCTGATATATATAGAATGAACTTTGATATATATAGAATGAACGCTGATATATATAGAATGAACTTTGATATATATAGAATGAACTTTGATATATATAGAATGAACGCTGATATATATAGAATGAACTTTGATATATATATAGAATGAACGCTGATATATATAGAATGAAAGCTGGCATACAGGGGTTGGACAATGAAACTAAAACACCTGGTTTTAGACAACAATAATGTATTAGTGTGGTGTAGGGCCTCTTTTTGTGGCCAATACAGCAGCAATTTGTCTTGAGAAAGTCCTGTACAGTGGTCAGATGGATTTTAAGCCATTCTTCTTGCAGGATAGTGGCCAGGTCACTACGTGATGCTGGTGGAGGAAAACGTTTCCTGACTCGCTCCTCCAAAACACCCCAAAGTGGCTCAATAATATTTATATCTGGTGACTGTGCAGGCTATGGGAGATGTTCAACTTCACTTTCGTGTTCATCAAACCAATCTTTCACCAGTCTTGTTGTGTGTATTCGTGCATTGTCATCCTGATACAAGGAATCGCCTTCAGGATACAATGTTTGAACCATTGAATGCACATGATCCTCCAGAATGGTTCGGAAGTCCTTGGCCATGATCATTCTATATATATCAGCGTTCATTCTATATATATCAAAGTTCATTAAATATTTCCTGTTTGGCTTGCCATACTTGCCATAATATATATATAGAATGAAAGTTGATATATATAGAATGAAAGCTGATATTTTTTGTTTTTACATAATGATTACATAACAGTTTTGCAAGGATAGGACATGACATCCATCCATCCCTCTATTGTCTGTAACCGCTTATCTAGTTCAGGGTTGTGGTGGGTCCAGAGCCTACCCAGAATCACTGGATGCAAGGCAGGAACACACCACAGAGGGGGCACCAGTCCTACACAGGGCGACACACACTCACACATTCACTCACACACTAACACCTACAGACACATTTAATCCACCTACCAACGTGTGTTTTTGGACTGTGGGAGGAAAAATATAATATTACCTCTGTTTAGTTTCTTATGAGATATTACATGTTTATTTTTCACTGATGGCTTGTTGTAGAAAAGAACAAAGGGCTGAAGACAGAAATGGAGGCTCTAGGGAAAAAGCTCTAAATTAGACTGAATCACAGTAATGTAGTATGAAAAATAGTGATATTTTAAGGCAATATCTAGAACAACAAATTTAGGCCCAATAACTGCACAAGGAATTTAATGCTATTGTCATCCTTTTTCTGAGGTGAACTATAAGATTGCACTATTTATTTATGTTTTATTCCTTAGCATATTTTGCCAAACTGCTAGTGAAACATCTAAAAGAATCTGGCGTCATGGTTTTTTTTTCCATCTTTTTTTTTAATATTTGTTTTTTCAAAATGCAAAGTACAGTGCCAAATACAGCCCAATGAAATTCACCTTAATAAAGATTAGTAAATGATGAAATTGAAACTTTAATACTCTTAAGGGTTTGAAAACCGTTCTTTACCAAATTAATATAAAACAATTATTTGAACTGTTTAACAAAATAAATTATTTATATATGAGGTTTGGTAAATTAATGATAACATTAAATGATTATTTTAAAACAATCATGATTCAGCATGTACATACTTATTTAATGTTTACCATGTATTTTTGGGTTTAAAACGTTTTCTCGATAAATCATGAAATAAAAACATATCCAATGATAACTGGAGAAGTACAATTTTACAGAGCAGTAATCAAATACATATTCCTATATACATCAAACAAAAATTATATATAATATTTTCACCATACAAATTTCAATACAACTTCTTTTAAAATGGGTTAACCTTTGAAATCATTCTCATTAATCTATTTCTGATCTCTTTCGTTCTTAAACAGTATATGAAGGGATTCACTAAAGATGGACCTAGGATTGCCCCAAGTCTTAAACCATGTCTTTCCTCCAGTGTTAAAACTACCCCGACTCTTGTGAGAACTGTAATTACAAACGAGGGCCCATAATAGCAGGTTACAACCATTAAGTGGCTAAAACAGGTATTGAAAACTTTCTGTTTGCTCCCTATTGAGGTCATTTTGATAGCACTAACAATCCAAACATAAGATCCACAGATGAAAACGAAGGTTCCAAACAGGCTAAAAGATGACAAAATGGACAGTAAATCAAAATATGGATTTGGATCTACACAAGTTGCCCTGACAACAGATCCATAGTCACAAAACATAAACTTCAACGTTGAGTAGCAAAATGGAAGTGGAAGAACAGTTGCAGGCAACACAGCCATAGTAGCAGAGCCCAAAATCCAAAGAACAAAAGTGAGCAGAACAGAACGAAAATTTGTCAGAATGGAATGATACCGCAGTGGGTTGACTATGGCAATTAAACGGTCGAATGCCATGATGGAAATAGTATACACCTCCATCACAAAACCTAAACCAAATGCAAACATCTGAAGAATGCAAGATGAAAAAGATATGGTCTTATATCCAACTACAAGGACACTGATTATAGTTGGACATGAACTTGTACAGAAAAGCATGTCCACAACTGCCAAATTACAGATGAAAAAGTACATGGGCTGATGAAGACGTTTATCAAACACAATAAAACATATGTTTGCAAAGTTAGTAAGCATAACAAGCATATATACCACGAATATAACAATACCAACAGCCAGTGGCTTTTCAAAAGTGTCAAAACCTGTGATGATAAATTCTGCGATGGGTTTTCTAGAAACATTTTGAGACATAGTTTACAATGCACTGTTAAAACAATAAATCAGTTATATGTAAATATAAAAAAATGTAACCAAATGACTTTGTTATTTCAAGATTTCTTTTTTTAATAACTCTTGATAGCATTATTTTCACATAGTTCCTGTTTTAGGTCCAGTCTGTTTCACCTGCCCTGTATTAAACGCAATGGGCAAAAAGGGTTATTGCAAATATATATTGTAATGTACGACATAGCTCATTGGTTACTCACATGTCATAGTACTGTTCTCAGAGCGCTGAAGGAGGTGAGCTAAAAGTATCTACTACACCTTAAGGGAATTTGTTAGGAAAATTGATACAGAATAGTAAACCAAGAATAGCAAAATGTGATGTGAAATGATTCAGTAGTGTAGCTAGGCGCAAGAGACTGAAAAATAATAATGAACAGATATATGGTAAGATTCATTTGCAGTGTTTTACCCTTTGTTATCACTTGGTCATGTGAAGTTTGTAGGAGATATAAAAGTTGAAACTATTCAAATGACCTCTCATTATAAACTTCACTCATTCATTCATTCATTGTCTGTAACTGCTTATCCATTTCAGGGTCACAGTGGGTCCAGAGCCTACCTCGGAATTACTGGGCACAAAGCAAGAACACACTCTGGAGAGGCTGGCAGTCCTTCACAGGGTGACACACACTCATACATTCACTCACACACTAACACCTTGGGACACCTTTTAGTCACTAATCCACCTATCAAAGTGTGTTTTTGGACCATGGGAGGAAACCCATGCAGACACGAAGTGAACACATGAAACTCTTCACAGACAATCACCCGGCTCAGGACTTCAACCCACAACCTCCAGGTCTCTGGAGCTGTGTGACTGTCATACTACCTGCTGGGCCACTCTGCCACCATATTATAAAACTATAATCATGCAGTTGGATACTATCAGAAGTGTGCATATAATTTTATCACAAGGCCTTGTCCTCTTCTGTCTGCTAAAGATATCATTAATCATTCCCATTTGATGCATAAGTCCCAGTATATGATACTAATATTAATTTAACCCTCTATAATAAAAATATACTCTGTTAACAAAATAACTTTTTTATATGTGAGGTGTGGTAAATTAATGGTAACATAGATTGATGCAGATTTTAAATACTTATTTAATGTTTACAATGCATTTTTGGGTTTAAAACATTTTATCATTTAATCGTAAAAATAGTGGATAACTGGAGAAGAAATAAATACAATTTTACAGAGCAGTAATCATAAACATATTCCTATATACATCATACAAAAATTCTTTATAATATTTTCACCATACAAATTTCAATACAACTTCTTTTAATCAAATGGGTTAACCTTTGAAATCATTCTCATTAATCTATTTCTGATCTCTTTCGTTCTTAAACAGTATATGAAGGGATTCACTAAAGATGGACCTAGGATTGTCCCAAGTCTTAAACCATGTCTCTCCTCCAGCGTTAAAACTACCCCGACTCTTGTGAGAACTGTGAGAACAAATGAGGGCCCATAATAGCATGTTACAACCATTAAGTGGCTAAAGCAGGTATTGAAAAATTTCTGCTTGCTCCCTATTGAGGTCATTTTGATAGCACTAACAATCCAAACATAAGATCCACAGATGAAAACGAAGGTTCCAAACAGGCTGAAAGATGACAAAATGGACAGCAAATCAAAATATGGATTTGGATCCACACAAGTTGCCCTGACAACAGATCCATAGTCACAAAACATAAACTTCAACGTTGAGTAGCAAAATGGAAGAGGAAGAACAGTTGCAGGCAAAACAGCCATAGTAGCAGAGCCCAGAATCCAAAGAACAAAAGTGAGCAGAACAGAACGAAAATTTGTCAGAATGGAATGATACCGCAGTGGGTTGACTATGGCAATTAAACGGTCGAATGCCATGATGGAAATTGTATACAGCTCCATCATAAAACCTAAACCAAATGCAAACATCTGAAGAATGCAAGATGCAAAAGATATGGTCTTATATCCAACTACGAGGACACTGATTATAGTTGGACATGAACTTGTACAGTAAAGCATGTCCACAACTGCCAAATTACAGATGAAAAAGTACATGGGCTGATGAAGACGTTTATCAAACACAATAAAACATATGTTTGCAAAGTTAGTAAGCATAACAAGCGTATATACCACGAATATAACAATACCAACAGTCAATGGCTTTTCAAAAGTGTCAAAACCTGTGATAATAAATTCTGCGATGGGTTTTCTAGAAACATTTTGAGCCATAATTTACAATGCCCGGTTAAAACAAAAAAATGAGTTATTTCTAAATATAAAAAAATATGTTAACAAATGTCTTAGTTATTTCATGTATTTGTGTTGTACTTTTTGTTTGTTTTTTTACAATAACTCTTAAAACCATTATTGTCATTTAATTCCTCTGTTAGGTCCAGTCTGTTTCACCTGACCTGTATTAAACTCACCTGGACAAAAAAGGCTATTGCAAACACATATATAGTAAAGTATGACACGGCTCATTGGCTACTCACATGTCATTGTACTGTTCCCAGAGCTCCGAAGGAGGTGAGCTAAAAGTGTCTACTACACCTTAAGGGAATTTGTAAGGTATATTGATACAAAATAGTAAACCAAGAATAAGCCAAATGGGATGTAAAATGATTCAGTAGTTTAACTAGGAGCAAAACAGTGAATCACAGTAATGGACAGATAAAAAGTAAGATTCTTTTGCATTGTTTTCTCCTTTCCTTGTTATCACTTGGTCATGTGCAATCATGCAACTGGATATTATCAACAGCATATAATTGATCACAAGGCCTTGTTCTGGTCTGTCATCTAAAGGCATCATTAATCATTCCCATAGGCAGCATTAATCCCAGTATATAATACTAATAGTAATATAATCCTCCATAATAAAAATATACTCTGTGAACAAATGTATTGGGACTCACCTCATAATCACGAAGTTCAGGTGTTTGATTCAGTCTCATTGCCGCAGGTGCATTAAATCGAGCACCTAGTCATGTATTCTGCCTTTACAGACATTTGCGAATGAATGGGTCATTCTAAAGCAGGCCCGTCACCAGAGATTAATGATTAAGGGGATTATTCTTTATCCAGGGGGGTCTGGGGTAATTGCCTCATAGCAACAAATTTCTTTGACGAGGTACATATTAAGCAAAGCCACAAGGAGCTGCTGCCTTTACAAAAAACATTAGAATATCCATCTACATGTAGGAAGACAAATGTATGAAACAATTCTGTACAGGTATCTGTAAAATACACAGTCATAACATTAGGAAAGTACATAAACATCAATTCAGTCTGCCTGAATGGCAAAGCAGAATCTGTCCATGTCTTTTGCAAATACTGTATTAGGAGTTTAAAATAACTGTATTATTTTAAATTGTTCATTAATTACAATAAGACCTTAAGTGAAAGAATCTTATTGGTCTAAGATTCTAAAAGACAGTCTCCTTCTCATTATCATATGTCCAGTCAAAATGTCATAGAATTAATTGCATTTTTAGGACTCATATTTGTCTTACACTCTAATAACAGTTTATTAACATTATTGTTAATTTATATTATATGATCTAATATGAATTTTATGTATAAAAAATTACTTTGAGTCAAAAAATCATCTGTGATGTGTTGTGGGAATATGAAATGTAGTTTCTCCAGGACACAGTGCTAACATTAACAAGCAGTTCTGAAAGCAGAGCTGTAGTTCCCAATGTTTTAGCACTGACGTGAGCACCGCCTGTAGGAGGGACTGTGACTCCACTGGCTGCAGCACTGAAAGATGGACAGATAATTCTGGCTGTTGACTGGCTGACTGAAGGTGGTGAACTATGAAAAGCATGTTCTCTGTTTAGGAGCTCTGGAGAATCCACCCCTCACTCCGGCTGAGAGAGAGCTGCATGTTTCTGGCTCAAAACATCAGCATAACAGCATGACCTCAAAAATATGGAAAAAAAAACGCGTCTCGTATTGGTTCAAAATGAAATGAATGTTTCAGATGGGGGGGGGTGTAAAATAGCCAGTCCATTAGAGCATCACATAGGGCCCACAGCAAATTGTTCCTGCAAGCAAAACTGCCATCTGTTGTTGAAAATTGAAATCCTAAACCTAACCACTAAGTTTGCTATGGCAGTTTATAATCCAATCAGCACCCAGCTACCCCTAATAACTTAGGTTACTCACTGAGCCCAGCCCATGATTACACAAATCTACATAGACAGAACATCCACCAAATAAGTATTCAGTGGCAGTTCAGATATTTTTTTATTTAACATTAGAAGAACAAACATCTCATTCCATCTTTCCTCATTCCAACAGCCAAACAAGTGCTGCAGTTTCATATATGTCTGTAGTATCTTCATTATAACATTAATGTTTAGCCTCTCATTGCATTCTCGATTTTCTATTTATTACTAATGTGCTCTGTTTTGTTTTTCTGTTTTAACCCCCCCCCCCCCCACCACCCCCTCTGTTGTTGTGATCACAGTTTATCTTGTAGGGTTATGTTTGTACTCTAGTCTTGGTTTATCCACAGTTTATCCTTTAGAGGTTTATTCTCTAGGTTTGTTTCATCCAATAGAGGTTTATCCTCTAGGCTCTGTTTATACTTTAGAGGTGTGTTTTATTACAGTACATTACAGTTGTTAATTTAAAAAATAATAATTCAGGAGTAATTTATTGTGTCATGTGGAGTGACAGATCACATCTCGCACTTTCATCCCCCCTCCCATTCAATGTACAAGACATAATTCATGCAAAATATGGATAATCATCATCTTAACGGAATTAGCAAGGTCTTCCCAAAGAAAACATGGTTGACAGCATGGTTGACAGCTATGACAGCATATTGCTTCAAATAATGTGTGTGTATGTGTCACCTTAAATATCTAGTTGATCTCTAGTGTGTCTCCCAGTTCAAGTATGTTTTAAAAAATGTGTCTTTCGTTTTATTTAGTAGTTTTAGTTTAATTAGTTTAAATTGTTTGCTTTCTCTATCCAGTTTGCTTCCAGACTATTGTGATGCAGCTTTTGTTATTTCTAGTTTATGTTGTATCCTGTTTGTTTGCTTATCTATAGTTACCTTTTAACTCTGTCTTAGTTTGGTAATTTGTCTTAGTTTATTGTTTTTTCAATTCCTTATTTGTTTGTATTAGTCATATTAGTTCGCAGCATAGATCTGCCATTTACTTTTAGTCTGGCTTTCTCCTGTTTTTAGATTATCTTTGTTAAGTACAGCAGTACATTCACTTCATAATGTATATGTATAATGGCCATTTGATTTCATGTGTGGTGACTGTACCAGGACACACAACTCTATTTAAAATGGCTTAACCATATATATATATATATATATATATATATATATATATATATATATATATATATATATATATATATATATATATATATATTTATTTTAAATAAAAATATCCAACATTATTTTAATTGGGTATTTTATTTTTATACTTTTAGACTAGTAAATACATGAAATTTAAGATACATTAATTAGACAGTATAAAGTTGCCACATGGAAACTTTGCTTTGCTTTAATTTATTTAATTTGATTATATATATATTTATGTCATTTATGTCATAGCCAGCAGGTTATAACATTTATCACGTTTGATCAAGATGTATTTATATACAAAAAATTCCTTTATAGAGATGGATTAACTTTTGAAATCATTCTCATTACTCTACTTCTGATCTCTTTTGTTCTTAAACAATATATGAATGGATTAACTAAAGATGGACCTAGGATTGTTCCGAGTCTCAACCCATGTCGCTCCTCCAGTGGTAAAACAACCCCTACCCTTGTGAGAACTGTTATTACAAATGAGGGCCCATAATAGCAGATTACAACCATTAAGTGACTAAAGCATGTATTAAACACTTTCTGTTTGCTGCCCTTTGAGGTCATTTTAATTACAACACTAATGATCCGAATATAAGATCCACAGATAAACACAAAGGTTCCAAACAGGAGGACAGAGGATATAACTGACAGCAAATCAAAATATGGATTTGGATCTACACAAGTTGCCCTGACAACAGATCCATAGTCACAAAACATAAACTTCAGTGTTGAGTAACAAAATGGAAGTGGAAGAACAGTTGCAGGCACCACAGCCATAGTAGCAGAGCCTAGAATCCAAAGAACAAAAATGAGCAGAACAGAATGAAAATTTGTCAGAATGGAATGATACTGCAGTGGGTTGACTATGGCAATTAAACGGTCAAATGCCATGATGGAAATTGTATACAGCTCCATCACAAAACCTAAACCAAATGCAAACATCTGAAGAATGCAAGATGCATAGGATATGGTCTTATATCCAACTACCAAGACACTGATCATAGTTGGACATGAACTTGTACAGTAAAGCATGTCCACAACTGCCAAATTACAAATGAAAAGGTACATTGGCTGATGAAGGCGTTTATCAAACATAATAAAACATATATTCACACAGTTAGCGAACATAACAAGCATATATACCACAAATATAGCAGTACCAACAACCAGTGGCCTTTCAAAAGTGTCAAAACCTGTGATGATAAATTCTGTGATGGGTTTTCTAGAAAAATTTTGAGCCATAATCTATATTGCTCTGTTGAAGTACAAATACAAGGTATATTTAAAACAAGAAACGTTTAACCAAATTTCTGTTATTTCAGGTTTTTGTGTTGTTTTCAATTATGTTTTGTATTCAGGTTACTTTTCAAAGCATTACTATCACATAGTTCCTTTGTTTGATCCAGTTTGTTTCATCTTCAAAGTGTCAAAATGAGCTGGAAAAAGGGTTATAGCAAGCCATATATAGTGCAGTGTGACAAGGCACATTGGTTAGTCACATGTCACTGTACTGTTCCAAGTGCTCTGTTGGACAGGTAAGCTAAAAATATGCATTACAGTTATTTAAAATACTTAATATGGATCATTAAAGGGCATTGTGTTGTGACAAGCAAATTGACTTATTTTCTACAGTTCAAATAAGTACCTAGATTGAAGCAGAGTATTCTTAAATATAAAAATTTGATTTGAACTATAACCAGATTTATAGTATATTTTTAGGTTAACTTATAAGCATGGGCGGCACAGTGGCACAGAAGATTATCAGGTTATAGTACAAACTGTTATCCAAACGGTTATGCTACAACTGATGCTAAAGATCTCATCCAAATAACTTAAATTAACCTCCTATCTGCTTTTCTCCCTGCCCACCTGCATTTTTCACTGCCCCACTAGTTTTCTTACTGCAGTCCATCTTTACATAATTACATAAAGAAAATGAATTAGTTCATGTTCATAGTTAATTTTAAAATTTAACTAACTTCACAACTCCAAAAATAAACTACTTCACATACTTTTATTTTTTTTCTCTCAGTAAATAGGCTTCTATCATTTTCAATATAACCTCCTTCAACTCATTAATCACTAGCCCAAAATCACTGCTACTCCCTAACAAAGGATTAGTGTATGTGGAATTATATATTTATAACATTACATTACACCAAATACCAGCACTGAGATTGAGAATGTATTTTAACCTACTTAGCTAATACCGTATGCCTTCTTAATGTGTTTAAGCAGTTTTATTTCTTATTTTATTTCTTATACTGATGTATGCGGTTCTGTGTGACATAAAAACCCACAAAAATGCTCACATCGTGACAGATGGCGTATTTTGCCCTTGTCCTGTCATGCCTGTTTTCCCCGCCATGTGCTCTCTCTGCACATGGCTCTGTCTATTATTCTCCTTGTCTCCCCCATGTCCCGCCTTTGTTGCTCCTCCTTGTCCTTAACCCTCGTTATCTGTTTCAGGTGTGTCTCGTCTGTTCATGTATTTAAATTCCCTTGTGTCACTTCCTTACATCGGTCATTTGTTTTGCTATGTTCCAAGTCAAAGTCATGTCGTTTTGTGTCTTTCTCTTTCCCAGTCATGTCGTGTTTCCTTGCTTCTCTGCTGTCGTTGTGTTTCCTAGTCATGTCGTTTTGTTTCATTGTGTTTCCTAAGTCGTTTTGTTTCGTGTTGTCCCAATTCCAAGTCGTGTCGTTTCCATTCCAGGTCATGTCGTTTTGTTTAAGTTCCTAGTCTTGTTGTTTCCGCAGTTGTCTGCCTTTGTTTTGTTATATCTTTTGTTTTATTAAAGTACTGTGTTTTAGCGAGTGCGTCCACCTCCGTCAGTCTGCCCCGTAATACGTGACAGAATGACCGATCAAGTAAAGGACGCAGCTAACACTGAAGGATATTTTCGAAAGTTGGAAGAAGTCCAAGCGTCAATAATCCAGGCACTGATCGAGTCGAGGATTTCAGAGGAATTGACTTCTGAACCGATTGACTGCTCCAACGGGAGAAATCGGAGCAAAAGGAGTCGGCGAAAGCAGTGTGCTGGAGTTTCCCCCTCGCTGGAGGATTTTCCCCTCAGGTCCGGGGAAATTTTTGGGGGAGGGTTGAGGGTAGGGCTGTTAGCCTTCATCCTCAGGACAAGGGAGGTGAGCTAACAGGGGCACACCTCGGGGGGGATCCAGGATTGAAGAAATCCCTCAAAATTGCGCCCATTAGTCCCCCTAAACCCTCTACAACTCCAGCACGTGTCCCACGAGCAGCACAACCCCCTGCCTCTGTTCCTGTCACTCTCACTGTGTTCATGTCTGTCCCCGTGAACGTCCTGGTCCCTGTTCCCCTGCCAAGTCCTTTCCAGTCTCCTGTTAATCCAGTCCAGTCCCCGTTTCAGTCTAGTGTCTTGTCACCTGTCTCTTCTCCTGTCTTGTCTCCAGTCCAGTCCCCGTTTCAACCCTCTGTCTTATCTCAAGTTCAGTCCCCTGTCCAGTTCCTGTACCCACCCAGTGTCCAGTCTAATGTTTCTGTTCCTATCCAGTCCAGTGTCTTGTCCCCTGTCTCGTCACCAGTCTCTGCTCCTGTCCAGTCCTTAGTCCGGTCCCAGTACCCAGTCCTGCCACCTGTCCTGTCTCCATTCCAGTCCCCAGTTTGTAATCAAGTCCAGTCCCCTGTCCATTCCCAGTTCTCCATTCCATCACTTGTTCCGTCTCCTGTCCAGTCCCACCACCCAGCCTCAGTCCAATCACCTGTCCTGTCTCAAGTCTCAGTCCTGTCTCCATTCCAGTCCCCTGTACTGTCACCTGCCCATGTCCAGCCTTCTGTCTCTAAACCTGTTCAATCCCCAGTATTGTCTCAATTCCTGTCCAGTGTGCCACCTCAATCTCATGTCAAGTCTTATGTTTCCACTCCCATCCTGTCTAGTCCGTTCCAGTCCCTAGTGCCGTCTCCTTTTTCGTTTTGTAAGTTACCTGTCCAGTCTCTTGTTTAGTCTCCTGTCGCTTCCCTTTGTCAGTCTCCTGTACTGTCCCGAGTCCAGTCTCCTATTTTCGGTCCTGTCATGTCCCCAGTTCCTGTGCCTGTTCCCGTCTTGTCCTGAGTGTTGTTTTCCGTGACCTCTCCTGTGCCAGCTCCTGGGGGTTTAGGTGTACGCGCCCTGGGAGTTGTGCGTTCGGGGGGGGGGTTCACGCCCTCGTCCTGTCATGCCTGTTTTCCCCGCCATGTGCTCTCTCTGCACATGGCTCTGTCTGTTATTGTCCTTGTCTCCTCCCATGTCCCGCCTTTGTTCCGCCTCCTTGTCCTTAACCCTCGTTATCTGTTTCAGGTGTGTCTCGTCTGTTCATGCAGTTCCCTTGTGTCACTTCCTTTCATCTGTCATTTGTTTTGCTATGTTCAAAGTCCCAGTCATGTTGTTTTGTGTCTTTCTCTTTCCCGGTCATGTCGTGTTGTTTCTTCCTTATTCCTAGTCATGTCGTGTTGTTTCCTTGCTTCTCACAGTCAAGTCGTTGTGTTTCCTAGTCATGTCATTTTGTTTCATTGTGTTTCCTAAGTCGTTTTGTTTCGTGTTGTCCCAATTCCGAGTTGTGTCGTTTCCATTCCAGGTCATGTTGTTTTGTTTAAGTTCCTAGTCTTGTTGTTTCTGCAGTTGCCTGTCTTTGTTTTGTTATATCTTTTGTCTTATTAAAGTACTGTGTTTTAGCGAGTGCGTCCGCCTCCGTCAGTCCGCCCCGTGATACGTGACACCATCAAACCACATAATTACTCAAATTAAAATACTCATGTATGAGCGATTGTCATGTCATTTAAATATTTTCTATGTCAGAGGAAAAAAAAGAGCTAGCTAGAGTTAAACAGGTTAGCTAAAGTTTGTCATTTCAATATTACGTATGTAACATATAGCAGTTTATAGAAAAACATACATAACATTAACAATGTTAACTACATTTTGGCAATAGCAAAATACTTATGTATCCGAAAATATAAGATTAAATTAAAATACTTACGGGATGAAGCTGTTCAGGCCAGTGAGAGCTGCTCACGTGCCATGGTCACAGAAAAGATCGTGAATCTTCATCATCTTCTTCTTCTGTGTTTTTACAGTCGTTCGCTTCTGCCACCTTCTGTTTTTTCTTTCAGAGTTCATTCATTTTAAAGCTGTCGTTCCAGTCCAGTCATCTTTAAAAACTTAAATAACATTCTTCTCCCTTCAGCACGGCACTGTCTCCTTATTAACCCTATTTATCATAATCATTTCTGTCGTTCGTGTCCCAGTCATTTTATCAATATTCTAAAATATTACAATACAGAGCTTACCTATAACTGTATGGCTTTTAACAAGTTAAAATAACAATTCTATCTAATGTGCCCAGTAAACATTTAGCCGTTGATTCAACGTTGAAATAACGTAATGACTGCCGTCAAATCAACGTTCTCTTAAGGTTGAAAATGAAAGTTGAAAAGCCGTCCAAACACAGACATTGAAAAAACATCCATTGACGTTAATAATTGGTCCCGAAATAAATTACTTGTTTAAAACGCATTTTGGACATCCACTGACGTTATGGATTGGTCACCACTTGATAACTAACTTATTAAGATGGAATTTTGATGTCCATTGATATTTAAAATATGTCCTTGACGGACAGACTACTTTTAGACCTATTTTGAACGTCCAGGGACGTTCCTTGTTTACTGGGTGGGCCACATACGGTTAATACACATCCGAGAGTACTAACGTGCAGCCGGAATTGGGCCAGATGTAGCGTGCCACATTCACGCCGAGCCTCAGCTAACCGACAGTGTCAACGTGCAGTTGGACTTGGGACAGATAAAGGTTGCTGCATTCATGCTGAAACGGCAGTTAGCCGACAGTGCCAATGTGCAGCCGGAATTTGGCCTGCTGCAGCGTGCCGCATTCATGCTGAGACGGCAGTCAGCCGACAGTGCCAACGTAAAGGCAGAATTGGGCAAGACGCAGCGTGCCGCATTCACGTCGAGACGGCAGACAGCTGACAGTGCCGAGCCTGAGCCAGAATCGGCCCAGATCTACCTTGCTAGCTGGGATATGGCTTGATATAACCAACATAAAACTAGTAAAGTAGTGTAATTCTACAAAAACAGATTAATTGCCAACAAATCAGTGACCGGACTAGGTTCAGATAAAGAAGATAAAGATAGAAATATATATAAGGGGTTTGCCACTTATATTTGTCTTGGTCTGATATGCTAGGCCCTAGCTCTGTTCATGGCAGTGCAAAGGCATCTGGTGTTTTTTAGAAAAGAGTTAGACATTGAAAAGCACAAACCAATATTGCTCTATTCTTGAGAATACTAACTGATTTACCAAAAATGCTACAAAACTAAACAACTCAAGTTACAAATGAGTTTCTGTGGTAATTCAAACAGTAAATAAAAACTTACAGACAAGTTCAACTTCAGCCATGTACAAACAACTGTAATTTATTTCCTTAAACATTTCTGAATGCAATTCTGGTTTGTTTTTGAAAGTAAACAAACTAGAGAGAACAGCATTTCCTTGCAATCGCAGGCTTCCATCCAGACAATATAAATTTTTGGGAAGGCCTTGCTTTTTCCATAAGGCAGCTTCATGTTTTACAGGAGAATCACTCTTTAGAAACAGGGAAAATGGTTGGTGAAGTATGTATCAAAACACTACAGTGGAGAGCTTGAGCTGATAAGCAGCTGAGATCTTTAACAAGTAAAAATGGAAAAAAAATTGCATTTTCAATATTTGCTGGGATACAGTCTGAGATGTTGGTGCTCTAGAATGACCACACTGGGCAGAATGTCATCTATTGCACCTTTTAAAGACAAAATATTATCATGTTTCCCTTCTGTCAAGATGGGGATTTTCCCACTTAGAATGGTCCGTATCTAGCTCTGGTTCCATCATGGCTCCACAAGATGCACTTGTTTATTGTTTGGAGGAATTGTTAAAGCTTGTATTCATACTTGAAGGATTTGGTTTCACTAATTGGAAAGGTTTGCATTTACATCAGCACACGGTGGCACAGCAGGTAGTGTCGCAGTCACACAGCTCCAGGGGCCTGGAGGTTGTGGGTTCGATTCCCGCTCCAGGTCACTGACTGTGAGGAGTTGGTGTGTTCTCCCCGCGTAGGTTTCCTCCGGGTGCTCCGGTTTCCTCCCACAGTCCAAAAGCACACGTTGGCAGGTGGATTGGCGACTCAAAAGTGTCCGTAGGTGTGAGTGAATGTGTGTGTGTCTGTGTTGCCCTGTGAAGGACTGGCGCCCCCTCCAGGGTGTATTCCTGCCTTGCGCCCAATGATTCCAGATAGGCTCTGGACCCACCGCGACCCGGAATTGGATAAGCAGTTACAGATAATGAATGAATGAATTACATAACAAGTAATTAGGAATGACAGTTCTAGGAACTGGAATCAGATTTAAAACCTCTGCCATATACTACTGGACAAAGTCACATTCAATTTTTTTAACACCTTTTAGCCTGAGAAATAATTTGGTAATGCATTTCTAATAAATATCTTAATATTGACTCCTAATATGAAGCCATCTTATTTTAAATTTGATTTGTCTTATATTTTATTACTTATGAATTAATATTTATGAATTAGTATTGGGTAATGTCAGAATATGCAAATGAAAACAGACAGTGGTGCCTATTAAAAATAGTCATGTTGTTAATCTGCATCTTATTTTCTTGCATACAAAGTGATTAATATTCAAGAATAAGAACATCTATGACAATCCATCTTAGAGAGCTAGAATTAAATGCAGAAATACAAAATCCAGCAATGTCCTTTAGTGAAAAATGTGGAAACAAAAAAAGTGGATTTTTTTTATAATTATTATTCATTAGGTCCAACTTTTGAAAAAACCCTTAAAATTCTACTTCTGATTTCTTTTGTTCTGAAGCAGTATATAAAAGGATTTACCAAAGAAGGGCCAAGGATTGTTCCAACTCTCAAACCATGTCTTTCCTCCAGTGATAAATTTAACCCTATCCTGGTCAGAACCACAAGTACTAATGTTGGTCCATAATAGCAGGCTATGACAATTAAGTGGCTAAAGCAAGTATTAAAAACTTTTTTCTTACTACTTTTTGAGGTCATTTTTACAACAACAATAACAATTTTAACATAAGATACACAAATGAAGACAAATGTTCCAGACAAGAGGAAGAATGTTAAAACAGTCATCAGATTGAAATATGGGTTTGGATCCACACAGGTCGCCCTTACAACTGCAGCATAATCACAAAAAATATACTTCAGTGTTGAGTAACAAAATGTCAGAGGAAGGACAGTTCCAGGTACCACAGCCATTGTAGCAGCACCAAGGATCCAAAGCATGAAAGTGAGCAGAACAGAGCGGAAATTCGTCAGAATGGAATGATACCGCAGTGGGTTGACTATGGCAATTAAACGGTCAAACGCCATAATGGAAATAGTAAACAGTTCCATCACAAAGCTTAATCCAAAGACAAACATTTGAACGAAGCAGGGGACATAAGAAATTGTCTTATATCCAATTACAAGGACACGTATCATGGTTGGACAGGAACTCGTACAGTAAAGTATGTCCACAATCGCCAGATTACAGATGAACAGGTACATTGGCTGATGAAGACGTTTATCAGACAAAATGAAGCATATGTTTGCAAGGTTAGCAAGCATGACAAGAATGTATACTGTAAGTATAACAACACCAATAAACACTGGCTTCTCTAAAGTATCAAATCCTGTGATAACAAATTCTGTGATGATATTTCTTGAACCATTCTGAGCCATGGTCCACTATGTTCTATGGTATATTAAAATTGAAACAGCTATGTATTTCCAGCAAACAGAATAATCTAAGCAGGCCCAGCAGTACTTTTATAACATCCATCTTTTTTGCTTTCTTGACAAATTCCACAACCTATTCATTGAAGAAGTATTTGAAAAATGTATATTCTATGACTTCATCTCTCTGTGACACAGGGATCTTAAAATGTTTGTATGGATGTACTTATATAGCTCAGTTTGAATATGCTTACAGATTACTCATGTCATGTATTCCCAGGGAACAATATTTACATAACCTAATTTTAGTGTTTAATACATATAGTTGTCTTCAAAGGCCAGCTAAGCTAGTTTGGGCCTTTGGGAAAATCACCATTAAGAGATTATCTGTATAAAATTCCTTCCTTCCCTGTTTTTCTACATTGCATTTAAAAATAAGTATGGGTGTTCTTGTTGTTTTTTTATCACAAGTAAAAGTAAACCAAATACACCTTTTAAAATGTTTTTAAAATGTTTAATGTCAAGTAAAAGCCTTAATTTTTGTACAACATTTCCCTGTTTACATCATAAAATAAATATGCTTAATAAGCCAAGCATAAACCCGGCATAAATGTTACCAGTTTGATAGCTAGATATATGATAGCTCACTAGCTAGCTAGACAGCTAATTTAATTAATTTTGCTTTCTTAAAGTTTGCCTCAGTTAATTCTACCTAGAAGAAGTCTGATGGTTAGAGTAGTCTTTTTAGCTACTAAATGTAATCGCCTCAGTGATTACTGCTTTAGCTCGTTTACAGCTTCAAATTTCAGTGATGGAATAAAGATCATACTCCCATGACAAACCAAATTACATCTGCTGGTTATCTTTTTTTCTTGTAGTTGTAACTAATTTCCAATGGTTTTATAAGGTTTAATAAACCTAATAAATGGAAAATAAATGTAAGAGAGACTAAAGTAATATATAAAACGTTATTCTGGCATCACTACAAAGTTTAAGCACAATTTAATTAACTGGATATGTACAAATATGGAATTACTGTTCAGAAAGGTAAATAATACTGTGCAAATGACGTCGACGAACAGACATCAACAAACATTATTTTAGATAGTTTCAATAAAAACCACTACAGACTGAATAAACACATTAGATTTTATACAAATTCATTCATTCATTCCTTGTAACAGCTTGCCCAGTTCAGGCATGGTTGGTCTGGATTTTACCTTGAATCAATGGGAAAAAGGCATATATATATATATATATATATATATACAATATAGCTATAAAATCACTCACACACACTTAGAGACAATTTTGAATATCTGATCCACCTATCAATATGTGTGTTTGGACTGTGGGAAGAAACTGGAGCACCCAGAGGAAACCCAGGAAACCCACACAGACACATAGAGAACACACCAAACTCCTCACAGTCACACAGGGTGGGGCTAGATCCCACAAACCCAGCACCTGGGGATGCATGAAATTGACACTACTTCTTACAAATATATATTATGTTATTATAATACATAATGAGATGTTCCTGTTTTACAAGTAGATTATTATACTTGTTTGGAAAAAGCAGTTTGGATTGTGTTTTTTTCTACTTATTCTCCAGAATCTGAGACCTTGATTTCAAAATAAAATACAACATTTATGTTCATCTAAAAACAAGACTTTGTACCACTGAGCAAAAGTCCAGTCCTTTTTCTTTTTTTTCTTTTTTTTTTTGCGGTATAATATTTTCCACAAATACATGCCATTCTGCAAATATGAACTAATGAAAGAATAGTAAGAAAAAACTAAATAATTTCAACAAATTTTCCCAAGGCCATTAAATTATTTGCTATTTTTGTTCAGCTATCTTTAAAATACTTTTTAATATTTTATTTCTTATTTCTTTTGTGCTGAAAGAATATATGAATGGATTTATAAGAGAAGGCCCGAGAATCGACCCAACCATGAGCCCATTTCTTCCCTCAATTGTTAAAACTACACTAAACCTGGTCAGCACTATTCTTATGAAAGTAGGAGCATAGTAGCAAGTGATGACTATAAAATGACTAAAGCAAGTATTGACTGCTTTTTTCTTGTCACTATTTGAAGACATTCTCACAACAATTATAATAATCTTTAAATAGGACAAGCAGATGAAACCAAATGTTCCAAAAGTGAAAACAAATGTTAAAATAGATATTGTGTTAAAATATGGTTCAGGATCTACACAGGTTGCCCTGATGACAGTTGCATAGTCACAGAACATGTATTTTACAGCTGAGTAACAGAGTTCTAGTGGGACAAGTGTAGCAGGCAGCATTGCTATAATTACAGAAGCTGCCAACCACAGAACAATAATGATAATAAAACAACGTTCATTTGTCAGAATAGAATGGTACCTTAAAGGGCTACTAATAGCTATAAAGCGGTCAAATGCCATGAGAGACAGTGCAAACATTTCCATCACAACACTTGCATGAAATAAAAACATCTGCAAAATGCAAGGTTTATATGATATAGATTTATAGCCAACCACAAGGATACCTATCATAGTTGGACAGGCACTTGTACAGTAGACTATGTCTACAAATGCTAAATTACAGATAAACAGGTACATTGGCTTGTGCATATGTTTATCCATGACAATAAAGCATATATTTGCAGTGTTAGCAATTATCACAATAATGTACACAATAAGCACAATAACACCAACCACCACTGGATTGTGCACTGTGTTAAATCCTCCAAAGACAAATTCATTAATGGCTTGTCTGGAAATATTTTCAACTGACATGACGGATTATAGTAACATCAGCCAAAATAACTAAATAAAATTCCATACAAGTCAATGCATTTCAAATTGTCATAACTGTTTTCTAATGAGTGCCTTATAAGTCTTGGAAATCCTTGTAGTGTAACAAAAAAATTGTTTTCCGTTTAGAAATGCTGTTAAACTTGATCAGGTGTAAAAGTCATCTGAAGAAAATAGAGATGCTGGGGCCTCTATTTATATTGAGAAGAATTTAGGAAAGAGCACATTGGTCATTTAGATTTCCCCACCTCCCTGTAGTGTGTCACTGCTGCTGAAGTTAAACCTTATATATTGAAATAGTATCTTAACATAGGGAAAAACTGTCTGCATCTCAGTGCTACTGCTGTAGAGTTACTTTCTTCCCTGAAGGGAAAATAGAATTCTCAGAAAATATGTATTATATTATATTATGCTGCTTGAATGTCTGTAAGGATTTTTTTTGCCCAGATTACAATATTCTGATCATGCTAGAGGATTATCTAGTAGATGATGTTACTCCTAAAGTAAATTTTAGGAGTATGGACCATGCCCTATAGTTTTGAATTGTGGAGGTATTTGGGATGGGAGTTCGGGGAAAAATGTGATGGACTAAAAGTGACAGGATGCGTCTGTAACAAGTTAAAAAATATTACTTATGTTATTGTTAAAAATTCCACCAAATCCTGATTTTTATATAAATAACTGGTTTTGTGTTCCACTGATTTTATATTTGTACTGGGGAGCCTTTTAATTTAAGGAGTTGTTTAATTGTGCACTGTCTCTTTAAGAGACGTAGCTTTGCTTGGCGCCATCTCTGTAGCAACCTCAGTCTGTGAATGTCTAATTGAGAGGAGGTATGTAGTTTTGATGGTTGTGCTTAAAACACATTTTTTTTTGTGTAAAATGACATAAAATGGGCAGTATTATACTCAGTTTTAACTGAGATATGTGCTCTGTGGCTGCACGCCCGCCATGTGCATTTCTGCTAACAGGAGGCTGATAACCTGCGTGTATGAGAGAGAGAGCAGTGTGTATGTTCACTACAGGGCTACATGTTCACTCCAGAAATGTATGAGTTTATTCGTCTATTTATACAGGTATGTAATTCCCCCAGTCATTTCTGTTCACTGTTCAAACAAACATTTATTAAGTTAAAGTGTTTTTGCTAATTGTATTTACATAAAGAGCTGGTTTATGTAATTTTATGACAAATTCATATTTAATTTTATTTCATTTTCATGTGCATTTATATAATTTAGAGAATATTTAGAAAATCTCAGTCTGTGAATGTCTAATTGAGAGGAGGAGGCTGATAACCTGCGTGTATAAGAGAGAGAGCAGTGTGTATGTTCACTACAGGGCTACATGTTCACTCCAGAAATGAATGAGTTTATTTGTCTATTTATACGGTATTAAAGAACCCGAACCAGCAGTGGCCGTGGTCCGAGTCCTTCCTTTGTGCATCACAGATCTCACAGAACACAACGCAGAATATTTATGGGTTAACAGGAGTGCGGATGGATGGTCTTGACAATTTAAAGTCCAGAAGCTCACCCGTTACACGTCATTAAATGGGATTGAACCTGATTCAAATGTGAATGATAGATAAAATTAGAGTGTGCCTTATGATAATCTAAGCTGGAGATAGCGTGTTAGAGGTCTGTATGGGCTTATAAGGAAAGACAGTTTAAGAAGAAAAATTTGAGATGAATTGTGAAATTGGTCTGTTTTAATGCGTTTGGGTTTAGAATTATTAGGTCAGATAAACAAGGGTGGAGAGAACTATAGTGAACAGAAGAAGGGGTTGTGAATTCAGCAATGGAGAAAGCCAAAAAAGCTAAAAGGAACATGGCTTTTAGAGTGGCATCTGTAATTAGTGATACGGAACTGGAGCACAGAGTAGCTAGGCAGCTGTAAAGAATGTGAGAAGAGAATGTGAGAAGGCTTGTGTTGAGGTGTATGATGTGGTTCAGTTCTACTTTATCCTTTAAGGAGTGAAGTCACCTGATGGTGATTAGTAAACAGATGGGGAAAGCCATAAATCAGTTTGAAAATGAAATTGATAGCAGCTGAATAGACTTTTAATGTGGACGAATGGATAGAATATTGAAACCTTGTGAAGGAGAGGAATGCAGTGAAAGAGTACAAGAAAGGAACTCTATAGAGTGCATGTGATGGAAGCTCCGAAAGCATTGCTATTCCATCAAGCAGATAAGGTATTTGGTGACAGAGATTTTAAGATTAAATCCTGAGATCGTAGAGTCAGATTGATGAGTCTTTAAGCAGGCAACAAAATTCCTCTCCCAACATAACCTTCTTGACTCGAACCAATCCGGCTTCAAGAGCGGCCACTCGACAGAAACTGCAATTCTGTCAGTAATGGAAGCTCTTAAAGATGCCAAAGCAACAGGTCAGTCCTCAGTTCTCATTCTGCTCGACCTATCAGCAGCATTTGATACGGTCAACCACCACATCTTACTAAACAAACTCACTGACATGGGCCTCAAGAACAATGCACTCTCCTGGTTTGAGTCTTATCTCACTGGACGATCCTTCAGTGTGTCATGGCTTGGACAAACATCAGCGCGACACCACCTCACCAAAGGTGTGCCCCAAGGCTCAGTGCTGGGACCCCTCCACTTTGCCTTGTACACCACCTCTCTAGGCCCAATCATACATTCGCACGGCTTCTCCTATCACTGTTATGCAGATGACACACAGCTCTATTTATCCTTTCCTCCAGGAGACACTTCAGTGGTAACTCGAATCTCTGACTGTCTCTCTGACATATCTACATGGATGAAGGAACATCACCTCCAATTGAATTTATCCAAAACTGAACTACTGGTCCTCCCAGCCAAGCAAGCTATTCTTCACAACATCAGCATCAAGCTAGAGTCCCTATCAGTGGCTCCCACCAAGGTTGTAAGAAACCTAGGTGTCATGGTTGATGACCAGCTGACCTTTGCAGATCACGTTACCACTGTAGCCCGATCGTGCCGCTTCTCCCTATTCAACATAAGGAAGATTAGGCCATACCTAACTCAACATACAACACAGCTCCTCGTTCAGACGTTAGTAATCTCCCGTCTAGACTATTGCAACGCCCTCCTGACAGGTCTTCCGGCCTGTGCTGTGAGACCACTACAGATGATCCAGAATGCTGCAGCACGCCTGGTCTTCAACCAACCAAAAAGAGCACATGTCACGCCCCTATTAGTTGAGCTGCATTGGCTACCCTTAGCTGCTTGCATCAAATTTAAATCCCTAATGATGGCCTTCAGAGTATTCACTGGTTCTGCTCCCATCTACCTCAATAGACTCTTAAAACCATACATTAGCGCCCGCCCTCTCCGTTCCTCAAAGGAGCGCCAACTAACATGACCAACCCCCCATACAGGTCAGTTGAGGCTATTCTCATCTCTGGTACCACACTGGTGGAACGAGCTTGGAGTACCTGGAGTCTAGTGTGAGACGGGTGAGTTCATCAGGCCAGGAAGATGCAAACCAGTGTCCCCTGTAAAAGCCCCCAAATTCCACAGAGGGGGCTGCGTCGATGAACAGATCAACGTCCTCGGGGTTGGTGAATGCGTTGTTGTAAAAACAAAGAGATGCCATTCCATCTGCTGAGGAGGAGCAACCAGAAACGTAGTTCTGAAGTGCAGGCTTGGTCCAGGGAGATTAACTGAGAGAGAGAAGAGGCAGAGGAGGCAAGGTACAGCAGGTGAGAGATTAATGAACGACCTTGTGGGACAACACGCATGGCAAATGTGCCCCAAGAGGGAGAGGAGCAGATATTTGGTGATGCATTAAACAGCAAGAAATTCCAAGAGAAATTCAGTAATGCACTCCAGCTTGTCACACCATAGTGAAGCACAAAAAAAAATAATAAAAAAAAAAACTGAATCCAGAAAGACACTCAAGAACTCGAGTGAGGTAGTAGGGCCGATAGTTTTCTCTGAAGACAAAGGAATGCTCAGGCGATGGAAAGCAGCCATGAGAGAAGTGATGTAGTGGGCAGGAAGGGAGGATGGCAAGTCAAGGACCAAAAAAATCATCCAGGAGGAGGACAATGTACAGGATATGATAGACATTAAGGAGGATCCATGAAAGAGTCTCGGTGAGTGAGTCGAAAATCCTGGCTGAAAATCTTACAGCTGAAAATCAGGTGAATGGCCAAGTAGGGCTGTCCATGCCATCTCACCCCAAACAAGTGCCAGAAGTCAGGATGGAGAGGGGTTGATTTTGAAGGCAGAGACCACGTCGGCTTTAGCCAGCCAAGGCATGGGCACAAGGAGCTTATTCAACAAAATGGCATCATCAACTTGAGCATAAGGAAATAGCATACAAAAAGTAGGGTCAGGGTGGCACGAAAGGTAGCTTGCGAGCTCAGATATGTTGACAGGGGTGGAGGGAAATCGGATAATTCAGCTTCTACCAAACTTTGGTGGCCACTTGGGGCATCTCGGCCAGGTGTGTGCCTGAGCGCAGTAGGTGCAAGCCTGCAGGAAGATGCAAAGGAGCCAGCAGAGTTGAAATTATTGAAGATCATGGAGCCATTGAGAAAGATAAGTGTCTACCATGGGCATCGTGGGAACTAGATGAGGTGATGTGCCGAGTGGGGGCTGGGTCGGGTACAAAGGGAACACGAGGGCCCAGAGTGTGTGCGGTGCAACCAGCGAGTACGCAGAAGTGGGATGGGAAGGACTCCTGCACAGCCCACAAGAAAGAACGGTCCAGCCAGTTCCAATTTGAGCGCTCTTCAGTAGGAAGGAATGTTCCACTGCTGCAAGCGGGTGGCGGCCCATGCATAGAAGAGCCGGTGGTAATCATAAAAGCCACAGCCTCAGAAACGGACCGCATTTGGAATGATAAAGGGAGGAGAGTGCATGGGATGATAAGGAAACAACAGGGAAAGTGGAAGAAGTAGGAGCAGGAAGAGAGAGAACAGGTAGATCAAAGGCACGTAAAAAGGGGAGATGAGTGAGAAAAGGCTGGGGGGATGCTTGGGTGACCTGGTAGGAGAGACATGGAGCCACCACATCTTAACTTGTTACTCTCCTACTTAAGGGAAGCCAACACACACCTCAGTGCTCAGTCTTGGGGTTCTCTTTTCAAAAGTGACACACAAGCCTGGCTGGTACTTGTGGTAAAGTCCCTAGAGTGTTCTCCTGGGTCTCTTTCCTATGAACTCTTCTTTTACTACATTTTTCTTAATATTCTTGAGCATTTTGTTCTTTGTTTCTCTTATTAAAAAAATTATAATAAAATGAAAACAGGTTTTCTTAGATCCATAAGCTTATAGCTTTTCTTCCTTTCACAAATCTTTTGGTTTGGCATCTTTGCCTATTTAGCTGTCTTTTTCCTCTTTAATTTAGAAAGACCCTTTTTTTCTTTAGTTGCCTTTTGCTTTCAGCTTTTGAGCCATTCTGTCTTCCCTTGATAGCCTTGTTTCCCTTTTTCTCAGTCTTAACTCACTGGCCTCTACATCAGGAGTTTAGCAGTTCTAATCTTCGGCAGGGTAATCCTCTTTCCCTCTGTTGGTCCTCTCCAAGCCCTTATTGGTACGTTTTTGTTAAATTTAGTTTTCTGGTTTTTCTGCACTTGAATCCGTTTACCAACTACTCCACTGGAAGCTCACTCAGGGTTCCTTGATTCTAACCCATCCTTGTGTAAGCTATCACATTACAGACCCATGGTAGGGCAGCAAATGAGTGACTTAAAGTAGAAAGTGCGAAACTACTGAGATTACCTGAAGTTGAAGGGTACAAATAGGCCTGGGGGTGCAGTGTGGCCAAACTCCCAAAATTCTGTTTTTGTTTAACTCCAATAATGTATGATACTGACAGTGCATAAGAATGTTATTTTTAACCAGGGTATGAAATCTGATAAACAAACATAAATTTTAATATTACTGAGAAAGCAATGTAAAATAAAAAATTAATGAATTCAATAAATTCATCAGTTAAATCTCCTGTTGCTTGACTTTAGGTGCAGTTTTTAAAACTCTGCTTACTTTTTTTTTACTTTTTGTATTGTAGAAGCATAGCACAAAATACTGAATTTTGCCAGCAAAATTAAAATGATTGAAAGCATTTGGTGTTTGCCCTTACACTGTGTAATTTCCATTATGAAATAATTGTTTAAAAAAATTGCTTATTATATAACATGAACTAAAACTGAATGTTGAAAATATTTCACCTTTTTCATGAATAGCTTTATATATTTACATAATCAGAATTCATAGGAAAAATGCCGTAAAAATGTCAGTGTTATTACAGATTTACTTATATATATGAAAAATGACAAGTGAGCATTTTAACCACTTTGTTTATTAGTATAATGTTGTATAATTAAAAAAGATCCTAGGTAGAGGTACTGCAAATTTGGAAGGGAACAAAATTGTTTTTGAAATAAATAATGGTGGAAGAGTGGCATTAAAATATATATTGTTTTTTTGTTTGTTTGTTTGTTTTGTTTTGTTTTTTTCAGACAGCCAGATATTAGTCTTTTCAAGATCTTCACAACTCAGCTTTTTGTTTATGAACTGGGTGCAACTTTTGATAGAATCTTCAACAATTTTTGCCTGATTTCCTTTGTTCTGAGACAGTAAATAAAGGGATTTACTAAAGAGGGCCCAATAATTGTGCCAACTGACAGTCCATGTCTCTCCTCCAGTGTTAAAACCACACCAATTCTGGTCCTGATTATTAATACAAATGTAGGTGCATAATAGCAGACAATGACTATAAAGTGACTAACGCATGTATTGAACACTTTTTTCTTGTCACTCTTTGAGGACATTTTAACAACAACCATAACTATCTTCAGATAGGATAAACAGATGAATCCAAATGTTCCAAACATCAAAAAAGAGAATAAAATGGAACCACGATAATAATGTGGATTTGGATCCACACAGGTTGCCCTGATAACAGCTGCAAAGTCACAAAACATGTACTTCAGAGTTGACTCACAAAATGGTAGTGGAAGAATTGTAGCAGGGACCACAGCCAAAATGGCGAAAGCGGCTACCCACAAAGCTACAGATATCAAAACAGAACGCCCATTAGTCAACACAGAATGGTACCGTAAAGGACAACTTATAGCAATGAAGCGATCAAATGCCATGGCAGAGATGGCAAACATTTCCATTGTATTACTTATCTGATAAATAAACATCTGAATAATGCATGGAACATAAGATATGGTTTTATAGCCAGCTACAAGAACACTTATAATAGTTGGACATGAGCTTGTACAACAGATAATGTCCACAATTGCCAAATTACAAATAAACAAGTACATTGGCTGATGTAAATGTTTATCCATGACAATAAAATATATGTTTGCGAGGTTAGCTATAATTACAAGAATGTATGCTATCAAGATAACAACACCAACAACCAGAGGTCTTTGCACTGTGTCAAATCCTCCAATAACAAATTCTGATATACTTAGTCTAGAAAAATTCTGAAGTGACATTTTCTTTAGACCCTGTATAGTGCTAAGAAAAGCAGTATTTAACACAGCCTCACTGTATATATCTTACACTCGCTAAAAGTGGTGAATCTGTATTCCACAATTAAATAAATAAATAAATGATTTAACACATGTCCATGCTAGTGCATAGTTGTTTCAAGTCTTTCAAAACCTTGAAATTCTTCAAGCACGTCTTCTCTCTAAGTGTCTGGGGATCAATGCAAGCTTTAAGAAACAACAAATTTATTTGTCAACCATCCCAGACTTCATTACCTGTCCAGTGTTGTTACTGCCCTAGAAGTATGCTATTGGTGGACATATTTATACATGTAAAGTGCTGTGATGTACACCAAAGGAGCTTAGTGGTTTTGTCACATGTCACAATTCTTTTAATAGCAACAAATGAAAGCTTGTCAAGCTTGATTCTCCAGGAGTGGGAAAGCAGACAGACTTTAATTATCACAAGTCGATATCATATTAAACATTCTTTAATTTCCAAGACATTTTATATATATGTATATATATATATATATATATATATATATATATATATATATATATATATATATATACACTCTGTGCCATTTTTTTTATTTTCTACATATAAAAAGGCACATATACATGCATGTTTTAGTTAAAGAGATATATTTCATATCATGAACACTACTTCCCATCACTACCAGTTTTAAAAATTTTATTTTTTGACAAAGCACTCTGAAATTTAAATATCTGCAATATGGCTCTAAAATAATGTCACAATATTTTGGGTGTTTTGGCAGTAACAATATTCTTGGCAATATGATGAAACACTGAAAAATACTTTTTCAAGAACACACTACTTGAAAAAAATATATATATTAACATTAACCGTTTCAAACAGAAGTCTAAACGTTTTTCTATATATTTCTGACCCAGTATCATGTATTCCTAATATTGTCAATATCCTTAATGACTTTGGGCTTTTCTCCGGTTACAAATTAAACTTCCTTAAGAGTGAATGCTTTCCAATTAATCATTTGGCCCTTCAGTTACCAGACAATGTGCTCCCTTTCCATATGTCAAAGTCTGTATTTAATTATTTAGGCATACACATCACCCGTGCTTTCTCTGATCTCTATGAAAAGAACTTCAAACCACTCTTGCTTAAATTAGAAGCTGATTTTAAGAGATGGTCTGGTCTTTATTTATCTCTTCCAGGTAGAGTTAGTTGTATAAAAATGAATGTCTTACCCCGTTTTTTGTATCTGTTTCAATGTCTCCCAATATTTTTGTCTAAATCCTTTTTCCAATCTTTAAATAAATTAATCTCCTCTTTTCTTTGGGCAAATAAAAATGCTAGAATCCGCGGAGAGTTTTTAGAAAGGCCTAGGGATAAGGGTGTCCTGGAACTACCTAATTTGAGAAATTACTACTGGGCATCTAATATTCAAAAAGTCATATATTGGAGTCCACAGCTGGATTGGTGTAAGATTGAGGCAAACTCCTGCACCTCTACCTCACTTCCTGCTTTGGTCACTGCCGGATTACCACTTTCACCCTCTAAATTTACTTCTAGCCCTGTGGTATCTTATACTCTTAGGATATGGACACAATTCAGACAACATTTTAAACTAAAAGAATTTTCTATATACAGCCCTATTTGTAATAATCACCTTTTCCCAGCTGCCAAAATAGATCACACCTTCATTCTATGGAGGGGGAATGGTTTGGATACATGTGAACACTTTTATATAGATGGTATTTTTGCCAATTTCACTGACCTCTCTGCCAAATTCCACTTACAAAAATCTGACCTATTCAGATATTTTCAGGTCCGTCATTTTATTCAAAGTCAGAGTCCAACATTTCCTACTTTTCCAGCGGACTCAGGACTTGAAAAGATTTTGCGTAACCCTATGCATTTCAAGAGGCATATTGCAAACATCTCAAATATAATTACCTCTCTTCAGGAAACGTCATTAGACGGGTTTAGAACTGCATGGTCTGAAGAACTTGGTTATGAAATTCCTGGATACTTCTGGGAATGCGCTCAGGAAAGAATTAATGGAACATCATCTTGTGCCCGACTTAACCTGATACAGTTCAAAGTTTTTCATAGAATTTACTACACTAAATCTAAACTCTCAAGAATTTATGATGACATTAATGATAGGTGTGAGCGCTGCAATTGTGCTCCAGCAAATATGACCCATATGTTTTGGAACTGCCCTAAGTTAACTGAATTTTGGTCATCCATCTGTAAAACACTAAATGATGCATTTAATACCAAAATCAAACCATTTGCAGATATGGCCATCTTTGGAGTGTTGACTGACGAGCACATGCTACCCACTGGCAAGATGAACGCTTTTGCCTTTGCATCTTTGATAGCCCGTAGAAATATAGTTTTACATTGGAAATCCCCTGATCCACCCAAAGTGTCTGTCTGGCTCACTGAATTAATGTTTTTCTTGAAATCAGAGAAAATTAAATGCTTCACTAGATGCTCAACAAGACAATTGCACAGGAGGTGGGACCCTCTGATTGAGTACTTTAAAAATCTCAAGACCCTTCCATAAGCCTATGGAGCCCTGAGATATATATTTGATTTTTCCTAATTATTGACATACTTGAAAATGTTTTGCCCCTGTTGTCTGTCATTATTATTGTTGTTGTTGTTGTTGTTGTTATTAGGCTTCCGAGCACGAAGTGCAAAGGAAGCCTATTGTTTTTGTTCTGATTTTTGTTATTATTATTATTATTATTATTGCTTTCAGCTTTAATACTTTGCGGACACGAATTTTTCCTAGCATCACTATTATCGTTATTATTGTTTTCAATCTATTTATTTATTTATTATTATTATGTTTTATATGTATATATATATATATATATATATATATATATATATATATATATATATATATATAATTTTTTTTTTTTTTTCGGCAGTATATGGATGTTATGGGTGGGTGGGGTTTGTTTGTTTAAAAAAGGAAGGAAAAAGAGAAGGGAGGAAAAAAAGGAAAAAAAATCCAATTGAAGATATTATATGTATATAATTGTATCCTATTTTGTCTTCTCTTGAATAAAAAATATACTTAAAAAAAAGAAGTGTAAACTTTTGCTTATTTTGTAAACAACATTAACTTACCAAGATTCTGATATTGTATAAAATAAATAGTATAGCATATAAATCTACCACACAACCCAAGTGCAGAAAATTTGGTGTGTTCTTATAAAGAGGAAAAGTAAACATTGTAGAAAAGTATCCTTAAAGTTTCACAGTGAATAACAAAACAAATACTTTCTGCTTGGTTAAGAGTCCACTGACTGTTGAATAATTCCAAAGGCATTTTCTTTATCCTCAGTCAGGTACTTCTGGTTGAGTTGGTGAAACATAATAGTTGTTTAGTTGTTTCACCCCCTGTTTATAGGAATCTTTCGTTACATAATAACATTTTTAATTGCACATTAAATATTTTTAACCAAACCACCTCCACCTATTTTTATTTTTTTTTTGAGTAAATTCCTACCCCTCTGAGCCACTTTCAACTGTATTTCACTGTTCCTAAATGACTTATGTAAAAAATAAATTATGGCATAATATGGGTAACTGCATGATGACATTATGATGTATGTATGTATGTATATATATATATATTATATATATATATATATATATAGGGCTCCACAGCAGTACCCGAGGACAGGGTGAGCACTGTAGATGTAGAGGCTGGGAGTGGTGTAGCCACAAAGGAGAGAGGTCGAGTCAAAAGTCGGTGGTAGGAGAAAGTATGAGCTGCAAAGCTAGGGCTGGGAGCAGCATAGCTGTGAAGCAGAGGCAGGAACAAGCTCAACAGTAAGAGAGAGCACAAGCAAATGCAGGGCGCTGTGTGGTTCTGAAGGGGTGAGCATAAGGACGAATGTACACAACAACTTCTCAGGAGTGAATGCAAGCTGAGAGAATGGCGCTGAATGAGTGGAATCTAGTTACAGTAGCCCCTAGCATGTTTGTGTTCTTGTGTGTTGTTGTACCTTTTTCTCATTTTTTTTCCAGCAGTCTTAGTTGGAATTATGCACCTAGGGAAGTACAACTCATGAGACTGTGTATTTGTATTTTTCTCTTTTTGAGGATACTTAAATCAGCATTAGCAGACTCTTTCAGCCATGGCTCCATTTGTTTACACTCAAGAGCAGCTGTTAGCATTGTGCAGCACCAAGGTACTCTGATGGAGAATTAGGAAAAAAGTGAGAATATGAAAAATATATGAATCCACTTATTCATAGATCAGGCATGGGAAATTTCTGATAATGAGGTAAGAATATAGAAACATGTGACTGTAATAAACAAATAATGTAGAGACATGAGAAATATTTTAAACAAATGAGTTTTATGGCAAAAAGTATTAAAATGGTGAAAGGGATACTTGAGTTTATAACTCAGGCCTGAATTCTGTGGGGAAAAAAGGAGAATGGTAGCATGAGATTGTCTGGTACAGTATGATATACGACATCCTTAGAAGATAAGGATACCTTTTTAATTGAGCTCCTATGATACACTGCATACCTAGAAGATGAGGGTATCATTTTAATTGGGGTGCTATGGAATGCAACCTAATAGGAGGGGCCCCAAAAAGTGTATGTAAACTGTGGTTTTCCATGTGTCTTTGTGAGTGAGTCTGCAGGAGGCTTCTGAGACTGCTGCCCTATGCTTTAAGAAAATAAAGAGCCTGCTGATCTTCCAAGAAGTCGTCTTCATCTTTTTCAAAAAAGATCAAGTACTAGTAAAAAAGAACTAGAAACTTTTATTAGAACTTATTCTTTCAAGTATTATAGTTAGACTAGATATAAGATTAATACGTCGTGGTAACAACAACTCCCTGAGATGAGACCAGTGATCCCAGAGGAATTAAGGAGAAGGAGACAGGGATGCAGAGCTGGAACGAAATGCAAGAAGAAAAGCCTATAAATTGCATATACAATCCGTCATCATGGGGATCATAATATCTCTCCCTAATAAGATGAGCTAATGGCGCTAACCAGGCTACAGGGGGAATACCAGTAGTGTAGCTTTATGTCCTTTATAGAGACCTGGCTGAATGAACTCACAAAGGACTCACACGTCACTCTGGATGGATTTAAACGTGGACAGAAAAGCAAAGGAAAGTGGTAAGAGGAAAGGATTTAGGGTTTAGCAATGATTGTGAATGATAGATGGTGTAATACGGGGCACATTTGGGTGAAAGAGCCGTACTGCAGTAAAGACATCAAACTGCTTGTGGTTAGCATTCGGCCATATTGTCTCCCGAGGGAATTCTCGCATGCTATTGTGATAATCGTATACGCCCCCCCATTGGCCAATGCTGCGACAGCCTGCAAATGCTTATACGCTGTAGTGTCAAAGCTTCAGACATCTCATTCCCAGTCCCTGCTCTTAATTTCTGGTGACTTTAATAATGCTTTAATAATGCCTTCCACTTTCCCAAAATTCACGCAGTAAATGTCACACGAGACAATAAAACTCTGGATCTAATGTATGTGAACACTAAGGATGCATACTGTTCATCAGCCCTCCCCCGGCTGGGCCGTTCTGATCACATCCTGGTTCTTCTGTCACCTGTATACATACGTATGGTGACAGAATAAACAACCACAAACCAAGAGGTAAGTAAGGATCTGGTCTGAGGAAACCAATAGGGCAGTGAGGGACTGTTTTGACACCATGGACTGGGATGTGTTATGTGAACCTCATGGGGAGGTTAGTGACATCTTTACTATATGCATCATGGACTACATTAATTTCTGTGTGGAAAATGCTGTGCCTACCAGGAAGGTATGGTTTTTTACCAACAATAAACCATGGGTGACCCCTGAACTAAATACCCTGTTAAATGAGAAGAAGAGGGTTTTTAAGTCAAGGTGACAAGGAGGAGCTTGGGAGAGTGCAGAGGAATTTGAAGAGGAGAATAAGGAAGGATAAGGACACCTACAGAAGGAAGCTGGAGGAGTGCCTCAAGGTGTGCAACACCAGAGAGGTGAGGTGAGAGACCTCCGTGAAGCTGGCCCCTCATATGATGAGAAACGGAATAAAAACGTGTTCTTTAGTTAGTGCTCGTTTGTACCGCAAAAATCATCGTTTGTGCTGGTACCGTTTTTGAAGAATTAGACATTATATCTTATTACCTGTTACGTAAGGCAGCCCCTCATCAACGTCCAAATCGCTCCAAAGTGGTCTCTTTCGTTAGTGCCTCCTTTGTGCTGGTGTGTGCCGTTAAAAAATATTTGTGCTCATTTACTTCTTGAGTTATAGGCTAAGAAACATTTATTTAAACCTGTGACATCACTCAGCCCCTCATCAACGTCCAATTCGCACCAGAGTGGTCTAATTCGTTAGTTCTGCGTTTGTGCTGGTTTGTGCCGTTAAAATAAACGTTCGTGCCAATTTAATTCTACACAACAGTCATACCTAAAACTTTCATGTATCCCCTGTAGTGGGGCCTAAAGAAATGTAAAGTGCAATAGAACTTAAATATGTAACTTATTTTTTATAATATAATTTACTAACTATTCAATTGCTTAACATATTACATATAACATATATAATTTATTACACATTTTGTTAAACTATGCAAGTATAATCTGTTTTATATACTGTTTTTGTGTGTGTGTGTGTTTGTGTGTGTGTATATATATATATATATATATATATATGAAAAAGATGGCTTAGACTGACAGCTGCAAGCGCTGGCCCTGCCCCCACTCAGTCCAGTACTCAACTTGATACATTTCTGCTTTTTCCCCACAGTCTAGCAGGCACTCTGCTAATACAGCTAACTGCCTGTTTTTTTTTAAGGCTAAGCATATATTATGTGGTTATTTTTCATAAAATATTATTGCAAACAAATCACCCTTGATTATGTGTTAATTCCACAGAGATATAACATTTTCAAATAAAGCCCATAACATAAAAAATGAATCTTAGACAATCCTCACTCTGAAGTGACTTAGAGCGTTGCAGGTATTTAAAATTTGTGGCAAATATGTATTTATGTCAAGATATACAGTAATAGTACTTTTTTTAAAGCCCAGGTTTACCTTAAAAACTATTTTGGAAGTAATGGTGTTCAAGTTGTTGAGAGGACGGCAAATAAACTACTTGCTCAAAAATCAAGATACCCTCCCACGTATAGGTCTCACTGTTTTTTTTTTTTTGGTCCACACAGAAACATGGATTAGAATATTGATTCCTTTTATTAATATTTCAGAAGGAGGAATATATTATTTTACTGGGACAGTATTACTACATGCGTATGTTAACAGTGAAAGTCACAAGCCAAATTCTATTTTTTGTTTGTCATTTATTGAACTTTGACTTCAGTATATAAAATGTAATATACAAATGATGGAAATTCAATAAACAATAACGTGAACATGGATCAAAAATGAGTAAGTAACCCATTAACTTTAAAAATACTGCATTTTTTATTGATGCCAAAAAGTGTGATGTCAAAGGATATTTTTGCAGCTTGAATAAATAAATCAGAAGGTAGAGGTGGGGGCCTGATTACATTAAAATCTTAATTTGTAAATGTGTGTAGTTCATTAGGACTGAATATCATATTCTTTTATTTAGTTGGAAACATTCAGTTGCAAATTATGTCACAAAATTATGGCATAGTTCTGTGAGGTTCAGAACTGAATCACTGCTAATCCAGCACACCTTAGTGTGGTCCATGTTACGGAAATTTTTAAATTAATCTATGTGTAACAAGGAAGGAAAATCGATAGATCAATTGCTCAAAGAATTCTTTGGGGAGAACAGAGGAATAAGACACGCAGTCAAAGATTCTCTCTTATCTCACGAGTTTATTGAACAAAATCAAGTCATACATATAGAGCCCCAGTCACGTGCACCAACATTTAACCCAAACATTCCCTTATTGGTTGAGAAACGGTGAGACTGTCCTTCAGTTCCTCCTAATCTGCTCAGGTCTGTATTTTTCCACAGGTCACCATAACCACACAATGCAATAAATCCCTTCAACTTCAAGCACTAAGGCCTACTATATGACTAAGAATTAACCAAGATTAATCAAACCCCATATCTTTTGTCATTAGTTATTATGAATCATTACTCATTAGTGTTAATCTGCATTTTTCCATTACATTCCTCCCTTTTTATGATTTAAAATCTTTAATCATAATATTGCAAAAAGAAAATGCAAAAGATAACATCAACCATAGACTAGCTAAGCTTTCAGTCTAGGCATCATAACTCATGCATTTAAAAAAAACATATTAAATGAATACACGTGATATGATTACATGTCAAATGATTATATTAAATGATTATTTAAACTTATAAAATCAACCTGAAATCAGCATTAATAAATGAAAAGTGAATAAATGAAAAATGAATGAATGAATAAAAAAAAAATGTACTCCGCATCAAATGAGGCATGGAGTGGCTGGGGCATTTCAAGAGGCATCTCATCCAGCTGATTTTTCTCGGCTGCAGGGTCTAGCTCCATGTACACATCTGCACTCACCATACTGAATTGTAGGAATCAAACCAAGCCATCCAGTCATTATTTATACCTGAAAATTCATACAACCCCTCAGTAAAAGTTGTTAACTCCTTCATTGCCTCAGTGAATGACCCGTTTGCTGCTGTGTGATTAGGAATGAAAGTGCAGCAGCGATCACCAAACATGTGACATACACCTCCCTTTTCAGCCAAAATCATATCTAGGGCAATTCGGTTCTGATATGTCATTTGTGAAGTGTAATGCAACTGTTTCCCCAGAATTTTCAGTGTGTCTCTGTCACGCCTTCGTCCTGTCATGTCTGTTGTCACATGGCTATGTTTTGTTTATGTCTTTGTCTCCGCCCTTGTTCCGCCTCTGTTCCGCCTCCTCGTTATCTGTCTCAGGTGCGTCTCGTCAGTGTCTTGTATTTAAGTCCCTTTCCTGCACTTCCTGTTTGTTGGTCATTGTTCCCTGTATCATGTCAAGTCTGTCGTGTTCTCTTGTTCTCTCGTTCTTTGTCAAGTTTGTCGAGTTATTTAGTCTCTCCGTTATTAGTCTCCACGTTGTCGCTGTATTTCCTCTGTCGTTTCGTTCTTTAGTCTGTCTGTCCCGTTAGTCCTGTTTAACTCCCCGTGTCCCGTTTATCCTGCCTGGATCCCCGTTTCTTGTCTTTTGTTAATAGTCTCTTTGTTTTGTTATTATTTGTTATTAAAGGTTATCTGTGTTTTAGCGAATGCGTCCGCTCCGTCAGTCCACCCCGCGTTCCTGACAGTCACGAGTCATATTAGCCAGACCCTGTTGATTATATCATATGAAATTTATCCAATCCACATTTTTGTTCATCATTACCCATATGAAAATAAACTCAAACCCTGCTGCTATAGGGTTCCGTGCTTTAAATTCATCGGGGACCCCACGTGGAATGCCTATTGCATGTAAGTAGATCAAACGGTCCCCCAAGAAATCTCTCTTGGCCCTGTGAATCACCTTTTTAGTCGGAAGGTCAGACAATTTGGATCCAGGGAAAATAAGTGTTGGCTCTGCCAACATAACCAGAGCACATGTACCTGTCCAGTTTGAAGGAAGGGTCGATCTAAGACTGTTGATCTAATGTTGATCAACCACCCACATGATGGAGCAATGCCCTGGAAAATGTCCCACCTCTATCGCGCAGGGGCGCAAGCAGTTTGCTACAACACACATTATATCTTTTGACAAGTTTCTAGTGTAACACTCATAGGGAGCGTTTAAATTGTCAACATAATCATCTGGGTTTTCAATCATCTCTGTAGGAGACAACTTTAAGAAGGAGTTAAGCCATGTGGGACATTCATGATGTATAACTGAATAGTTGAAAGTTTTGGAGCCAGCTGCTAGAGCACAATCTCTAGGACACATAAAGCCCCCCTTTATTGACTGATCTAGGATGTCTTCATCCTTACACATTTTACCTTTATTCCCCTGCAGTAAGCATTCTACCTTTAATGGATCTGGATGCATTTTTCTCATCTATTTGGCACAAGTGCAAGCATTGTAAGGAAACGGCATGATAATTGGAACGTCCCGTGCCCCCATACAGACATAACATCATGAATTTGTGGCTGTTGTGACAGCATATTTAGGTTTTTGATACCAAAGATTTGTACCTGAACGTATGGTGCCGCTGGGATAGCCTGAACCTGGAAATGACCCAGCCTATGCCGGTGCCAACAACATCACCCAAATGATTAACAGTTGATAATCTTTCATTCTTGCTTCGCGGTGTTGCTGTCGTCCCTCTGTAAGGTGGGTGCCTTTTTGCAGAGCGAGACGTGGATCCAGGGTGCGCGTCCCTCGAACTTCACCGCAGTTTCAGTAGTGAGCAGGACTTGGAAAGGCCCCAACCACCTTTGATTCTTCCAGTGCTTACGCCTGTGATCCCTTATCACCACCCAATCTCCTGGTTTCAGAGAGTGTAGCTTCCACTCCAATGGTTTAGGCAAAGCTGCTGCTGCCTGTGAGTGAACAGAACGCATAATTGTTAGTAATTTCTTACAATAGGACAACATGTGATCTCTCTCGATTGCTCCTGCACTCTGTGAATGATATGCACAGTGTAATTTCACATCAATGCCCAATATCTCTTCTAGCTGAGTGAGTGCTGTGCTGATTAAAGCTGGTCCATTGTCACTCCCAATGCATCGAGGAATACCCCAACGAAGAATAATGTGCTGAATCAAAACTTTGGCCACTGCCTGAGCGTCTTGTTTGCTGGTAGGGAAGCATTCAACCCATTTAGAAAACATATCCACTACCACCAGACAATACCTTTTCCCCTCGCACTGGTTGAGTTCAATGAAATCCATCGGCAAATGTTCAAATGGCTCATTGGGTGGAGGATGTGTCCCTGGTGTTATTTTAATGCCTTGAGCTGCATCATATGCTGGGCGCATATGAAACATTTTTCACAAAATCTTAGTGCAAAAATATTGAAACCTCTTGTGTACCAGATCCACTGTACTGCAGATACCATAGCCCCTTTGATCTCTCCCATGAGACAATTTTGCAAAATAGGGAAAATAAGCAGAGGGTAGGCAAGGCCTACCATCTTAAGCTTGCCACATTCCGTCCTTGAAAACACAACCTGCTTTGTGCCAAGCAGAACGCTCTGTTTTTGAGGCCTGCGATGTTAGTTCTGTGTGTGAGAGGGTGGGGCTCCGGATCTACACAGGATTCCTGGAAAAGAGAAAACATTAGGTCATTACCAGCTGCTTTTTTTTTCACTGCTTCATCTGCAAAAGCATTTCCTCGTGCCACTTCTGATGTGTCTTTTGTGTGAGCCTGGCATTTAATCACAGCAACAGCTTTTGGTAACAGGAGTGCTTTTAATAATGCTGCCACCAATGTTTGATGTGCAATGTGTTTCCCTGTGGATGTCAGAAAATTTCTGTAGGACCATATCATTCCAAAATCAAACACACAGGAATATGCATATTTGGAGTCAGTCCAAATATTTACAGTCTTACCCTCAGCCACTTTACATGCTTCTGTGAGAGCCACCAATTCTTCTGCCTGTGCTGATAGAGAACTTGAAAGCCTGCCAGAACACAAACAATCATGCAAGGTCACAACTGCAAATCCCACTCTGTTTTTTCCGCAGTCATCGCGAGATACGTCCACATAAACATGGATCAGCTGGGTTCAAGATGGGCATGGACTCTGGGGGATTGGTACATAAGCTTTTAGTGGGATCCAGGTGGGTGGCTTGCATGGGATATATGTCGGCAACCCAGTAATTCTCTATATACAGGGCCCACATGGGTCCCTAGTGGAATGTTGGAAAATCATTGGAACCACGGGTGATTCCAGAGTTGCATTTTTCACATTCTTCACTTCATAACTTTCTTATTGTATAAGACATATACAAAATGCTGCAGTGGAAGCTGGAACTATTCTGTTTCCAATGGAGTAGTATAATTTTCATTCATTCATTTATTATCTGTAACCGCTTATCCAGTTCAGGGTCGTGGTGGGTCCAGAGCCTACCTGGAATCATTGGGCGCAAGGCAGGAATAAACCCTGGAGGGGGTGCCAGTCCTTCACAGGGCAACAGAGACACACACATTCACTCACACGGACACTTTTGAGTCACCAATCCACCTACCAATGTGTGTTTTGGACTGTGGGAGGAAACGGGAGCACCCGGAGGAAACCCACGCAGACACGGGGAGAACACACCATCTCCTCACAGACAGTCACCTGGAGCGGGAATCGAACCCACATCCTCCAGGTCCCTGGAGCTGTGTGACTGCAACACTACCTGCTGCACCACCGCCCAGTAGTATAGTTTATGAATACAATTTATGTATTAAAACACCTAATGAGGAATCCACTTCAAATAAAACCCAAAGAAAAGGGAAAATATGAAAGGGAAGATGAATATTAATTTGTACAAATATAAATTTTACCCTACAGGTATAAATTGTGCAGCAAATGAAAGAGTTGATTCTCAGGATTATGGAGTATTATTTAATCAAGTGATATGATTTTCCTTATTATTGTTATTATTATTATAGGAAGTGTTTGTATTTAATGGCTAGTGATTTCATTTGTTTAGTTTTTTCACTTTTACTTATTTAACTTGTATATATCTGTGGTTATATAACTTCTTAAAAAAAAAAAAAACCTGCCATCACTGAATTTCTGAGATTATCCTGACACTAACAAGACCTCCCCTGATAACGTGGAGACGGAAGACCACTGTTGTCCCACTGAGGGCAGCGTTTTCTGGGCAGACCACTGGTGATTAAACAGAATTTTAGATAAAATGCCAAATTTTAGCACTTTTCCATCACAGTCCATTTTACATTTACATGTTTTGTTATCCTTTATAAATAAGATTAGTACATATTTTTAATCCAGCACAGTGTCACCATTTTTCAAAATAATTTTATATCAGGCTTATACTCATTATTATTTCTCTCATAGTTGTTGGTAATATTTGTATTAATTTGTTTTCCCTGTGAGTGTGAAGTCCCTGTGAATGTAAAATCTGTTTGAGGAGATACAGGACAGTAATCTGAGTGATCAGTGGTGTGCCAGTTTTTTTTTTTTTTTTTTTTTGCCAGGGGATTGATCGCTGTCTGGGAGGTGACGTCATAAGCTTTCATTTGACATTTGTTCAAGGTACTGGAGTACAGTTTAACACTTTTGCTGGAGTTCTGAGACCAATTATACAAAATGGATATATAGTTAGTCACCTAGTAAGTCCACTGCTTGTCCCAGCCTTGTCCAATATGACTGGCCATGTCCAAAAAAAAACAGCCTGTGATCATATGTTCAAACTTGAATAAATGCAAAATAAATACAACTGAACCCTCTAATAATTACCTGGTAAAGAATTACATATCCACATTTGATTTACATATCGACATCTGGATCTCAGGTGATGTCTTCACAATGAAATAATAATAACAGTAAGCATCTACATTTTTTGGGATTCAGCAGTAAACTGGAATCATATGAAAAGTATTCTAATATCAATAGTTGTTTTACAACCACCAAAATTCTTTGTTTATTCCATACATAAAAATATAATCATCATTAAGATGAAATGACGAATGAGACCACTTTGGAGCGATTTTGACATTGATGAGGGGCTGAGTGAATTCACTTGTTAAACTTTATGGCTGAGTAACTCAAGAATTAAATTAGCACGAACGTTTATTTTAACGGCACAAACCTGCACAAATGCAGCACTAACGAATTAGACCACTCTGGTGTGAATTGGACTAACGAAAGGACACGTTTTTATTCAGTTTCTCATCATATGAGGGGCCAGCTTCACGGAGGTTCTGGAGAGGCCTGAAAAGGCCATGCAAAGGATGGTGGGATAATGAATGAACTAATGCATGAGACCACTTTGGAGCGATTTGGACATTGATGAGGGGCTGAGTGATGTCACTCGTTGAAACTTTATGGCTGAATAACTCAAGAAGGAAAATGGTACTAGCGTTTCTTTTAACGGCACAAACCAGCACAAATGAGGCACGAACGAATGAGACCACTTTGGCGCGATTTGGCCGCTAATGAAGGGCTGCCTTACGTAACAGGTAATAAGATATAATGTCTAATTCTTCAAAAACGGTACCAGCACAAAAATTATTTTTGCAGCACAAACGAGCACTAACGAAAGGACACGTTTTTATTCCGTTTCTCATCATATGAGGGGCCAGCTTCACGGAGGTTCTGGAGAGGCCTGAAAAGGCCATGCAAAGGATGGTGGGACGGGCCCTGAATCTGGAGGACAGGACTGGGCAAATGAGTTAAATCTTTTTTTCAATATATTTGACTGTATCGTCTCACCCTCCCCCGTTCATCAAAGCCTGGATTTCACTGGGTTATCTCACCATCATCCCCCCTCACTCCCCCAAATGCCCATGACACCTCCCCTCTCGCATTACATCAACCCACACCACAGCTCCACTCCCTGCTTGTCCATAACAGCTTATCAGGTGAGGAGGGAACTTAGGAGTATAAAGATGGCATCAACCCCAGACTGCTTAAGGACTGTGCAGGATCAGCTCTGTGGGGTACTTCTGCACATCTTTAACTTGAGCCTCAGTTGGATGAGAATGTTTGGTTCCAATTCCAAAGACTGCATACCCTAGGGAGCCTAACCACTTCAGGCCAGTAGCTCTAATATCTCACCTAATGAAGACCATGGAGATAATTGTTCTCATTCAAGTTCAAGTTCAAGTTCAAGTTCAAGAAGTTTATTGTCATTTCAGCAGTATATAGTGTTTACAGTACACAGTGAAACGAAATAGCGTTCCTCCAGGACCAAGGTGCTACATAAGACAATACACAACATTAAAGTGCGACTAGTGTAAAGCTAGTGCAACATGAAACAGTGCACCCGCATTAAAGTGCAAAGGACATAGAACACAAAACAATACACAACATTAAAGTGCAACTAGTACAAATCTAGTGCAACATAAACCAGTGCATACACATTAAAGTGCAGAAGATATGGCTAAGAAAAATACAAAACAATGTCCCTACAGTACAATACAATACAATGTAATACAAGACAAGGCAAAAACCATAAGTACGGAGGGGATGAGGGAGAGAGACACTGCAATTTAAAGTGTATTTGTGCTGTAAACGGTAACTGGATGTAAACATGATGTAAACCGGATATATGAAAACATTTACAGTCCAACAGACCAGTGTTTGTGTGAAGTGTGTGTGTGTGTGTGTGTGTGTGTGTGCTTCTTTCAGTCCAGTCTTAGTCTCTAGGTGTTCAGGAGTCTGATAGCATGTGGGAGGAAGCTGTTACGGAGTCTGGATGTGAGGGCTCGAATGCTTCGATACCTTTTTCCAGACGGCAGTAGGTTGAAGAGTGTGTGTGAAGGGTGTGTGTGATCTCCCACAATGCTGAGTGCTTTGCGGGTGCAGCGAGTGGTGTAGATGTCTGTAATGGAGGGAAGAGACACACCGATAATCTTCTCAGCTGTCCTCACGATCCGCTGGAGGGACTTGCGATCTGCCACAGTGCAGTTTCCAAACCAGACAGTGATGCAGCTGGTCATGATGCTCTCGATGACTCCTCTGTAGAAAGTGGTGAGAATTGGAGGGGGGAGATGAACCTTCTTCAGCCTTCGCAGGAAGTAGAGGCGTTGCTGGGCTTTCTTTTTGATGTTACTGGTGTTAGTGGACCAGGTGAGATCATCCGCTAGGTGAACACCAAGGAATTTGGTATTCCTGACAATCTCCACAGCAGAGTTGTCGATGTTCAGCGGCGAGTGCTCACCCCTTGTTTTTCTGAAGTCTACAACCATCTCTTTGGTTTTGTCCACGTTCAGAGACAGGTTGTTCACTTCACACCAGTCAGTTAGCCGCTGCACCTCCTCTCTGTATGCTGACTCGTCGTTCTTACTGATGAGACCCACCACAGTCGTGTCATCAGCGAACTTGATGATATGATTTGAGCTGTGCATCGCTGCACAGTCATGGGTCAGCAATGTGAACAGCAGTGGACTGAGCACGCAGCCCTGGGGGGCTCCAGTGTTCAGTGTGATGGTGCTGGAGGTGTTCCTACCGATCCGGACTGACTGAGGTCTCCCAGTCAGGAAGTCCAGGATCCAGTTGCAGAGAGAAATGTTGAGGCCCAGTATATTCAGCTTCCCGATCAGATGCTGAGGAATGATGGTGTTGAATGCTGAGCTGAAGTCTATGAACAGCATTCGGGCATATGTGTCTTTCTTGTCCAAGTGGGTGAGTGCCAGGTGCAGCGTGGTGGATATGGCATCGTCCGTTGAACGGTTAGGACGATACGCGAACTGTAGAGGGTCCAGTGTGGGGGGAAGTAGGGTTTTGATGTGCCTCATGACGAGCCTCTCGAAGCACTTTGTGATGACCGGTGTGAGTGCAACGGGACGATAGTCATTGAGGCAGGACACAGAAGAATTCTTAGGCACCGGGATGATGGTGGTGTTCTTGAAGCATGTTGGAACAACGGCGCTGCTAAGAGAGATATTGAAGATATCAGTGAAGACATCAGCAAGCTGGGCTGCACATTCTCTGAGCACTCTGCCAGGAATGTTGTCTGGTCCAGCAGCTTTCCGCGGGTCAACTCTGCATAGAGTTTTCCTCACGTCGGCTACAGTAAAAGACAGCACCTGGTCGCTGGGAGAAGGGGTGGTCTTTCTCGCCGTTACATTGTTCTGTGCCTCAAACCGTGCGTAGAAATGGTTCAGCACGTCTGGTAGGGAAGCATCTCCGTCACAAACAGGTGGTGTAGTCTTGTAGCTGGTGATGCTCTGGATGCCCTGCCACATGCGCCGAGTGTCTCTACTGCTCTGGAAGTGGCTGTGGATGATCTGGCCGTGTGCACGCTTTGCCTCTCTGATAGCTCTGGAGAGTTTGGCCCTCGCTGTTCTCAGGGCCGCCTTATCGCCTGATTTGAAAGCAACGTCTCTAGCCTTCAGCAGCACACGCACCTCTGCATTCATCCACGGCTTCTGGTTGGAGCGGATGGTGATGGTCTTGGAGATGGTCACATCATCGATGCACTTCTCTATGTAGCTGGTCACTGATGATGCGTACTCCTCCAGGTTGATTTTGTCGCTGTAAGTTGCAGCCTCTCTGAACATGTCCCAGTCAGTGCACTCGAAACAGTCCTGCAGAGTAGAGATTGCTTCTGATGGCCAGATTTTCACCTCTCTCAGGACAGGTTTCGATCGCCTGATGATGGGTCTGTATGCAGGAATTAGCATAACAGACATGTGATCTGAGTGTCCAAGGTGGGGGCGGGGCTCTGCCCTGTACGCGTCTGGAACGTTTGTGTAAACAAGATCCAGCGTGTTCGCTCCTCTCGTAGCAAAGTTCACATACTGGTGGAATTTAGGGAACACTTTCTTGAGATTTGCATGATTAAAATCTCCAGCAACAATAAACAGACCATCCAGGTGTGTGTTTTGGAAGTTGCTTATGGCTTCGTATAATTCCCACAGCGCTTGTTTTGTGTTTGCATCGGGAGGGATATAGGTTGCGATTAAGTAAATAACGGAGAATTCTCGAGGTAAATAAAAAGGTCTACATCTCACAGCCACAAACTCCACTAACGGTGAACAATAAGCAGAGACTAGCACAGAATTCTTACACCATTCAGTGTTAATATAGACACATAAACCACCACCGCGAGTCTTACCGCATAGCGCTGGGTCTCTGTCGGCTCGAAATGCGGCTAGCCCCTCTAGCTGAATGGCGGCGTCGGGAATACTGTCGCTGAGCCATGTCTCCGTAAAAACAAAAACACAGCAGTCTCTGTATTCTCGCCGTGTAGTTCGCTGAAGTTTGATATAGTCCAGTTTATTATCCAGCGAGCAGACATTGGAGAGAAAGAGAGAAGGGATAGCTTGCCGGCTCGGGTTAGCTCTTAGCCTAGCACGGATCCCCCCTCGCTTGCCGCGCTTCTGTCTCCTCTCACACCGCTTGCGTCGTCTCCTTCCCCGGCCGCCGGCATCAGGAAACGTCGAGGCTTCAGGGCTAGGCCTCCGAAGCAAGCGGAGGTTCCGCAGCGTCTCCTGGAGGTCATCGCTGATACTGTAAATTTCCTGTTTGCGATATTGAAGCAGTGTCTGGCGGTGATATATACGTACTGCAGGTGTTCCTGCGTCCATATATTATAAATAAAATGAAAAAAAACGTTTTTTAAACAAACAAAAACCCGCTTGGTTCCGGAGCGGCCGCTGCACACGTGTTGACGCGCGTGCCGCCAGCTCTCATCCCATTCACCTACGAAACCTGGAAAATAGCAGGATGGACCCCCTGCAGTTCGCATATCAACCAGGCATTGTTGTGTAGGACACTGTCATCTACCTGCTACACAGATTGCTTTCACACTTAGATGGCACTGGGAGTGTTGTAAGAGTAATGTTCTTTGACTTCTCCAGTGCCTTCAATACAATCCAGCCATCACTGCTTAGGGGAAAGTTGGAGGGAGCTGGAGTCGACTGTCTTTTGGCCCCCCAGGGTACAGTCCTCTCTCCCTTTCTATTTACACCCTACACATGAGACTTCAGTTATAACACAGACAGCTGTCACCTCCAGAAGATCTCTGATGATATGGCCATCATTGGACATATGTCAGAGGGGAACAATCTGGAGTATAGAGGTCATCACCAACTTTGTAGACTGGTGTGACCTGAACCAGCTGCGCATTAATGCCAACAAGACAAAGGTGGTGATCGATTTCAGGAAGAAGGCTACCCTAATTGTACCAGTGAACATCCAGGGTGTGGACATTTTTGTGGCGGAGTACAAATACATGAGGTTTCACCTTAACAATCTGGACTGGACACTAAACACAGATGTTTGTACAAGAAGGGCCAAAGTAGTCTCCACATGCTGAGGTCTTTTGGTGTGTGCAGGTCACTGCTAAGGACTTTGTATGACACTGTGGTGGCATCGGTGATCTTCTATGCTGTGGTCTGTTGGGGCTGTGAAAGCTCAGATAGGGACAGGAAGAGTCTAAATAAACTGGTTAGAAGGGCTGGCTCAGTCTTAGACTGTCCTCTGGACTCCATGGAGGTGGTTGGGGAGAGGAGGATGTTAGCAAAACCGGCATCATTTGTGGTCAACCCCTCTCACTCCCTATGAGCCTTGAGCAACTCCTTCAGCAGGCGATTGTTACACCCACAGCGTAGGAAGGAGAGATACCGAAGGTCATTCATACCTACTGCTGTTAGACTGTACAATACTCACAAAATCTTTGTGTATGTGCATGGGAATTTATGTTTTTATGCATGTAAGTTTTTAAGTCTTCATCGTGTGCTGCTGTTACAAGTGAATTTCCCCAATGTGGTATCAATAAAGTCAAGTAAAGTCATATTGGAGGCAGGGGGCTGTGCAGCCACAAAAGCACCATGATTAATTGATTCTTATAAAATAATTTTTAAAATTTTTAAAATTTTGGAATCACCCTGTAATAATAATGTCTAAACGAAACACCACCAGAACGCTATAAATTTAAATTACTCTGTACGTAAAAAGAGTGGTTACAGTCCTTAAGTGCTGGATTAAATGAAACAACAATTGACAGAATATTGCACAAAAAATGTCAGGCCCATCACAGATCAATGAAGTGGATAAATAAAAATAAATTATTTTTAAAAATATTGGACCAGATTTCAGGTAGGCTCAGAACCCACAGTGAACCTGAACAAATAAGTGCTTACAGACCATGATATATTCATTCATTCATTCATTCATTCATTCATTATCTGTAACCACTTATCCAAGTCAGGGTCGCGGTGGGTCCAGAGCCTACCTGAAATCATTGGGCGCAAGGCAGGAATACACCCTGGAGGGGACGCCAGTCCTTCAAAGGGCAACACAGACACAAACACACATTCACACCTACGGACACTCTTTATATATATATATATATATACGTGTGTGTGTCAGGACATATTTACAAATAAAATAATTTATAATTTTAAAAATAGACTGAAAAGTAAATTAATGAATTATAATTTATGTTTTGGTGCTACTACCCTGAAATACATCCATCCATCCATTATCTGTAACCGCTTATCCAATTCAGAGTCGCGCACCCTAAAATACAGCATTTCAAATAAGTTATCAACTTTTAGAAAATATACTTTTGATGTTTTTAAGAAATTTTTTTATGTATTGAAATTTAAAGCAAAAATAAAAGTCTATATTAAAATCAGTCTGAGACATATAAAACAAGTTTTACATATTTACATGTACTTTTACTTTTATATAATTCTGTTACACTTTGGCTGATAGTGTGTGAACTATAATTGAAATGTGAGATGAACAATAAAGCAAAAACTAAAAAAACACTTAGCACCCTTTTTGTTCAGCTGACTCAAATTTTGAAATAATTTTTAATATTTTATTTCTTATTTCTTTTGTTCTTAAACAATAAATGAATGGATTTATTAGAGAAGGCCCAAGAATCGACCCAACCATGAGCCCATTTCTTTCCTCTATTGTTAAAACTACACTAAACCTGGTCAGCACTATTCTTATGAAAGTAGGAATGTAGTAGCAGATTATGACTATAAAATGACTAAAGCAAGTATTGACTGCTTTTTTCTTGTCACTATTTGAAGACATTCTCACAACAATTATAATAATATTTAAATAGGACAAGCAGATGAAACCAAATGTTCCAAAAGTGAGTACAGATGTTAAAATAGACACTTTGTTAAAATATGGTTCAGGATCTTCACACGTTGCTCTGGTGACAGTTGCATAGTCACAGAACATGTATTTTACAGCTGAGTAACAGAGTTCTAGTGGGACAAGTGTAGCAGGCAGCATTGCTATAATTACAGAAGCTGCCAACCACAGAACAATATTGATAATAACACAACGTACATTTGTCAGAATAGAATGGTACCTTAAAGGGCTACTAATAGCTATAAAGCGGTCAAATGCCATGATAGACAAAACAAACATTTCCATCACACCACTTGCATGAAATAAAAACATCTGCAAAATGCAAGGTTTATATGATATAGATTTATAGCCAACCACAAGGATACCTATCATAGTTGGACAGGCACTTGTACAGTAGACTATGTCTACAAATGCTAAATTACAGATAAACAGGTACATTGGCTTGTGCATATGTTTATCCATGACAATAAAGCATATATTTGCAGTGTTAGCAATTATCACAATAATGTACACAATAAGCACAATAACACCAACCACCACTGGATTTTGCACTGTGTTAAATCCTCCAAAGACAAATTCATTAATGGCTTGTCTGGAAATATTTTCAACTGACATGACGGATTATAGTAAAGTCAACCAAAATAATCTAATTATTTAAAATTCCATAGAAGTCAGTGCATTTCATATTATCGTAAGCATTTTCTAATGACTGCCTTATAAGTCTTGGAAATCCTTAGTGTAACTGAAGAAATTGTTCTCCATTTAGAAATGTACAGAAATTCAGTTCAATGCAAGGAAAACTGAGGTAGACTGAATGCCTGCTGTCAAACTTGATCAGTTGTAAAAGTCATCTGAAGAAAATAGAGAAGGCCTCTTTTTATATAGAGAATGATTTAAGTAGGAAAGAGCTCATTGGTGATTTAGATTTCCCCACCTCCTTGTAGTGTTACTGCTGCTGAAATTAGTTATATATTGAAATAGTATCTGAACAGCAGGAAAACAGTCTGCAGCTCAATGCTACTGACTGCTACTGCAGCTCAAATATGTAAAGAATTATGCAGCTTCAATGTCTTTTAGGACTAGTTGGCCCGGATTACAATCTCATGTTCATGCTAGGGGTTTATCTAGTAGATGATGTTGCTTCTAAAGTAAATTAAAACATGCTACTGCATTTAACAGTGCAAAAGAATGTTGGCTTGAAACAGTGTATAAAATCTGATTAGCAAGCACTAATTCTAACATAAAAACTTTATGAATTAAAAAATTGTAAAATATATGTACTCTTTCTTGATTTTTGGTGCCATTTTTAAAAATCTGCTTACAATTCCTTTTCCTTTTTTTTGTCATTATTACTTTCGTATTGCAGAAGCACAGCTAAAAGTAATTAAGTTGGGAAATATTTGTCAGTAAAACTAAAATAATTGAAATCATTTGAAACTGTTTGCCCTTACACTGTGTAATTTCCATTATGAAATAACTGGTAAAATCATACATTGCATAATATTTATACATTAACTAAAACTTAATGTTGAAAATATTTCACCTTTTTCATTAATAGTTTTCATTTGCCATGTAAACAGATTATATAAAAATAATTTATTTTTAAAAATGCCATAAAATTGGCTACATATTTTGCTTGCATTTATGAAAAATGATCAGTGAATATTTTAACCACTGAAGACCTTTATTTATGAGTATAATATTTTATCATTAGAAATCATTGTAGGTAAAGATACTGTATATTTGGAAGAGAACAAAATGTTTCTTGAAATAAATAATGGTGGAAGAGTGGCATTAAAATATCTATACAATTTTTATTTCAGACAGTTAGACAGTATTATTTTCTTATAGTTCTTCACAACTCAACTTTTTATTTATGAACGGGGAGCAACTTTTGATAGAATCTTCAACAATTTTTGCCTGATTTCCTTTGTCCTGAGACAGTAAATAAAGGGATTTACTAAAGAGGGCCCAATAATTGTCCCAACCATAAGTCCATGTCTCTCCTCCAGTGTTAAAACTACACCAATTCTGGTCATGATTTTTAATACAAATGTAGGTGCATAATAGCAGACAATGACTATAAAGTGACTAAAGCATGTATTGAACACTTTTTTCTTGTCGCTCTTTGAGGACATTTTAACAACAACCATAACTATCTTCAGATAGGATAAACAGATGAATCCAAATGTTCCAAACATCAAAAAAAAGAATAAAATGGACCCATCATTAAAATATGGATTTGGATCCACACAGGTTGCCCTGATAACAGCTGCAAAGTCACAAAACATGTACTTCAGAGTTGACTGACAAAATGGTAGTGGAAGAATTGTAGCAGGGAATATAGCCAAAATAGCAAAAGCTGCTACCCACAAAGCTACAGATATCAAAACAGAACGTCCATTAGTCAACATAGAATGGTACCGTAAAGGACAACTTATAGCAATGAAGCGATCAAATGCCATGGCAGAGATGGCAAACATTTCCATTGTATTACTTATCTGATAAATAAACATTTGAATAATGCATGGAACATAAGATATGGTTTTATAGCCAGCTACAAGAACACTTATAATAGTTGGACATGAGCTTGTACAACAGATAATGTCCACAATTGCCAAATTACAAATAAACAAGTACATTGGCTGATGTAAACTTTTATCCATGACAATAAAATATATGTTTGCAAGGTTAGCAATAATTACAAGAATGTATGCTATCAAAACAACAACACCAACAACCAGAGGTCTTTGCACTGTGTCAAATCCTCCAATAACAAATTCTGATATGCTTATTCCAGAAATATTCTGAAGTGACATTTTCTGTTGACCCTGTATAATGCTAAGAAAAGCAGTATTTAACACAGCCTCACTGTATCTTACACTTGCTAAAAGTAGTGAATCTGTATTCTACAATTAAATAAATAAATATATGACTTAACGCATGTCCATGCTAGTGCATAGTTGTTTCAAGCCTTTCAAAGCCTTGACATTCTTCAAGCATGTCTTCTATTTAAGTGTCTGGAGATCGATGCAAGCTTTGAGAAAAGACAAATTTATTTGTCAACTATCCCAGACTTCATTACCTGTCCAGTGTTTTTACTGCCCTAGAAGTATGCTATTGGTGGACATATTTATACATGTAAAGTGCTGTGATGTACACCAAAGGAGCTTAGTGGTTTTGTCACATGTCACACCTCTTTTAATAGCAACAAATGAAAGCTTGTCAATCTTGATTCTCCAGGAGTGGGAAAAGCAGACAGACTTTATTTATCACAGGTTTAAAAAATATGTTATAGAAATCTGTGCCAATGTTTTTCAGTCAACTTTACATACAAAAAGACACAAATATGAATGTGCACGTCGTTCCCTGGTAATTATGAAGTGCTAATTAAAGGGGTATATTTTATACCATGAACTCTAGTTCCCATCACTAACAATTTAAAGAACTGTAAATTCCTTGACAAAGCATACTGAATGACTGAGATTTAAATATGAGACAACAGTAGTTTTTTTTCTGCAATAGCAATATTCTTGACAATATAACAAACCACCGAAAAACTTTTATTTTTAATTATTTATAAAATAAAGTACCGAATTGTTTTATTTACTGAAAAGTTGAATTTCACTACAAATGTAAAATTCCTGTCATTAACAAATCCTAGGCAACATATGACAAATTTAATTAGATGTCAGCTTTAGCATACCGAAAATAAAATTCTTAATAAATTAATATTATCTTATTACTATTCTTGCCATGAATGTTGCCCTTTGAGCAGATAAGGCATTAAATACAAACTACAAAACTAAGGTATACCTGTCAAATAAAAATAAAATTTGAAATAAAATTTATTTTTTATATGGTTCTTATAAAAAGATAAGTAACAAGAGACACATTTTTACTCTGAGACTCAGACCACGACCCTTAATGGCCCACCCATTCATGTTCATATTATAGCATGCTATTCTGCTCTTATTGGAGGATTACGATGTGTGAAAGCGCTCATTTTAGTCATATAAACAAATGCACATGGCTGTGTTTTCCCACTAAGCCTAGCTCCAAGATGGCAGAGACATTCTTTCAGCAGCCTGAAGAGGAATGGTTTCACTGTGTGATGAGTAAATTAAATATATTTGAACTAAAATACCACCCTTTACAAACAAACAATTGAGTTGGTTTCACTGAGGGGCGCCACGGTGGCGCAGCAGGTAGTGTCGCAGTCACACAGCTCCAGGGACCTGGAGGTTGTGGGTTTGATTCCAGCTCCAGGTGACTGTCTGTGAGGAGTTGGTGTGTTCTCCCCGTGTCTGCGTGGGTTTCCTCTGGGTGCTCCGGTTTCCTCCCACAGTCCAAAAACATACGTTGCAGGTGGATTGGCGACTCGAAAGTGTCCGTAGGTGCTTAGGTGTGAGTGAATGTGTCTGTGTTGCCCTGTGTTGTCCAGGGTGTATTCCCGCCTTGCGCCCGATGATTCCAGGTAGGCTCTGGACCCTCCACGACCCTAAATTGGATAAGCGGTTACAGATAATGGATGGATGGATGGTTTCACTGATGGGGTGGGGACTAATAGGCCATTATCTTTGACATTGGAGAGAGGATTTCTAACCATTGTTTCACACCTATCTCATGAATAGTCAATGTGTGAGCCACAAGTATTGAGAAAAACTGTGTCAAATCAGATTCATAGCAATATAAAAGAAAAACTAATTAAAATATCAGAAAGATGTAAACACAAGCATGTAGCCAACACCAATGTCTACAAAGTTCAGAGCTCAAAAGAAAACTTTATAAATATTCACGATGTGTTTTTTCACTATATATCAGTATCTTTGAAAATATTTTTTGGGAAGTCCATGTTAAAGTTAATTTAAACAAATAACAGATGAATGACAACAAACTTTTTTTGGGTAGGTGAAATTTGTTAAAACATCAAGGAATGTAAGATCACCTCAGACATGACTAAAAGACCTCAGACTCCAAGGAATTAAGAAACAATATGTATTTACACTGTGCTTGGTGTCAATCAGTTTTTCTTTATGGAAATAACCTCTCTGGCTTGGGAGAAACCTCTTTCACATGAGTATAGAGTGCTCTGTACAGAGGAAACAGGGGTGCATAAGTATCCCCCAGAAAGCCAGTATATACTATAGCAAATAGCAAATTTGGTGGGGATCAATTGTGCTTAATGTGTTCATAAACTACAAACCGGATTCCAAAAAAGTTGGGACACTAAACAAATTGTGAATAAAAACTGAATGCAATGATGTGGAGATGACAAATGTCAATATTTTATTCGTAATAGAACATAGATGACAGATCAAAAGTTTAATCTGAGTAAATGTAACATTTTAAAGGAAAAATATGTTGATTCAAAATTTCACAGTGTCAACAAATCCCAAAAAAGTTGGGACAAGTAGCAATAAGTGGCTGGAAAAAGGAAACTGAGCATATCACGAACAGCTGGAAGACCAATTAACACTAATTATGTCAATTGACAACATGATTGTGTATAAAAAGAGCTTCTCAGAGTGTCAATGTCTCTCTGAAGCCAAGATGGTAAGAGGATCACCAATTCCACCATTGTTGCACAGAAAGATAGTGCAGCAATACCAGAATGGTGGTATTTTACCCAGCGTAAAATAGCATAGACTTTTAAGTTATCATCATCAACCGTGCATAACATCATCAAAAGATTCAGAGAATCTGGAACAATTGCTGTGCGTAAGGGTCAAGGCCGTAAAACTCTACTGGATGCTTGTGATATCTGGGCCCTTAAACGTCACTGCACCTCAAACAGGAATGCCACTGTCAAGGAAATAACAGAATGGGCTCAGGAATACATCCAGAAAGCATTGTCAGTGAACACAATCCACCGTGCCATCCGCCATTGCTAGCTGAAACTCTACAGTGCAAAGAGGAAGCCATTTCTAAGCAAGCTCCACAAGCTCAGACGTTTGCACTGGGCCAGGGGTCTTGGAGAGTGGCAAAATGGAAGACTGTTCTGTGGTCAGATGAGTCACGATTTGAAGTTCTTTATGGAACACTGGGACGCCATGTCATCCGGACCAGAGAGGACAAGGATAACCTGAGGCTTGAGACGTCATCAGTGACGTCACTGGCCATTAAACAGACAAGCCTCAAAACGCACTTCATGAAAGACTTCCTGGATTTCTGGACACAAACACCAAAGCCTCAGCACAGTACAACCTATCAATAGAGGCAGGCCTACAGCAGCACTTGTAGAGGGGGAGTGAGCTGAAAAGCTTGAGGCAGGGAGCAGTAGCTCCTACAATTGGAGCGGATGGGATGAGTGGAGAGGTTTGGGATCATAAAGAGAGAGATTGGGATGATAAAGAGTAGGGTTGGGAGAGAGAACAGGAGGAGGGAAGAAGGTGCTGACTTGTGTCAGAATGAATGCTTAAATATGCTGCCTGTTTTCCGTTCCGATATTTTCAAAAATTCAATCATCTTGTAGGCCAAACGAGTCAGAGCCAAGGGCACAGTAGGGAGTTTGATACTGGGGGGCATATTTGTTGAGTCAAAATCCACCCCATGCCCAATATATTATCTAGTTATAAGCTGATTCCTGTGTAGGTAAGGCAGTAAAATGTTTTATTTATAATGATGTGGAGCAGCTTTTGACTGACATTAACTTTAGACAGTGAGGCTATGTCCCAAACAACAAACTTTATATACTATACTTAAAACGGCTAAGGGTGGTATGTTTACAAAAGAATACACTCAAGGTTTGTACTATAACATGAGACTTTGGCACTGGTGTACTGCGGTCATAGGCAAGTACACCAGTGCCAAAATATCACGTTAGAGCACAAACCTCGAGTGTATTATTGCAATTATACCATAGTTCGTTATCACCTTTTATTATTTAAGATAAAGAAAACTGAAAAAGTATTAGTTTTTTTTAATCAACCTTCCACAAGGTGGAATAGTTCCATTCCGTCACACTTTCCTTTTTGCTTTTTTCAACAAACTCTGGATCTTGTGCGATGTTGGACCCATCCAGGATTTCTGAACAGGTTCTTTCCAACAAGCCGGTCCTTGTTCACACCAAATATATTGGGAAACAAGGCTGGATTATTCAGAGATGCTCTATGTCCATATCAGGACAGAAGCAGGGATAAACGCACGAAGTCAATAAAATGTGATGCTTTAAACATTTTTTACAGTGGATTCAGATTGTAGTAATATATATCATACATTAAATGATGCCAAGTTCTCTCTATTTAAGTTAAAAGTAAGTATTTTGGAGTATCACTCCACAGCCATGCTGATAAGAGTGCCATTATTGTGTAATATTGGCACTCCTGGAATGTCTCTCAGCCAATCACATTGCAGGGTCAGAACTAACTGTGATATAAATATATTTTTACATAAAGTACAATTCAGTGCAGCTGTAGGCAGTTTGGGACACAGCCAGTGACAAACATTAACGTACTGCATGTTTAGAGTGCTTTCTCACAACCTAAACAAAGCTCATATTAAAATTCACTAACTCCAAATCACAAGATGTTATACAAGCCACTTTCATAACTATAAATATCTGTCACTGTTATCTGTTGTGTCCTCATTACTGACCTCAAGTCCACAGCTGGCAAAAACTAACTCTATAAACCAGACTCTGATGATGTTAATCGGAGGCCAGCGAAGCTGATTATTCAGTCAGGTGGGAGGAGGAGAAGCAGGAGAGAGCAGAGGGCATGCTCGTTTCCTGTGCAGAAAGACTGGAATGCACTGTTTAACTGAAGAAAGGGGAAATGTGAGGCTCAGGGTCACATGCCAATGATGGAGGTAGAGATAGGGCCTCAGCATGGATACAAAAAGAAAAGAAGCAGTGAGTTTGTCATGGAAATGATGTGAGTTTGCAGGGTATATATAGGGCTGAGGGTTGGAGTTTGGGCATAGTCTGCTTGTTACGTGTGATTGTTATGCGGTAAGTACCTGCAATTCCATGTCTACTACTGGCTGTTTTGCCTGCTCAGAGTCTGACATGTTTAGTTTAACCCCCTTTTCCACCTCTAGAAATAATGATAGTAGTTGTGTTTGTGCTAAGTGTCAGCTAATTAGCTCTCTGGTGGATAAAGTGGACCAGCTAGTAGTGTGCATCCGGAGCTTATTATTATCAATTTATTATTATTAACAGTGAGATTCAGTTCTAGCAACTCTGGGCGCCTTAGGGAGAGTTAGCACCCCCTCGACTCCGGCGTTAGAGCCCTAACAGCGGGGTGAATGGATGACGTCTCGGCGACATAGCCGGAAAGCTAAGGCTGATGCTAAAGCTGAGGCCAAAGCTAGCCCACCAGGACACCACGCTGCGGCGCGGTGCTGAAGCCTACAGCAGACCTTTGGCGTTAAACTGCTGGATGTCCAAGTGGTGTTCCGAAAATCAAGTGGGCTTTATAGACAATTGGTTACGTTTTGAGGGCAAGCCTGGTCTTATTGGTAGGGATGGTATCCACCCCACGCGGGAGGGTGCTGCCTTACTTTCTTGCAGCATAGCACATAGTTTTTTAGTTAGTCAGCAGAGTAGTGTAAACAGCTGCTGACAATCCAGTGATCCAGCAGAGACCATCTGCGAACTGCCTTGAGGCGTCACCTAGGTTCAACTGTATTGAGACTGAACTAAATGTAAAAGTAGAAAAACAAAATCAGCATGTTTCAGCAACCTAATCAATATTAAATCATACACATATGATAGCAGCAACACCTCAGAACTAAAATTTGGGTTACTCAACATAAGATCACTAAACTCAAAAGCAGTCATCGTAAATGATATCATAAGTGATCATAAATTCAACATTATCTGTCTCATGGAAACGTGGGTTAGACCAAATGAATATTCAGCACTAAATGAAGTCACCCCCCTAGGCTATAATTATGTACATAGCCCAAGATTATCAGGCAAAGGAGGTGGAGTATGTGTAAATTACCAAAATACCCCAGAAATTAGTCATAAACAATGTGACACCTTCACGTCTTTTGAGGTTCTCTCCACCATTATTACAAATCCGGTCACAAAAAAGGACGCATTTTTATTATGCAACATTTACAGACCACCAGGGCCTTACTTAAAATTTCTGAAAGAATTCAGCGATTTTGCTGCAAACCTAGCGGTTTGCAATCATTAAGTTATAATTGTAGGAGATTTCAATATCCATTTTGAGAAGGAAAGTGACCCACTAAAAACGGCATTTACCTCAATCTCAGACTCTATTGGTATTACTCAAAATGTAACAGGGCCTACACACTACTGCAATCACACTTTAGACTTAGTTCTGACACTAGGTCTTAACATAGACAAAATTAATATCTTATCGCAATCCTCAGCAATCTCCGACCATTACCTAATTTCATATGAACTACGTCTTAGCCATAATATATGTAAGACTCCTCGCTATTATACAAAGCGTATAATAAAACCATCTACCACCCTACAATTTATAGAAACCTCCCAGAAATATCAACACCAGTTCCCACTCCATCAGACCCAATGGAGCTAGATGTACTAACTGACTATTTTGCAAATACCTGTTGATCTACTTTAGAAAAGGTAGCACCACTTAAACTTAAAAGTATAAGACAGAAAAAGCTCGCACCATGATATAATGATAAAACTCGTACTTTAAAACAAACATCACGGAAACTAGAGCGGAAATGGCGATCAACCAAGCTGGAAGTGTTCCATTCTGCCTGGAAGGACAGCCTTATAGAGTATAGAAATGCCCTCACTAAAGCTCGCTCAGCATATCTGGCCTCGCTGATCTCCAATAATAAAAATAATCAGAGAGTACTGTTTAGTGTGTTTTCCAGAACACTACCTGCCCTCAAACACATTCAGTGTATGAGGCCTGGCCACATATCATCAGCATAGCTGTGAAAACATGTGTCATGCTTTTTAATAACACTACCCAGTAGTAACATATATGCATCAAAATATTATGGTCCTAAAATCAATCATTGAATTACTCCATTGGTAACCTTGCAGTGTTTGAACGAGTGGTCATCTATAAACACAAATTATTTTCTTCTGGAATGATATATGTAAAACCAGCATTAAAAACAATTTTAGGCAGATCATGCTTACCATATCTGATGACCTACAGCAGCACATAGGTCAAGCAGCAAAATTTGTTCATGCATCACTTACTGATTTTACCAGGGCAGTCTCTGTGTTATGATTTGTCTTAAATCCTGATAGGAAAATATTTAATTTTGAGTTTGTGTTTAAAAAGGCATTTAACTGTGTGGATTATGAACTTTGTAAATTATTTTCTCTACAATTTTGCTTTAAAATGGGTGTTTCAAACTGCTGAATATTAAAAAAAAAAAAAAAAAGGTTTTACTAATGCTGTTTTACAGTCAGTAGACAAGACTGTAAGAAGTAATTTAATATGGACAGGACATCTTTGGATACTGAATTAGAAATATTTTTAAAACAGCATTTGGGATTTTGTCAAGGGAATGAATGCATAGAGGGCTTCAGTTCTCTTATTATTTCCCTGAAAACGGAAACATCCCAACTTATGATTACAGGCCAAACCTAATTTTTTGTTTACATAAATCTATTGTGTCAGAATTCTAATGTATAGTATTTCCTTATAAAAGCCAGGAAAATCTTCACATTTTAAAACTGGTATGTTAAAATGAATGGATGAATGATCCAATTAAAAAACAACTCTGACAAGTATCAGTAAATACTGGTGTAAAGTAGTCTGGGGTAAAATGTGTACCCTGTAACTTGTGTTTTTGTTAGTATTTAATTTTTGACATAATTTGAATTATGAGTTCTCTATATGCCCCTACAATGTGTGTAAATTACATGATGAATGGACTGGTAACTATATATATATATTAAATAAAACTAAATGTCAGCAAGGTTTTACAATTTTCCTGAAAAGTTTTCATTTCCCATTATTTGCTTTCATTTCCCATTTGTATTTTAAAAGGTGTGAAAATGGAAACAGTGTCATAACAAATCTACTTACAAATATGACAAATGTAGCTAGAGATATATTTGGAAGAAAAATACTTTTCTTGAAATAAATATTGGTGCATAAATGTAAAATATCCAGTCAGATCCCAGTCGACTTAGCTCATTGTTTATAAATTGGATGCAACTTATGAACGAGGTGCAACTTTTGATAGAATCTTCAACAATTTTTGCCTGATTTCCTTTGTCCTGAGACAGTAAATAAAGGGATTTACTAAAGAGGGCCCAATAATTGTCCCAACCATTAGTCCATGTCTCTCCTCCAGTGTTAAAATCACACCAATTCTAGTTAAAATAACTAATACGAATGTAGGTGCATAGTAGCAGACAATGACTATCAAGTGACTAAAGCAGGTATTGAACACTTTTTTCTTGTCGCTCTTTGAAGATATTTTAACAACAACCATAACTATCTTCAGATAGGATAAACAGATGAATCCAAATGTTCCAAACATCAAAAAAAAGAATAAAATGGACCCATTATTAAAATATGGATTTGGATCCACACAGGTTGCCCTGATAACAGCTGCATAGTCACAAAACATGTACTTCAGAGTTGACTCACAAAATGGAAGAGATAGAATTGTTGCAGGAATTACAGCCAACAAAGCAAAAGCTGCCACCCACAGAGCTACAGATATCAAAACAGAACGTGCATTAGTCAGCATAGAATGGTATCGTAAAGGACAACTTATAGCCATAAACCGGTCAAATGCCATGGCACAGATGGCAAACATTTCCATTATATGACTTATCTGGTAAATAAACATCTGGATAATGCATGGAACATAAGATATTTTTTTATAGCCAGCTACAAGAACACTTATCATAGTTGGACATGAGCTTGTACAACAGATAATGTCCACAATTGCCAAATTACAAATAAACAAGTACATTGGCTGATGCAAACGTTTATCCATGACAATGAAGTATATGTTTGCAAGGTTAGCAATAATTACAAGAATGTATGCTATCAAAATAACAACACCAACAACCAGGGGTCTTTGCACTGTGTCAAATCCTCCAATAACGAATTCTGATATACTTAGTCTAGAAATATTCTGAAGTGACATATTTCCTGTATAGTGCTAAGAATAGTAATACTCAACACAACCTCACTGTATATTACACTCCCTAAAAGTGATGAAACAGTCTGTAATCTACAATTAAATAAATAAATATTTGGTTAAAATATGTCCATGCTAGTGTATAGGTGCCTCCAACATCCAACGCCTTGAATCTTAATGTTTTCTCCAATGTAAGTGTTTAATGTAAGTGTTTGTAGATCTCTGCAAGCTTTGGGAAATTTATATGTCAAACATCAGTTGTCCCATGTCTTCACTGCCCTAGATTTCTGCTGCTGGTGGACGCATGTATATATACAGTACAGTGAGGTTCACCAGAGGACCTCAGTGGTTTTGTCACATGTCACAGCACTTTTAATAGCAACAAATAAAAGCCAGTCAAGCTTGACTTAGCTCAACATTGGGAAAAGGAGACAGACTTTAAGGAGTAAACATAATATACTCTTTTTTTGTATAACGCATCTGTCAATAAATTAACCGCATTTACATTTACACTTGCATTATATTTAACACAATTCAATACCTTGAGTGATGTTTGTATACTGTATAGTTGTATATGTTGAGTTAATTGTGAAAAATGACAAGGTAATTCTGAATGGTACGAAGTTGGGTAGTCATATCATGCTGTTAATAGACTGCTCCTTACCTAATTCAATATAATGGCAAATGTTAATTTAAGTTAGGTTATTGTTATTTCATTAATGGGATATAATGTAAACAGTATTAACCTGCACAAATATGTTTGTGGTAGTCTTGATTGATTCAAGAGTTGTTTTCACTACATTTATAAAGTCTTGCATAAAGTGAAAACATTGTTTAGAGACTTACATTTTGTTCTTTGAATTTAACAATCTGTTCCCTCAATTTAAAAACCTGTTCATTCATTCATTATCTCTAACCGCTTATCCAGTTCAGGGTCGCAGTGGGTCCAGAGCCTACCTGGAATCATTGGGCGCAAGGCAGGAATACACCCTGGAGGGGGCGCCAGTCCTTCACAGGGCAACACAGACACACACACACATTCACTCACACCTACGAACACTTTTGAGTTGCCAATCCACCTACCAACATGGTGTTTTTGGACTGTGGGAGGAAACCAGAGCACACGGAGGAAACCCACGCGGACATGGGGAGAACACACCAACTCCCCACAGACAGTCACCTGGAGCGGGAATCGAACCCACAACCTCCAGGCCCCCTGGAGCTGTGTGACTGTGACACTACCTGCTGCGCCACCATGCTGCCCAAAACTCGTTCATTCAATTTAAAAATATTTTCCATTCTGGACCAACCACTGCTTTCATGGTAAAAGGAATGTAATGTGTTACTTGCCAGTAGGCGGGGACAAATGCAATTGGTTAAATTGGGTTGGGCAGAGATTTTCAAATGCTGCTATAAACTAGTAAAACTCATGAGTGACTGAAATGACTGTTGAAGAAATGTGCAATATAGTGTACACTTAGTTCTTTTTCATAATATATTAAAAGTCTGGAAAAAAATCTCAGTATATTTTATTTTTGTAGAATGGAGGATAATGTAACTGTGTAGCTCAGAGAAAGCTGCAGAGTGTTATACAATAAAATTCAGCTGCCTGAAAATTGGACTGATGACTGAAATGCATTTTTGGGCATTTTTGAGTGTTTTATCATATTTTTACTTTTATGTTTAGGTGTTTATGTTTAAACTTTGCTGAATGCTTCACATTCCACCCATGTTAAGTATTATATATATATATATATATATATATATATATATATATATATATATATATATATATATATATATATATATATATATATATATATAATACTTAACATGGGTGGAATGTGAAGCATATATAATATATAATGTATGCGTGCGTGTGTGTGTTCCAATGGGCTTTATATCATAATGTGTTTATTTTGGGTGTCAGTTTCTCACTGTGTTTTATTCATTTACTGAACATTTCGTTAAAATATTCAGAGAATCTGGAGGACAATTCTACATGCAAGGGGCAAAGTCCAAAATCAGTATGAGCTGGCTGTGGCCTGCAGGCACTATGGAATGTAAACAGACACGTTTCTGTACAGGCATATCTGTAATTGCATGGGAACAGGAACACTTGCCAAAACCATTGTCTGCGAACAGAGTTTATTGCTGCCTCCACAAATGCAACTTAAAACTTACAAATACAAACAAAAAACATATATTAATAGGGTCCAGAAATGCTGCTGCTTTTTTTGGGTCCAGTTTTTTTTTAAAGACTAAGTTCAGTATTTTTAATCACAAATAATGTTTTGGTGAGGTGAGGTATGCTAAGCTTTCTCTCTCTGCTCATGGAAGAGAACTGCCATCTGGAGGTTTTCTGACAACAAAAAGCCCTCCAAATATATAAAATTATGAACCATGGTGAGGATATTGCTCAATTCTTGTCCCATTGGTGGATACTATTAATTTGTTTTTCCTCTAGATGGAACTGGATCTAAATTCAGGAGAGCCCTAAACTACATGAAAAAAAATCTAGTAACAAGTTAGTTCATATGGTAATTCAAACAATGAATATAATTTACTGACAAATTAATCTTCAGCAATGTACAAATGTACACTAAAAAACATACTGCTCCACCTTAATAGACACTGAGCTTCTCTTGAAAGTCTTTTTTTCTGAAAACTAATATGTTGCTTAAAACTTTTTTGTGCACAAAGTATAGGTACAGGCAATACCTGATTATTTTGTTGATAGAAATCCAGTCTAAATTTTAATATTTTCTCCTTGATATAGCCAGGAAATTCTTCACTGAAATGGTTTCATTTCCTTGCTAACAAATTTCATAATTAGTAATAAAATGAAAAAATATCATGATTTTTATTTTTAAATATGTATATATTTTTACTTTTAATATTATACTAATTAGTAATATATTTGGAAGGAAAGAGTATATATTTCTTAAGATAAATATTGCCTGAGCCCCCTCCAAGGTGTATTCCCGCCTTGCGCCCAATGATTCCAGGTAGGCTCTGGACCCATCGCAACCCTGAACACAAGCACTTACAGATAATGAATGAATGAATGACATATTGCATGAATGGCATTAAAATAACCAGTCAGTCTTTAAGGTTTAATTTTGACATTTCTCAGCAGCTAAAATTCCATACAATTTCATTTTTGACTGTCTTGTTTTCATGTTCTTCAAAGGTCAGCTCCTTGTTTATAAACTGGGTGCAACTTTAGATAGAATCTTTAACAATTTTTGCCTGATTTCCTTTGTCCTGAGACAGTAAATAAAGGGATTTACTAAAGAGGGCCCAATAATTGTCCCGACCATTAGTCCATGTCTCTCCTCCAGTGTTAAAACCACTCCAAATCTAGTTAATATTATTAATACAAATGTAGGTGCATAATAGCATACAATGACTATCAAATGACTAAAGCAGGTATTGAACACTTTTTTCTTGTCACTCTTTGAGGACATTTTAATAACAACTATAACTATCTTCAGATAGGATAAACAGATGAATCCAAATGTTCCAAACATCAAAAAGAAGAATAAAATGGACACACCATTAAAATATGGATTTGGATCCACACAGGTTGCCCTGATAACAGCTGCATATTCACAAAACATGTACTTCAGAGTTGACTGACAAAATGGAAGAGGAAGAATTGTGGCAGGAAATACAGCCAAAATAGCAAAAGCTGCTACCCACAGAGCTACAGATATTAAAACAGAACGTGCATTAGTCAGCATAGAATGGTATCGTAAAGGACATCCTATAGCAATAAACCGGTCAAATGCCATGATACAGATGGCAAACATTTCCATTATATGACTTAAATGGTAAATACACATCTGAATAATGCATGGAACATAAGATATAGATTTATAGCCAGCTAAAAGAATGCTTATCATAGTTGGACATGAGCTTGTACAACAGATAATGTCCACAATTGCCAAATTACAAATAAACAAGTACATTGGCTGATGTAAACGTTTATCCATGACAATGAAGTATATGTTTGCAAGGTTAGCAATAATTACAAGAATGTATGCTATCAAAACAACAACACCAACAACCAGGGGTCTTTGCACTGTGTCAAATCCTCCAATCACAAATTCTGATATACGTAATCTAGAAATATTCTGAAGTGACATATTTCCTGTAGAACCTTTATAGTGCTAAGAAAAGCAATACTCAACACAGCCTCAGTGTCTTATGCTCCCTAGAAGTGGTGAAATAGTCGGTATTTCCCTATAAAATAAATAAATATACACTTTAACACATATCCATGCTAGTGCACAGGTGTCTCCAGCATTTAAAGCCTTGAAGCTCTTCAAGCATTTCTTGTTTAGGTGTCTGTGGATCTGTGCAAGCTTTGTGAAATGACAACTTTATTTGTCAAACATTCCAGACTTTATCAGCTATCCTGTGTCTTCATTGTTCTAGAAGTATGCTGCTAGATGATGTTTTTATATATATACATATATATATATACATATACAGTTCAGTGATGCTCACCAAAGGACCTCAGTGGTTTTGTCACATGTCATCACTCTTTTAATAGAAACAAATAAAAGTCAGCCAAGCCTGACTCAGTTCAGACTTTATTAATTATGGGATAAACATAATATATTATAATTAATTATTAGATTAAAGGAAGAAAGTGAATTATTATTTTGAGGAAATGGATTCTTAAATTAAAGGAATGAATTTTTAAATTAGGGGAACAGATTGTTAAATTGAATGGAAGAATTAAGTCTCTAACATGAAATGTGCAATTTGTCAACATACAACAAAATGTGCCTTCCAAATTGAACCCTTCTATGGCAGTGAACACACACTCAGAGCAGTAGGCAGCCATCCAGGAGCAGTTGGGGGTTCACTGCCTTAAACATAGCTTTAGTCTCAAACCTGTGTACATTACCAGGATAATGTAACAAATATTGTTGGCAATTATTAGAGGGCTGTCAGTCATGCACATTTGTTAGAATAACCAGACAGTTCTCATGTAGGTGAGTGGAATGCATTTTGGCTATATATGAAGAGTACTTTGTATTTTTATGTTTAAACTTTGCTGAATGCTAAGGAGGCAGTGGTAAATGCAGCAGTGTCAGTCACATAAGTTGGAAATCTGCAAATGGCAGTGTAAGTATCCAGGAGCTAATAAGAGCTAATGGACTGATTAGCCAAATGCAATTCAGAAGAGCAGGTCTTGGGTCAGTTGATGCATGGAAAGTTTTTCGTAAGGCCGCATCACAAGGAAGAAGGCAAAAGATGATTAGTTTTATTCGCAAGGAGGAAGAGAACGCACAGTGTGCAAAATCAGCTTCACAGAAAAAACAAGGCCAGTGGCTTTGTTGGGAGAATCTAGGGCAGCAGATGCTCATTTGGCATGAGTTTTGGGCAATGGAGGCAAGTTGTATTAGATTTTTTTTCTGGGAGCAACTTACGATTCGACACAATAAAGTGGTTAGGCTTGTGGGTGAGGCGGAACATATTCAAATGCATGCAAAGACTATAAATATTGATAAATGGGGTGGCACGAGATTGAAAATTGCTTGTGAGTATAGGTAAAATACCCTGCAGGTCCAAGTGCATTACGTTAACTACACAGAGGCCTGACATGGTACTGTACTCTAAAAGGAAATGGATGGTTCACTTCATAGAGTTAACAACAGTTAACAGTTATTTATTTTATTGTCCCAACTGTTCAGGAATAAGTGTTGTACATATTACATCTACAGGAGAATTATTACATCCCATTCTACATCCACAAGCCATAAAATGGAATTAGTTACCCCTTGGCAGGTATAACAGCAGGTTTGTAACTTTGAAGATATTGGGTCATGCCCCTCACCCCTCGCCCCCCCAAAAGTGGCAACCAGTTTTTGCTGGAGAATTTTCTAAGTAAGCTAACCAAGTTCTTTGCTTAACTAAGATCTTTTATACCAATGTTCTGTCGTTGACAAGATTCATTACAAAACTCAGATTTGTAGAACAACAGTCTGAATATTGTAGTTTCACATGCATTTTCAGAGGTGTATTCTCTATTACTAACCACTTACCATTTGCATCAGAATAAATAAACTCATAGAGCACTGGCTGTTAAATTTTATTGTTGTTAATCAGAGGATATGCTAGGGTCACCTTTTAATTTTATGGGTCCAAAAATGTGACGTATGAACGTTACACATAATGTGTATATGTATGTAAGTATGAGTGTAAGTATATATGTATATATGTGTGTGTTTGTTTTCCTAGAGCTTTGTTTTGATCCACTGTCTCAAAGAGAAGAGAAAAGTAGTCTTCTGTTTGTTTTCTGGATGTTCCCAGGAGCATCCAGTCATGACAGATAAACATGTAGGTAATGAAGTCTGTAGGGGACTGCACTAATTAAGAAACGGTGTTCATGACAGTGTGACACTGTCATGTTTACTAGTTAAATCCCCTGTCTCTCTTTAGACAGAATTATTGAGTCATACAGTGAATTTCCTGGAGGATTACTGTAGCTACCATGTGGAATACAAGCCTCACAGATTTTAAGTTGCTTCACAATAATAAACTAATGTAGCACCAGTCACAGATCTTTGGAGGGCCCTGGAGTATGTATAGCTGTTTTATGTGTTTGTTCTGTGTGAGTGGCTGATGTGTAGCTTGAGGTATATTGGGCCTATTCACCCTCTGTGTGAGAGTGAATGAGCTTCAGCTCACTTTCACTTCACAAAGCCAAGGATAGATTGCTGTCATGCTCCAGTTTCCTACACCCTTGTTAGAGCATAATAAACAGCTCCCTTTAACAATAACGGACGTGTCTCCCGATTCTCTTGACACTCACTACAATACAAACAGCTGAACAAAACAACTGAAAAACACTGAAATAATATGTAAATAAACACCATGCCTATATGGCCAGTCAACGAGTGACATAACATTAAACAAACTGATCCTACTATAAATTATTGAACTTAATTGATTTCCCACTTCCCACACCCAGTTTCACACAGGTATTCTATTTAGTGAAAACCATTCCCGATACTGAGCACAGGGAATGCATTTAATTTAATTTAATTATTAGCTGATCTAGCCTAAAGGGAATAAAATATGAATCAATTTTAATCCCAGTGGTTTAATTTCAACACTAGTGCATAAGGCTAGAAGTATGTCCATGTTGCTGCTACCTGCTGACTGTATGATTCAAGCTGTTACACATGTTTTCCAGAGTTACAAAATAAAAGTCTGGACTGTTATTTGATCTAATTATTGGGGTTAATAAGTCCATTTCTATTGCATGGTGTACATCATTCCACATACATTAAATTCTGTAGTCTGTTTTTTATCACTCATTTTATAATTACCCTTGGTAATTGTCTATAAACTATATTTAAATATTGAAATTCCTGGTTATATTGATTGAGGTCTGTATATATTAAATTTCATACATTCCAGTATTTACAATTGCATGTAAAGTCAGCAGTTTGTTTCCTCCATGGTGCCTCATGGTTGGTAGGCCAATTAGCTGTGCAAAATTTTCCAAAGATGTGAATGTGTGAGTGACTTAAGTTGTCTGTGTAGTGCCAAGCAATGGACTGTTCACCTTTCCAGTGTGTGTCCAAGCCTTGTGCAAAATGATTCCATGAAGGCTCCAGGCTCACTGCGACCCTGATCCATCCATCCATCCATCCATTATCTGTAACCGCTTATCCAATTTAGGGTCGCGGGGGGGTCCAGATTCCTACCTGGAATCATTGGGCGCAAGGCCGGAATACACCCTGGAGGGGACGCCAGTCCTTGCGACCCTGATCAATATGAAATTGTAATAGAAACATAATGAATGATTGAGAGAATTAATTAATAAATAAGTGGATTTTCTGCACCATACAAAGAACTGACGCCCCATTCAACATGTGTTCCCACCTTGCACCCAGTGATTCTGGGTAGGATCTGGACCCACAGTAACCCTGAACTGGATGAGCAGTTACAGACAATGAATGAATGGATTTTCTGCTTTTTCATTTTATGCAAGACTTCAGCTGTTCCATTGTGACTGTTGTCTGATTCATCACTTAATAATATGCCACAAGAAATCTGGAAAATGAGGCCTAGCATTATCCTATTGAAATAGCCATGCACCTTACTGTAAAAGAAGTCAGCTTCAAGATGGTGTGAATATTATGTAAAGAGTGAGTCAGAAGTGGTACAACACCCTTTTATCTGAAAAGTAGTCTGAAAAGTTCTCTTTAGTTCTTTCCAGAACACGGTTGCCATTGCGACAGCTGCCATATACGATGAAAGGCACATTTTTCCAATGCAATGGTGGCCATTACTATTTCAAATATATAAACATGTGTCATGTGATGATGTCAACAGGCAAGTCCTGCAAGAGTATATAAAATGATGATTTAAGAGTTACTCTTAACTCATTCCTCCAGCAAGAAGGAGATGGACTGGACATGCCTTAAGTAAGAAGAACCACTAGAAAAACCTTTAGAAACCTTTAGAAAAAAGTGTTTAGTTGCAACATGCAAATGATTCCTAAATATTTCAGCTAGACTGGAGAGGTATAACTTAATTTACTGGCAAAACGTAATGTGCATTTTCATTTAAAACTCTGACTATCACCATGCCTGAAGGAAATATCACCCCTGTGAAGAAATTTGTGATTGTAGGTTTTCCTGGGCTTCACCCAAACTACTTTGGCCTGGCTTCTACTGTAATGTTCTTTGTTTATGTGTGCATCTTGGTTGGAAATGGAATATTTATTACATTGTTTCTGAGGGAAAAACAGCTTAGAAAACCAATGTATTACATCATCATAAATCTTGTTGCTTGTGATGTTTTGTTTAGCACCACTACTTTGCCAAAGATCATCGCTAGGTATTGGTTCAATGATGGAAGCATTTCATTCCTGGGTTGTTTTGTTCAGATGTATTTTGTGCACTATTTTGGTTCAGCTAATTCATTTATACTGGGAGTAATGGCCTTTGATAGGTATGTGGCAGTCTGTATACCACTCAGGTATGCTAATATTATAAAAGACTCCACTATTATTTCCTTGAGCATTGCATGCTGGTTGATGGCAGAGCCTTCGGTTTTAATGATAATTATAAGAGCTTATCCTCTTCCTTACTGTGGTCCCAACTCCATAATCCACTGCTACTGTGATCATGTCTCTATCACAAAACTTGCCTGTACAGACCGTACCCCCTATAGCTTACCAGCATTCATATCCGCCATGATTGTGTTGCTTGGGCCTCTGGCTTTCATTTTGTTCTCCTACATCTCCATCACCATGGCAGTCCTCAGAATCTCTACAACCCAAGGCAGACTGAAGACTCTGTCCACCTGCAGTTCTCAGCTCATCATAATCGCCCTCTTCTTTTTGCCCAGGTGTTTTAATTATTTGGCCTCTTACATTGGCCTCAGTTTCAGTGCTGACACTCAAATACTCATTATCATGCTGTACAGCCTATTACCACCAATAATAAACCCTCTAATCTACTGCTTAAGAACAAAAGATGTGAAAGAGATCTTAGCTAAATGTTTAACAAAGTCAGCATTTCTTCAGTCTGTGACAAAGAAGGTGAATGTGTCTGCTGTAAGCAAATGACAGTAAAAGTTACTTAACGAAGCAAATGTGAAGCCACTTCATTGGGTCACTGAAAAAAATATAGCACAGGGTTTTATGAGGCCTATTTTTTGAGAAATGAACAGATTTGTTGTCAGAATAATTGAAAAAAATGTAATTTAAAAAAATACATTTTAATATGTTATATATCATATCAATCTAAGTTGATTTGTCTTCCAATCACTGTATATTCTGAATATATATATAGTTTTTGGCATAATAATGACCTGATATAATGACAGTATAATCACCTGTAACTTTGTCAGTTAATCAGTGCTGTCATGTAAGTTTATTAACGTATCAATATTCATAGATTTTTCATCCTTTTGTGTGTTGATTTTTGGACAAATATGTATTGGACTATATTGGTAATATAGTTTTAGTCAGTTTAGATTCAGACAAAATTTTGTTAGGTCTGAAGTTTTGATCTAGGTGTCATCATTGGCTGAATTCATTGTCAAAACAAAATCTTAAGCCTAATTAAAGCTCTTTAAGAAAATAAAATTTCATAGTATTCGTGCTTCTGATTCACACAATTATCCTTTTTTGCTTATGTCATCCACCCCACCCCCCACCTCATATATGTATTTTGGAATTAATTGTTTAAAAGTCAGTATGTCATATTTAATTTAACTTTTTTTTAATTTAAATTCTCTTATAGCAATAGTGCGGCACAGTGGTACAACAAGTAATGACATTGTCACAAAACTACAGGGACCTGTGTTTTAATCATTCATGCAAAATTCATGCAACATGCAACAGTTAGTGTGACTCTCACACAGCTCCAGGTTTCTGGTGATGTTGGATTGAGCCCCACTAATGGTGACAGGGTGGTGAGAGTTTCCAAATAACACATATTGGTAGGTGTATCAGCCATGTAAAAGTGTTCATAGCTGTGAGTGTATGAGTAATTATTTGTATGAGTAATTATTTGAGTGTGTGCTGCCCTATGGTATACATCATATACGAATTCAGGCCCAGAGAATTAGCCCATATTTATGCACAAAATTATTATGACTTCCTCTTTGTGTTTTACATTTTCAGTTTGCATGTCTTAATATTGCAGTGGACTGTGTTAAGTGATGATTCTTTTTTCCATTGTACTCCTCACTTATGTCCCTCACAATATCATTATGGTTTCTCAAAGGGTACTTCCTGACATCTCAGTGGTAAAGCATATTTAGCACATTTAGGTTGCCATCCTTGGCCTTAAGTCACTGAGATTTCCCCTGACATATTTTCTTTGATATTTCATGATGTTTAAGTGACGAACCATGACCTGTCTAAGGGTATTGTACTATGCATGTTGTATTATATATGGACAGTTGTAAGACAAGAAGGAGTTGTGTGCAAAGTTGCTTTGTGAGTTGTAAAAGAAAATACATGGTTCCTGTATGTGAAACAAGGTATGTCTGAGGGTATCAAAAAAATAAATAATAAATATATATTTTATATTTTATTTATTACATATAAACATATAAATACATTTATATATATATATATAAACTGAGAGAAAGAGAGAGTGAGAGAGAGAGAGAGAGAGAGAGAGAGAGAGAGGGCAGTCCAAAACTGTGCCATTAAGGTGTCTCTAGGTGTTTAACACCAAGGTCATCCAGTAGCTGTATGTATGTTGCTCCTTACTTAAGTCTCTGGAGCTGTCAAATGAAAAAAAATGTACTCACCTGATCATGTGAGGTTTGTATAAAATGATATTTCAAGGGCACTACTGACACTAGTTTCTTAATCTGCCACATCTCAGCAATTTGTACATCAGGTAAGGAGATATGAAGTCTATTAACAATATATGATCACACAATGTTTAATGTCCATAAATTCTGTTAAATTTGCTGACAATTGCTTGTGTTCACTTCATTTTCTATTTCAAGGACATCAGCTCATAATGTCAGAGGGAAATGCAACATTTATGAAGGAATTTGTCATTGTTGGTTTTCCAGGACTTCACTCAAGCTACTATGGCCTTGTATCTACAGCTATGTTCTTTGTTTATATTTGTACCTTGATGGGGAATGGAACATTTCTCACACTTTTTGCAACAGAAAAATGTCTCCATAAACCTGTGTATTATTTTTTTCTAAGTCTTGTCATTTCTGATGTACTGTTCAGCACAAGCACGTTACCAAAAGCCATTGCCAGGTATTGGTTCCAGTCTGGGACCATTTCATTTTTAGGGTGTTTTGTTCAGATGTATCTAGTGCATTATTTTGGCACTGTGAATGCATATATATTGGCATTAATGGCCATAGATCGATATGTAGCAGTTTGTTATCCACTACAGTATCATACATTAATGACAAACAAAAATGTTTTTATTCTGAGTCTTGTGGCCTGGTGTTTAGCTCATGCCTGTAATCTAATGATGGCCATTCGAGCTTTTCCTCTCCCTTACTGTGGAACCAACAACATTCTTCACTGCTACTGTGACCATATATCAATCACTCGACTCGCCTGCACTGACAGGACTCCGTACTCTTTCCCAGCTTTTGTTTTTGCCATGGTAGTACTATTGGGAACTCTTGCTATTATTTTGTTCTCCTATTGTTGCATAGTTATCGAAGTCCTGAATGTATCAAGCCCTGGAAGTCGGAAGAAAACTTTCAACACTTGCAGCACCCAACTCATCATAATTGCTCTATATTTCATACCCAGGTGTTTTAATTATTTGGCTGCCAATATTGGGATCACTTTTAATGCTGATTTGCAAATAACCATTGTAATGTTATACAGCTTATTGCCTCCAATGATCAATCCCATTATCTACTGTTTGAGAACTGAAGAGGTAAAGAGAATTTTGTTAAAGAGATTGCACAAGAATCAAGTTAGCTTGCCTTGATTTTGAGAATTAAGTCTCCAAATATAATTCCTCACTCTGGTCATGTAGGGGTTGAATTGAAAATGGTTTCATCAGACTTTCCTGTATGTGATGTGAAGACTCAGTGTAACATGGATGTATGTCTTTAGAACATCTCACAATATAAACTGATTCAGTGGCCAGCAGAGCTAGGCTGCTTAAACGGCCTTGGCCCATGTGAAGTGTGTCCGCCTGTGAGTGCTTTGTGATGGTGGAGGGGCTCAGCCGCACCCGCTGGACAGAAACTGCGATAGAAGTCAGAAAGAGTGATAGAAGTCAGTCTCCAAACACAAGCAGCTACAAAAAACCCACCAGAAATAGAAGCTCGATTTGTCGCTAGTCGTTTTTAACAAAGAAAATGCCGCTAAGAGGTTTAAGAAAGTGTCCGGTTCAACTCAGAACAGAATGAAAATGTAATGCTCCCACGGATCTTTACACCAAAGGATCGCTGATTTGCTCATTTCGCTGTCAATCAAAAAGGGATTCAGCCTCAGACAGATCATCCAATCATCATCATGCAGAAGCTGCACGTCCGGGCCAGGCAAGGCCAGCCCACTGCCCCATAGACCCCCAGAGACGCTGAGCGTCCGATGGGCGGGACAAAGCCCAGCGTTTATCCAATGGCTCGTCTCGTTTCACTGCCCTTCGCTGCTTCACTATTGAACTCTGTGGACGCTCAGCATCCTCACTGTTTAAACCACTGTAAATCTGCGGGAATGATTGAGAGGAAAGCCGCGTCTTTATATATATATATATATAAAGTCCTGGGTCTGGTTCGTTTGGTCAGTGCCAGTGAAGTTTTTGTTGACGTCCCCTGGTGTCTGTCTGGGTTTCCTTCAGGTACTCTGGTTTCCTTTCATAATCCAGAAACAAATGCTGTTAGATTAATTAACTATGTAAAACACAGGTGTGAGTGAAATTCTGGCGATTCCAGGTGGACTTTGGAGCATTTTTTCATCCTGATCAATATGATCGATACATCCTCTTCTCTCTGCAATTTAACTAATGCATGAATTCACAGTGTGTTCTCCCCGTGTCCACATGGGTTTCCTCCGGGTGCTCCGGTTTCCTCCCACAGTCCAAAAACACACGTTGGTAGGTGGATTGGCGACTCAAGAGTGTGTGTGTGTGTGTGTGTGTGTGTGTGTGTGTGTCTGTGTTGCCCTGTGAAGGACTGGCGCCCCCTCCAGGGTGTATTCCTGCCTTGCGCCCAATGATTCCAGGTAGTCTCTGGACCCACCACGACCCTGAACTTGATAAGCGGTCACAGATAATGAATGAATGAATGGATTCACAGTTTGACCTTCTTAATGAGCTCTTATACATAAGGGTTTTAAAACCACAGACTTTTCTGGACAGAGAATCTCCTTGGGACAGAACAACCAACACAGTCATTAAAAAAACATTTAAAACATCACAGCGCTTGGGGGTGACATTGAAAGAAACAAAATGAACAAATTAAAGATGCTCGTAAGATCAAAAAAAGACAAGAAAACAACCCAGTGAGGCATGAACTGGGTCTAAAACATCCTAACTATTATCTGCTGAAGCAGTATTCTGAGGGAGGAAGTTGCAGAATTGTCTGAATTAAATGTTTGCATAAAATGTTACACTTTTTGTTCTGACATTTCCAAGGCTGAAGATATTCTGACTAGTGAACTTAAGTGCAACAGCATTCTGGCAATGTTGTGATTTTTGCTTTGTCTCAATGCAATTTGGTTACAGGCACCTCAGTTTGAATTCGCTGCCTTCTACAGCACTGACCCAGCATGGGCAGCAAGGTTGCTACCTTCTGTTCAATACAAAGCCATGGTAAATTATACTACTCTGTAGGCCATATGGTGTTGCCCAGCACTTTGCTATACAGAGCAGAAAGCATCCCCAGCCTCTGTCAGAATAAAGGCAGAGGTGTATATATGTATATTAACCGCAGGTCATGCAGAGTTGTTTCAGTCTTTCCACAACATGCTGTCCTGTACTGGAAAACCTTTGTCTTTGACTTACTATGTAAGTCTCAGGTTCAAAATGGGTGACACATGGGTGTCAAAAGTAAGTGAAGATGGCAGCAAAAATATAAACATGTAAGTCACTTAAAGTCAAGTTTGCTAATGAAACGATTCCATCATATGAGACCTGTTTAATTTGACTTATGGCTGAAGTAAACTGAAGTCTAAAGTACTTCTTTGCCATTCAATAGTTTAACATTAATTTAACATTATATATTTCATGAATTAAATTATGAAGTGTTATTCAGAATAGTTTAAAAGTACATAAAATAGCATATGTAGTATATCTGTTGTTTTTCAGTTAATCACAGAGCAAAGAGGAAAAATGTGTAGGTAGATTAGTAGGTCCCCACCAATGTCAAGAGCAAATCTATGCCATTGTGCTTCCACAAGTAAGTGATTCCTGAAGATTTCAGATAGACTGGAGAGGTATAACTTGCTATACTGGCAAAAATTCTAAATACATTTTTATTTTAAACTCTGACTATCGCCATGCCTGAAGGGAATATCACCTCTGTGTAGAACTTTGTGATTGTAGGTTTTTCTGGGCTTCACACAAACTACTATGGCCTTGCTTCTGCTGTAATGCTCTTTGTTTACTTGTACGTCTTGGTAGGAATTGCAATGTTTATTACGCTGTTTCTGAGGGAAAATTGCTAAGAAAACCAATGTATTACAACATCAAAAATCTTGTTGATTGTGATGTTCTATTCAGCACAACTACTTTGCCAAAGATCATAGCTAGGTATTCAATGATGAAAGCATCTCATTCCTGGATTGTGCACTATTTTGGTTCAGCTAATGCATTTATACTGGGAGTAATGGCATTTGATAGGTTTGTGGCAGTCTGTATCCCACTCAGATATGCTAATGTTATAAAAGACTCCACTGTTATTTCCTTGAGCATTGCATGCTGGTTGATGGCAGAGCTTCGGTTTTAATGATGGTTTCCTATTTGCGTTTTACAGTTTCAGTTTGCATGTCTTAATGCTGTAGTGGACTATGTTAAGTGGCAAATATTTTCCAAAGTACTCCTGACCTATGTCCATCACAGTATCATAATGGTTTCTCAAAGGGTACAGTCTAATGTCTCAGTGGTAATACATATTTAGCTTTCCATCCTTGGCCTTTAGTCACTGAGATTTCCCCTGACACTCTGAATCTTTTCAGGATATCATGAATTTAGATGTTTGTTTAGTCTTTAGGCGGCACGGTGGCACAGCAGGTAGTGTCACACAGCTCCAAGGACCTGAAGGTTGTGGGTTCGATATCTGCTCTAGGTGACTGTCTGTGAGGAGTTGGTGCGTTCTCCTCGTGTCCACATGGGTTTCCTCCGGGTGCTCCGGTTTCCTCCCACAGTCCAAAAACACACGTTGGTAGGTGGATTGGCGACTCAAGAGAGTGTGTGTGTGTGTGTGTGTGTGTGTGTGTGTGTGTGTGTGTGTCTGTGTTGCCCTGTGAAGGACTGGCGCCCCCTCCAGGGTGTATTCCTGCCTTGTGCCCAATGATTCCAGGTAGGCTCTGGACCCACCGTGACCCTGAATTGGATAAGCGGTTACAGATAATGAATGAATGAATGAATGTTTAGTTTTTGCAGCCTTGTGGTGAAAAATATTGTCTTTGGACTGGCATACAATTCTCTCATGAAATTTGAGTGATGAACCATGACCTGTCTAATGGTATATGTACTGTGCATGTAAAATATTATACATGCAGTTACAATTAAAGAATATTTGCACAGTTTGCTTCATAATCAATAAATCTATAAGGCATGTGACATAGCCAAGAGTCACTGCTAATAAAATGTCATTTCACTGTGAAATAGTGCCTTTATTCAAAACAAAAATCTACAGTCCGATTATGTAAGTGTTCTTAGATACTGAATATTATATGTAAACTGAGAGACTGAGAAAGGGGGTGGTCCAAAACTTTTACTGTGCCATTAATGTGTCTCTAGGTGTTTAACACCAAGGTAAAACTTGTCATCCAGTAGTTGTATGTATATTGCTGCTTACTTAAGTCCCTGGAGCTGTCAGATAAAGAAAAAAAAACTCACCTGATCATGTGAGATTTGGATGCAGAAAATATAAAAGATTTTTCAAGGGCACTGACACTAGTTTCTTGATCTGCAACATATCAACAATCTGTACATCAAGTAAGGAGGCATAAAGTCTATTAGCAAGATATGATCACACAATGTTTAATGTCCATAAATTCTGTTAAATTTGCTGACAATTGCTTGTGTTCACTTCATTTTCTATTTCAAGGACATCAGCTCATAATGTCAGAGGGAAATGCAACATTTTTGAAAGAATTTGTCATTGTTGGTTTTCCGGGACTTCACTCAAGCTACTATGGCCTTGTATCTACAGCTATGTTCTTTGTTTATATTTGTACCTTGATGGGGAATGGAACATTTCTCACACTTTTTGCAACAGAAAAATGTCTCCATAAACCTGTGTATTATTTTTTTCTAAGTCTTGTCATTTCTGATGTACTGTTCAGCACAAGCACGTTACCAAAAGCCATTGCCAGGTATTGGTTCCAGTCTGGGACCATTTCATTTTTAGGGTGTTTTGTTCAGATGTATTTAGTGCATTATCTTGGCACTGTGAATGCATATATATTGGCATTAATGGCCATAGATCGATATGTAGCAGTTTGTTATCCACTACAATATCATAATTTTATGACAAACAGAAAAGTTTTTATTCTGAGTCTTGTGGCCTGGTGTGTAGCTCCTGCCAGTAATCTAATGATGGCCATTCGAGCTTTTCCTCTCCCTTACTGTGGAACCAACACCATTCTTCACTGCTACTGTGACCATATATCAATCACTCGACTCGCCTGCACTGACAGGACTCCATACTCTTTCCCAGCTTTTGTTTTTGCCATGGTAGTACTATTGGGAACTCTTGCCATTATTTTGTTCTCCTATTGTTGCATAGTTATCGAAGTCCTGAATGTCTCAAGCCCTGGAAGTCGGAAGAAAACTTTCAACACTTGCAGCACCCAACTCATCATAATTGCTCTATATTTCATACCCAGATGTTTTAATTATTTGGCTGCCAATATTGGGATCACTTTTAATGCTGATTTGCAAATAATCATTGTAATGTTATACAGCTTATTGCCTCCAATGATCAATCCCATTATCTACTGTTTGAGAACTGAAGAGGTAAAGAGGATTTTGTTAAAGAGATTGCACAAGAATCAAGTTAGCTTGCCTTGATTTTGAGAATTAAGTCTGCAAATATAATTCCTCACTCTGGTCATGTAGGGGATGAATTGAAAATGGTTTTATCAGACTTTCCTGTATGTGATGTGAAGACTCAGTGTAACATGGATGTATGTCTTTAGAACATCTCACAATATAAACTGATTCAGTGTATTGAATGTTTGTATAAAATGTTACCTTTAGAGTATCATTATGTTGGCAGTGTTGTGATTTTTGCTGTGTCTCAATGCAAATTGGCACTTTTATGATGAAGTCTTTTTCCCCTCATTGGCACATGCCATTTCTGCATGTCAGCCTCTGAATAACAAGTACTCATACTCTCTAATCATTCTTATGGAAGATTTCACCCACATCAATATGAACATAAGACATCAAAATAAAGATATCTTTATCAGCTGCCCTGCCTCAGAAAACAAAACTGGACCAGTGCTGCACCATCAAATAAGCTCATCACAGAAACCTCCCATCCTCCACTTGGACATTCTAATCCTTACCTTATTTACCTTCTGGTACATTTAACTTCATCAAATCTGGGGTGAAATTATTATTAACATGGTTTCCTGATGACAGAAAGGACCTATAGTAATGTCTGTATCCAAATGGCACTGCTTCACATCTGCAAAAATATATCCTAGGACACTGCACTTTACCGCCAACATTGTTGTGGTTTTTAAAGACAGCGATTCCTGTTAAAGACAGGGTTTTGCGATCTCACTGGCTCCATTTCGCAGGGGAGCTGTACTAGTATAATAGTGAAAAGCTTTAAGCGTGCTGACCCAAGCCATGTCAAGTCAGACCCATGCGCTAGAAAAGCACCATAACAGGAATCACCACAACAATGGTGTTGGTAAAGTTAGGGACTTTTTACTCATTGTATTTGTGTTATTGATTTTTGGACAGAAAACGGCTTTGCACCCCAGTTCTCAAACCACTTGAAGTAAAATTATGAACTGCCCTTGGTAATCCGATAAAAAACAACATGAAAGCTACTGTAACTTAAAAGGTCTTGCAAGCGGCAAGTTTGTGTTGGACTTGAACGAGCTCTGCATTTCATGGTAATAGACACATCTCTCTGGCTAATCAGCACTCTGAATAGTACTCACTAGCACTGATTTTAATTTATTTTTGATCAGAGTGGATTTTCCCATCAAATATATTTGTGTTTTCTTTCCTTTGATTGAGCATGCTGATTTTCAGCTCCTTTATTTGTTTACCTTCCTTCCCCTACATATTTTATTTTTCTGTAAACAACTAACAGTATCTTAAGAACAAATCCCTTTGTTATGGTAAACATTAATTCACTTAATTTCTGTAAAAACCTATCCAATTCAGGTAAACGTTGTGTCTGGAGCCTACCCAGAATCACTGGGTACAAGGTGGGAACACACGATGGAAGGGGCATCTGTCCTTTGCAGGGCTACAAACACTCACATATTCACTCACACCAAATAGCCAATCCACCTTAGTCCAACATTTGGACTAATGTATGCATTATCATGGCAGTTCAGTTGGGGGCCATGGTACCTCTTAAAGAGAGGCATCAAAACACCATGAAAACAAACTCCAACTTGGAGAGCATTTTCAAAAACATCCTTTTTCAGTGACCTTAAATACCATTTTTAAAAGCTAAAACAGACAACAAACTCAAATTTTAATATTAAATTGATCTTTGTGAACAGGGCTTTAGGGGCTGATATTGTGAAATCTAACCGTCTCAGACAAGTTTCAGATTAATATTAAGAGGCTAAGAAAATATATAAGAATATTTAAAGGAAACAACTGTCCTTAGAATTTTTATTTAATTATAATCATACACAAAATAGGATGTAATATATTCTATGCCAATCCACTGGAGCTTCACATAGGGTCCACCACACTCTCTTCCTACTTGCAGCCACCAAAATTCCTGTTGAATCCTACAGATCAACACTAAGGTTGCCATGGCCATGGCCACTCACTAAATCATTAGCTATTCACAGGGATCATCAGGCAGGTACCTCCTGTCATTGGTGTTTCACTGAATGAAGCCCACAACAAAAGTGAAAGTGAAGTCTGGCATCCCAGAGACACCCCCCACCCTACACACACTTCCAAGCCAGATTTAGAGTCCTACCTTGCCCTTAAGTATCAACAACCGCAAATCCACACTGGCCTCCCTGGTAACTAAGGCTGTACCTAGCTCTACAGGCACGGTTAATGCATGTTTAGTGCCATCAGTTCCATGTGATCTTTACATCACCAAAAATCCCATTAGCATCTGTACAGTGTATTTCCCCAAGTAATCTGTGCTCTCCTTATCCACAACCACTGACTAGACCTTTCAGCTGTTTCTGATAACTTAGTTTCCGGCCCCTGATGCCGAAGTTCACAAGCAGGGATGTGGCGGATTTGTTTACAAATCCTCTAACACCTATCTCCACCGGTCTAACCGTGCCTGCCACGCGCGTTCCCTCACCATAGACGCCAAGTCTGCGTACTTCAGCTTCTTTCTTTCTAATGCTTAATCTACTGCATCCTCAAATGGAACTGTTAACTCTATTAAGAAAAAACTATATAATAAACTTATAAATAATTTATGAAAATTATTTTTAAAATGTTTGTAGAACAATAAAATCTAATAAAGCCTAATAAAGTTTGAAATGGAAAACAAATCTTTGAGTTATTTGTTTTGGTTGATTGATTGATTTATTTTTTTTCCTCTGCTTAAGGCACTTGTCTGTCAATGGGTTTTCAGAAGCACTTTTGCCCATTTCAACAAGTGGATGTATGCTCGGATGAGCATAACTACTGGGAGGTTTAGAAGTAGAATGTTAGTAGATGAAAGTTTGTATAGAGGTTTTTTTTTTTTTTTTTGTGGTTCTGATTTCCCATCTACTACACATTTACATAATAATGAAGATATGGCAGAGAACATTAATATTACATCAAGCAGTAGCTAGTCTCTGGTGTCACTGATGCGCATTTATAAACGGATTCTTCAGTGAGTCATTCAGAGTTTGTATAAGAAGAGGCCTCAGATTTCTTTTCAAGAACCTCCTGCTAATATTCAACCTACATGGAGGCAAGAAACTTTGCTTTAATGGTTTCAACATTTCTGCCTTGATTCTATAGCAAAAGTAAAGTAATAAATTCATATATAAATTCATTTTGATTAAATTGCATTTGGATAAACACAGATGAAAATAAATATTATTTGTTTATGTAGTGTTTATTAGGGAAAATATATTACTTTTAATATATGAACTTTAAGTATTTCTGTGTGTGTAACAGAGTCTAAATGCAAGGCCCAAAATTCTTCTTCCCTTTTTAAAATTTTGCAGTAAAAACACAAAGTGCTTTAGGACGTTCTGTGTAAAACATGGACCCCCTTCAAAATTCCACAACTTTTACAGAATTCATCCTCCTTGGATTTCCAGGAGTGCTTCCAGAATATTATGCGGCTGTTGGAATTCTTCTTCTCTTGATTTACCTCATGCTTGCAGGAGGAAACCTTTTTACTATTGCATTTGTGGTGTATGAAAAAAGTCTTCAAAAACCATCCTATCTGATCTTTTGTAATCTTGCTGCAGTGGACTTTGCTTTTGGAACTGCCACTTTACCGAAAACCATTTCAAAGTACCTGCTTAAAGATGAAACTGTACCATTTAATACTTGTTTTGTACAAATGTTTTTTAGCCATTATTTAGGGAGTGTTACTTCTATCCTGTTATTAATAATGGCTATGGATCGATTTATTGCCATTTGTAATCCTCTTCGTTACCCTTTTGTTGTTACAAACCAATCTGTTGCAGTTGTATGTTTGGCCTGTTGGATGATTCCAGTCTCTTGGATGACAGTAATAGTTCTCCAGACCATATCAGTTCCATACTGTGACACTAATATAATAACCCAGTGTTTTTGTGACCTCAACTCAGTGGCTAAATTGGCTTGTGGTGACCTTAGGTCTTCAAGATTGTTCTCCTTTGCTATGGCTATGTTTGTACTATTGGTCCCACTTGCTTTCATTATAATCTCCTATATAGCAATCATTATAACTGTCTTAAAACTATCCAATGTTCAAGCAAAATACAAAACATTCTCAACATGCAGCCCTCAGCTTCTTATAATATGTCTTTACTATCTCCCCCGATGTGCTGTGTATGTCACTGACCTAAAAGTTCAAATGAGTAATGATATTCGTGTTATGATCAGTATGTGGTACAGTCTGTTTCCTCCTCTTGTCAATCCAATGATTTTCTGCTTTAGAACTAAAGAAATTAGAGAAACTTTAATGTTGAAATTAAGAAAAAGAAGATCAGGAGTCATTTTAAATGTCATTTGAATGAAAGGATGCATTGAGTGCACTGAACTGAAAATATATTTAGAAATTGTAGTGTGTCTTATGAAAATTCAGTAAAATATTTTTGGAATATATTTATGGAATTTCATGGCATATTAAATCCTCCCCAACATCCTGTTTGTGAATTTTTTACCAATTTGGCAAATTATTTCATAGAAACCCTATACTAAGTTGAAGGAGTCAGTCACAGTAATAATACAGATTTCTATTTCAAAGGACATATTTCAATATTTTTTTCTAACAGGGAGTGTAGCAGGCATAGATTTTCAGTGCCCTGGGGTTGTTGGTTTTAGCCCACAATTGTAGACTGTATTTGAGGAGTTTAGGGTGTTCTCCCTGTGACTAGGTACTTCAGTTTGTTCTCACAGTCCAAAACCACATGTTGGTTGGATGATTGGCCTTTCTACATTGTCCAATTGTGTGTGTGTGTGTGTGTGTTGCCCTGTGATGAACTGGTTCCCCATCAGGGTTTGTTCCTGCCTTGTGCTCTGTGAGGCAATAGACCCCACTCATCCCTGAACTGGATAAGTGGATAATAAATGAATTAACATTTATCTTAATTCTTTAAATTATTACACAGCACTGTACAAAATTGGGGCAGCACGTTGGCGCAGCAGGTAGGTGTCGCAGTCACACAGCTCCAGGGACCTGGAGGTTGTGGGTTCGATTCCCGCTCCAGGTGACTGTCTGTGAGGAGTTGGTGTGTTCTCCCCGTGTCCGTGTGGGTTTCCTCCCACAGTCCAAAAACACACGTTGGTAGGTGGATTGGCGACTCAAGAGTGAATGTGTGTGTGTGTGTGTGTTGCCCTGTGAAGGACTGGCGCCCCCTCCAGGGTGTCTTCCTGCCTTGCGCCCAATGATTCCAGGTAGGCTCTGGACACACCGCGACCCTGAATTGGATAAGCAGTTACAGATAATGAATGAATGTACAAAATTTATAAATTACTGTTTCCAATCATATACTTTACAGTGGTTATTAAGTACAAAATTTCATTCATATTTGAGCTCCACAATAAGGTGACTATTGTTTATATTCATTTTATAACTGCTTCTTCCTAATTAGGATTAAGCCAATGCAGAACAGACTCGAAAGTGTCCGTAGGTGTGAGTGTGTGAGTGAATGTGTGTGTGTCTGTGTTGCCCTGTGAAGGACTGGCGTCCCCTCCAGGGTGTATTCCCGCCTTGCGCCCGATGATTCCAGGTAGGCTCTGGACCCCCCGCGACCCTAAATTGGATAAGCGGTTACAGATAATGGATGGATGGAATGCAGAACAATGCAGAAACATACACTGGGCACCAGCTCATCACAGAGCATCACACACTAAACCAGTCATTCACACGTTCACACTTGTGGACAGTTTCACCCATTCACCCATTTAATCACACACTCGCAACTATGGACACATTGTCTATGCAAATCAACATACAAATCTGTTTTTAGAAAATGTGAGGAAATCTGAACACCTGGAGGAAAACCATGCAGAGAACTCCTCACAGACCGCAGAGGAAGAAGGCAATGAACCCATAACTTAGGGCCCTAGAGCTGCGGCAGCAACACTACATACAGCGCCATCAAGTGACCCACAAACTAAATTCTGTTGTCTTATTTATTTGTTTGTTTGTTTATTAATAGATTTTTAATAGAACTGATAGTGGACTGATTACTTGATGTAAATGATTGGCAGCTGAGTGTCCCAACAAACAGTGATGAAGGAATCCGGTATCGTAAGAGGACTGCTTTGTGATTATCAAGCGCATTAATAATGGACTTGAATTTTATCAATAACTGAAGATCTCTTACAATGTTGTATTTATCCTCCTTGATTTTTTAATTAGCTAAAAATATTGTGATATCACCAGAGGTGGGAAATGACACAGTTATAATGCCCATTATGTTCTTTATATTTCAGTAGTGACTGTGAATGTGTCAGTAATCATGTTTGCTGTGTAGGGATTCAGGGGCATCAGGAGCCCCCACACAACACCAAATCTCACTACTCACCAAGCCCAAACATACATACACACATGCAAACACAAACCCTGCCAAATACAACATAAATCCTCCAAAAGCATCCCTTGAACAGCCCCTGGTGGAGCTGCTAAGCACCCTAGGTGCTCTGCCATTGAACTCTAGCCCCTCCTAATCCATGACCATCTATACAATATGAATGGATGTCATGATGATGCCAACAGGTGAGTACTAAAAGAGCATAAAACGATCATTTAAGACTTGCTTCAGCTCATTCCATCTTCCGCATGTACAAGGACGATAAACTCCAATAATAAGAGACTTTAGACAATGAACAAATGGATTTTCTGTTCTTAAGTATGTTCAGCTGCAGCATGTTAAAGTTTTCTGAAAGGTTCAGTTAGAATGGAGAGGTAAAACTTGCTTAACAGGCAAAAATTACTAAGGTGTAGTTTCATTTTAAACTTTAGCCATCATCATGCCTGAAGGGAATACAACTTCTGTGAAGAACTTTGTTATTGTAGGTTTTCCAGGGCTTCATGCAAACTTCTATGGCCTTGCTTCTGCTGTAATGCTCTTTGTTTATGTGTGCACCTTGTTGGGAAATGGAATATTTTTAACATTGTTTCTGAGGGAAAATAGGCTCAGAAAACCAATGTATTATATCATTATAAATCTTGCTGCTTGTGATGTTCTGTTTAGCACCACTACTTTGCCAAAAATCATTACTAAGTATTGGTTCAGTGATGGAAATATATCATTTTTGGGTTGCTTTGTTCAGATGTATTTTGTGCACTATTTTGGTTCTGCTAATTCATTTATACTGGGAGTAATGGCCTTCGATAGATATGTGGCAGTCTGTAACCCACTCAGATATGTGAATATTGTCAAAAACTCCAATGTTATGATTTTATGCATTGCATGCTGGTTAATGGCAGAGCCATCAGCTTTAATGATGGTAATAAGAGCTTACCCTCTCCCTTATTGTGGTGCCAACACCATTGTCCAATGCTACTGTGATCATGTGTCTATCACAAAACTTGCCTGTACAGATCGAACTCCATATGGATTTCCAGCTTTGGTTTCTGCAATGGTTGTGTTGCTTGGACCTCTGGCTTTTATTTTGTTCTCCTATTTTTCCATCCTAATAGCAGTCCTCCGAATTTCCACAACCCAAGGCCGACAGAAGACTCTGTCAACCTGCAGTTCTCAGCTTATCATAATTTCCCTCTTCTTTTTACCCAGGTGTTTTAATTATTTAGCTCCCTACATTGGGCTTAGTTTCAGTGCTGACACTCAAATACTTATTATCATGCTGTACAGCTTATTACCACCAATGATAAACCCTGTCATTTACTGCTTAAGGACAAAAGAAGTGAAAGAAGTCCTAGCCAAAAATTTGGCAAAGTCAGCATTTCTTCAGTCTGTGAAAAATAGGGTGCATGTGTCTGCTCTCAGCAAATGACTTTTAAGATGTCTCTGAACATTTAAGATTCATTACATTAGATGTAGCAGGTGCGAATTCACTTGACGTTGCTGGAAGTAATGGGGCTGCTGCTTTAAAAAAATCGGTACAAATGTTTGCAGTTAAACTTAATTTTGTCAAATATTTCAGTGTATTTATACACACTGATCCATTATAACCTGACCAGCTCCTTGGCCATGAGAGCACTGTTTTGTGCAAAAAAAAAGTGACGTTTATGACATAATTAGAGCATCTGTAATATATATATCTGTATCTGCATATATATTCATAAATAATAATAGATACATTTGCCTTATTCAAAATAAATGTGATATATTGACAGTATAACTGCCTCTATTTTGCCATTTACTTCATTATTGCTGTCATGTAAGTTTTTTTCAAATAATATTACATATATATTTTATCCTTTCCTTTGTGTGTTGATGAGTTTTGGACAAAATGGTCTTGAACTCAAAACCTGATAATGTCGTTTGTGTCAAGTTAAGTCCAGATGTATACTATTCTATTATTAAAAATGTATATTATTCTATTATGACGTTATATCCCTTGAGTATGCCACTGCGATAATAAAAAAAAGGCCAAAGCAACTACAGTTCTTGCTGGAAATTTTACTCTGTTACATTAAGCTACATTTTGCTCTGTACTTTTTTATCAATCTGTCCAATTTACAATCTCTTTGTTTGGTCTGGTTTTGTCAAGACTTCCAATAGAGGCTCGGTCATATGACTGCATCTCACCAATTTAAGGTAGCCACTAGTGACATTTGACTCCATTTCACCAAGCCGTCAAATGACCGCACACAAATCCCTGCAGAAAACACAGGTGGTAAAGAGCGCAGAAGTACATTACAATGGCAGAGACAACGTAATAACGTTAGGTTATGCATATAACCACTGTTCCCTGAAGAAGAGGTACGAGGTACAACACAAGCTGTATGGGATATTATGCCTCTTCCATATCTGGCTGAAGACACCTCTAATCACGCCTGTAAGGCAGATGACGCATAGTGACGAGGGTAGGTGGGCCCGCCCCTCACCTATAACCTCTGGACACCAGCGTCTCTCTTCAGTTCAAGATGCTGATCTTCACCGAGCTAATAGTGAAACGGGGCAGCCCGTGTTGTACCTTGTTCCTCTTCTTCAGGGAACAGTGGTTATATGCATAACCTAACGTTCCCTATCAGTCGATTCACTCGGTACAACACAAGCTGTATGGGATCTAAATTCACGCCCCAAGAAACAGACACCGAACCAAGAAAGCAGCCTAGTGCATGTTAGACCCTATAGAAAGGACAGCATGAGCTACCGAAGGGGCCAGCACATCCAGGCGATAAAAACGAACAAATGTATGAGGTGATGCCCAGCTAGCAGCGGCACAGATGTCTCCAACTGGGACACCCTTAAAAAGAGCCCAGGATGTAGCTATTCCTCTTGTGGAATGAGCCCTCACCCCCTCTGGTAAATCAATACCTTTGCTGCTGTAAGCTATAGAAATAGCTTCTAAAACCCAGTGAGAGAGACGTTGTTTAGACAAAGCCCTGCCACAAACTGGGTTAGCAAAACAGACGAAAAGCTGGTCACACCTACGGAAATCCTGAGTACGATTAATGTATGTGCGCAGTGCCCGCACGTGGCAGAGCATGTGTAGTCTTTGCTGCACCTCAGATGTAAATGGAGGAGGAGAGAAAGAATTTAACTCAAAAGCCAGTGAGCTATAAGACATAGGCAACACCTTTGGCACATATGTTGCATTAGGACAGAGTCACCTTAGTGTCCCCTGGTGCAAACTGGGTACAAGAAGGGTGCACTGACAGTGCGTGGAGGTCACCCACCCGTTTTGCAGATGCTAAAGCTAGGAGTAGAGCAGTCTTATATGAAACGAACTTGATGTCCACAGACTCCAGTTGCTCAAAGGGAGGTGCACATAGTGCACCAAGTACCATACACAGGTCCCAGGGAGGAACAGTGGGCCTAAATACAGGCTTTAGGCGCCTCACCCCCTTCATGAAACGTGTGGTTAGGGGGTGTGCTCCTGGTGACAACCCACCAAAGCCCTCATGACAGGCTGATATAGCTGCCAGATAGACTTTTATTGTTGAAAAAGAGAGCCCTCGTTCAAATAACTCCTGAAGGAAAGTTAAAATATCAACAATGGAACATTGGAAAGGGACCAATTCCCTCTCCTGACACCAAAGCTCAAATGCATGCCATTTAAATGCATACAGACCTCTTGTAGAGGCTGCTCTTGCACTCTGAATAGTGGCAACTACATTGGAGGGTAAGCCATGAGCCATTAACATTGACCTTTCAGCGGGTAAGCGTGGAGACACCACAACTCCGGTCGAGGGTGAACTATTTCTCCACCTGCCTGAGACAGGAGGTTCTTGTGAAGAGGGAGAGGCCAAGGGTCCCCTGCAAGAAGACTGATTATCTCTGCGTACCATGGTTTCGATGGCCAGCAGGGGGCTACCAGAATTAGGGAAAGGTTTCCCTGGCGCACCCTCTCCAGTGTTGGAAATATAAGAGCTACTGGAGGAAACGCATAGAGAAGAGTGTTGGGCCACGGGTGTGCCAGCGCATCCACTCCCAGGGGCGCGCTGTGGTCCGTTAGAGAGAAAAACAGAGGACAATGCGCGATTTCTCTGGATGCGAAGAGATCTACGTTGGCCCTGCCAAACCGATCCCATATCTGCATTGCCACCAGAGGACTGATTCTCCATTCCCGTGCTGAAGGGCCCCCTCTGGAGAGGAGGTCTGCCCCCAGGTTCAGGTGACCTGGTATATGCATCGCCCTGAGTGACAGAAGGTGGAGACTGCTCCACAACAGAAGGGTCTGGGACAGCTTCAACAGAGGAAGGGAACGTGTCCCCCCTTGCCTGTTTATATAAGACACCACAGTGGTGTTGTCTGTCCTGACCAGGACATGCTGCCCACACAGAACGGGGAGAAAGTGCTTTAAGGCTAGATGAACCGCCAGTAGCTCCAAGCAATTGATGTGGTGTGAGCGTTGAGCCAGAGACCACGCCCCCTTCACCGCAACCTGGTTGCACACTGCCCCCCAACCCGTTAGGGACGCGTCCGTCGACACCACTTTGCGAAACAGAACTCTGCCTATCGGCGAGCCCTGACACAATAGGCGGGACTCCCTCCAAGGGGACAACGCTGTCATGCATGCTCTTGTCACAACTATCCTTTTCCCCAATTGACGCGAGGCAATCAAGCGATGGAATAAGAGCCAGCGCTGAAATGCCCGCATTAGAAGTAAACCTAGCGGAACTACCGCTATTGCAGAAGCCATCTGGCCCAACAGCTGGAGAAACTGGCGGACGCGCAGTTTGTGTCCCAGCTGAAACTGAGCGAGGCCGTCGCGAAAGCGCACATATTCTGCGCTCTGACAGACATGCTCGGCCGGAGAGCGAGCATATTTCTAACCCCAGAAAAGAAAGTTTCTGACTGGGGATCAGAGAGCGCTTCTTTAAATTGACCGATAAGCCCAGCCGCTTCAAATGAGAAGGCACAGCGTTTGTATCTGTCCGAGCTTTCACTTTCGACCGTGCTACTATAGCGAGGTCGTCCAAATACGCGAGCACTTGGAAAAGCTTGGTCAAGCCAGCCCCCACTTAGATTTGGTGGAACGTCGTATTCTGAACATTACGGTAATAGCGTGCAGAGGAACAAATTTCTAAATAAAAGCCAAAAGTCAATGACAGGAAATGTATGTAATAATAAATAATTTTCTAAACAAATAATAAATGGATAAACAACAAATATTTGCTATTTTGTGGAAATGATGAAGATTTTAGGACATGACTCTAAAGTCACTCTGATGTGCCATTTAAAAAAAAAGGCCCTTTGTGTAGTCCTATGTCTGTAAATTTATTTCCAAATTTAAATAATTATTAAAAAGAAACCTTTAGTTTGCACAGAACAATTTCACTTCATAATCATAGTACCACACCTGATTATGTCACTCACTTCATATGAAGTCATTCTGATGTGTCATTTCAAAATAAAGGCCCTTTGAATTGTCCCATTTCTGTAAATTTAATTTCAAATGTAAATAATTATTAAAAAGAAACCTTTAGTTTGCACAGAACAATTTCACTTCATAATCATAGTACCACACCTGATTATGTCACTCACTTCATATGAAGTCATTCTGATGTGTCATTTCAAAATAAAGGCCCTTTGAATTGTCCCATTTCTGTAAATTTAATTTCAAATTTAAATAATTATTAAAAAGAAACCTTTAGTTTGCACAGAACAATTTCACTTCATAATCATAGTACCACACCTGATTATGTCACTCACTTCATATGAAGTCATTCTGATGTATCATTCCAAAATAAAGGCCCTTTGAATTGTCCCATTTCTGTAAATTAATTTCCAAATTTAAATAATTATTAAAAAGAAACCTTTAGATTGCACAGAACAATTTCACTTCATAATCATAGTACAACACCTGATTATGTCACTCATTTCATATGAAGTCATTCTGATGTGTCATTTCAAAATAAAAGTCCATTGAATTGTCCCATTTCTGTAAATTTATTTCCAAATTTAAATAATTATTAAAAGGAAACCTTTAGTTTGCACAGAACAATTTCACTTCATAATCATAGTACCACACCTGATTATGTCACTCACTTCATATAAAGTCATTCTGATGTGTCATTTCAAAATAAAAGCTCTTTGAATTGTCCCATTTCTGTAAATGTATTTCCAACATTTAGATCATTATTAAAAAGAAACCTTTAGATTGCACAGACCAATTTCATTTCATAGTCATAGTACAACACCTGATTATGTCACTCATGTAATTTGAAGTCATTCTGATGTGTCATTTCAAAATAAAGGCCCTTTGAATTGTCCCATTTCTGTAAATTTATTTCCAACATTTAAATAATTATTAAAAAGAAACCTTTAGTTTGCACAGAACAATTTCACTTCATAATCATAGTACCACACCTGATTATGTCACTCACTTCATATGAAGTCATTCTGATGTATCATTCCAAAATAAAGGCCCTTTGAATTGTCCCATTTCTGTAAATTAATTTCCAAATTTAAATAATTATTAAAAAGAAACCTTTAGATTGCACAGAACAATTTCACTTCATAATCATAGTACAACACCTGATTATGTCACTCATTTCATATGAAGTCATTCTGATGTGTCATTTCAAAATAAAAGTCCATTGAATTGTCCCATTTCTGTAAATTTATTTCCAAATTTAAATAATTATTAAAAGGAAACCTTTAGTTTGCACAGAACAATTTCACTTCATAATCATAGTACCACACCTGATTATGTCACTCACTTCATATAAAGTCATTCTGATGTGTCATTTCAAAATAAAAGCTCTTTGAATTGTCCCATTTCTGTAAATGTATTTCCAACATTTAGATCATTATTAAAAAGAAACCTTTAGATTGCACAGACCAATTTCATTTCATAGTCATAGTACAACACCTGATTATGTCACTCATGTAATATGAAGTCATTCTGATGTGTCATTTCAAAATAAAGGCCCTTTGAATTGTCCCATTTCTGTAAATTTATTTCCAACATTTAAATAAATATTAAAAAGAAACCTTTAGATTGCACAGAACAATTTCACTTCATAATCATAGTACAACACCTGATTATGTCACTCATGTAATATGAAGTCATTCTGATGTGTCATTTCAAAATAAAGGCCCTTTGAATTGTCCCATTTCTGTAAATTTAATTTCAAATGTAAATAATTATTAAAAAGAAACCTTTAGTTTGCACAGAACAATTTCACTTCATAATCATAGTACCACACCTGATTATGTCACTCACTTCATATGAAGTCATTCTGATGTGTCATTTCAAAATAAAAGCTCTTTGAAAATGTCCAATTTCTGTAAATTTATTTCCAAAATTTAAATCATTATTAAAAAGAAACCTTTAGATTGCACAGACCAATTTCATTTCATAGTCATAGTACAACACCTGATTATGTCACTCATGTAATATGAAGTCATTCTGATGTGTCATTTCAAAATAAAGGCCCTTTGAATTGTCCCATTTCTGTAAATTTAATTTCAAATTTAAAAAATTATTAAACAGAAACCTTTAGTTTGCACAGAACAATTTCACTTCATAATCATAGTACAACACCTGATTATGTCACTCATGTAATATGAAGTCATTCTGATGTGTCATTTCAAAATAAAGGCCATTTTAATTGTCCCATTTCTGTAAATTTATTTCCAAATTTAAATAATTATTAAAAGGAAACCTTTACTTTGCACAGATTAATTTCACTTCATAATCATAGTACCACACCTGATTATGTCACTCATTAAATATCAAGTCATTCTGGTGTGCCATTTTAAAAAAGAACTATTGTAAATGATCACATTTCAGCTATATTCACTCCGGATGTTGGAATTGTTATTAAAAGGAATCCTCCAGTTTGCACACACCACTTTCACTTTATAATGAAAGTACACCCCCTAAATATATGTCTCTCACTTAATATCAAGTCATTCTTGTGTGCCATTTCAGATTAGGACCACTGTAATCAATCAGATTTAAATTATATTCACTGTAGATGTTGAGATTGTTAATAAAAGGAATCCTCCAGTTTGTAAACACTACTTTCACTTCATAATGATAGTACAGCACATGCAAGCATCAATCATTTAATGTCATACTATTGTAGTGTGTCTAATTTGTTCATCCACTCATTACATCCAGATCACATTACTGATATAATGCACGACGCGGTTCCTCAGCGCCTTCAAGAGTAGTCGACTCATGTACCGAGTGATTACTCCAGTGTGAATCGAAGGAACTGGCGTTAGAAGCGTGCTGGAGTCACCCCTTCGCTGGTGGATTACCCCTTCAGGTCCGGGTAAATTCTTTGGGGGGGGGGTTAAGGGTGGGGGCTGTTAGCCTCCGACTTCAGGACAAGGGAAGTGAGGCTAACAGGGGCGCACCTCTGGGGGATCCATGGTTAAAGAAATCCCTCAAGAGTTCGCCCATCAGACCCCCTAAACCCTTAACAGTTCCAGTACAGGACGTCGTTGCAGGGCCCCCTGCCTCCGTGGACGTCGTTGCAGGGCCCCCTGCCTCCGTGGCGTCGTCGCAAGGCCCCCTGCCTCCGTGGCGTCGTCGCAAGGCCCCCTGCCTCCGTGGACGTCGTCGCAGGGCCCCCTGCCTCCGTGGACGTCGTCGCAGGGCCTCCTGCCTCCGTGGACGTCGTCGCAGGGCCTCCTGCCTCCGTGGACGTCGTCGCAGGGCCTCCTGCCTCCGTGGACGTCGTCGCAGGGCCCTCTGCTCCCAAGGACGTCACTGCACTCCCTCCTGATCTCCAGGAGAAGCTTGCAAGCCTCTTGGCACGTCTGGAGGTCTCCATGAAGGCGGCACCCGCCGCTCCTGTCTCCGTGAAGGCGGCACCAGCCACTCCTGTCTCTGTGAAGGCGGCACCAGCCGCTCCTGTCTCCGTGAAGGTGGCACCAGCCGCTCCTGGACCCGTGACTGTGGCTCCGGCCGCTTCTGCACCCGTGACTGTGGCTCCGGCCGCTTCTGCACCCGTGACTGTGGCTTTTTTTACACATTTAAAATATTCCGAAAGATGGTTCTTCATGGAACCAATAGTACTTCTCCTATGGCGTCACTCAGTGAATGTCACGATTAGCGGGGCAGACTGACGGAGGCGGACGCACTTGCTAAAACACAGTAATTTTAATGAAACAAAAGATACAACAAAACAAAGACTGGCAACTACGGAAACAACTAGACATATGAAATGAATTGAGGAAAACAACAGAGACAGACCAAACTAAGAAACAAGACATAGATACACTGGAGGCGAAACAACGATACTTAGAGGAAAGAAATGACAAGGCTTGGGGAGAAAAACAAAATGACATGACTACAAATGAGAATTACACAAACCGACATGACTTTGGAATCAAAATGAAACGACTAGGAAACAAAAACAACCTGACTTGAAGTGGGAGAGAAACAACACCATATGACTATGAAAAAGGAAGAAACAACATGACTGGGAAACTAAACGAAACGTCTTGACTAGGAAGTTAACAACACAAAACGAAACGACATGACTTGACTGGGAAAGAGCAAAACAAATGACCGATAGCAGGAAGTGACACAAGGGAACTTAAATACTACATACAAACGAGACACACCTGAGACAGATAACAAGGACAGCGGACAAGGAGGCAGAACAAAGGCGGGACATGGGCGGAGACAAGGACAACAGACACAACAGAACAGACACAGGAGCTGGGGACATGACCGGACCGGATATAGGAGACTGGACACAGGACAGGACAGGAGGCTGACAAAGGGGGGCTACAGGAGAAGAGACTTGGGACAAGACAGAGGACAGAAACGGGACAAGACAGAACTAGAGACGGGTGATGAAATACTGGAATGAAGAGGGGGACGAACTGGAGACAAAACTGGAGAGCAGACGGGACTGAACGGGTGACTGAAAAAAGGGAAAAGGAGACAGGACTTGAGACTGGAAAGGACTAGACAGGACACATGAGACTGAACCGGAGCAGGAAACTGGACAGGGTGCTTGACATTGGATAGGACAATGGATGGGAACGGGGATTGGACGAGACTAGGAACTGGAGTCGGGACAGAAGCAGGTGACTGAACAGGTTTAGGGACAGAAGACTGGACATGGGCAGGTGACAGGACAGGGGACTGGAATGGAGACAGAACATGTGGCAGAACTGGGTAATGGGACTGGACAGGAGCAGAGACTGGTGACGAGACAGGGGACATAACTGAGGACAGGACAGAACCAGAGACAGAAGATTGGACAGGAGCAGGGGACAGGACAGTGGACTGGAAGGGAGACAAGACAAGTGACTGAACAGGGGACAGGACATTTGATTGAACACTGGATGTATACGGGGACTGGACATGAGGCAGGACAGGTGACGGGACTGGGTGTTGGGAATGGACAGGAGACTGGACTTGAGACAGGACAGAGGGTTGAAATGGAGACTGGACTGAAGACAAGACAGGTGAAGAGACAGGTGATAAGACATAAGACTGAAATGTGGACTGGACTGGATTAACAGGGGACTGGATAAGACTTGGCAGGGGAACAGGGACCAGGACGTTTACCGGGACTGACACGAACACAGTGACAGGGACGGGAACAGAGACAAAGGCAGACACAGGTACAGGGACGAGGACTAAGACAGGAACCAGGACAGGAACAGACATGGGAATCAAAACAACTGGGGGATGCCCAGGACTGGCAAATGTCTGAGGGGAAGTCTGAGGAACCAGCCTGGGCACAGTTATGGGGACACGACCTGAAGCGACCAGAGCCACAGTCACGGGTGGAGAAGCGGCCGGAGCCACAGTCACGGGTGCAGAAGCGGCCGGAGCCACAGTCACGGGTGCAGAAGCGGCCGGAGCCACAGTCACGGGTCCAGGAGCGGCTGGTGCCACCTTCACGGAGACAGGAGCGGCTGGTGCCGCCTTCACAGAGACAGGAGTGGCTGGTGCCGCCTTCACGGAGACAGGAGCGGCGGGTGCCGCCTTCATGGAGACCTCCAGACGTGCCAAGAGGCTTGCAAGCTTCTCCTGGAGATCAGGAGGGAGTGCAGCGACGTCCTTGGGAGCAGAGGGCCCTGCGACGACGTCCACGGAGGCAGGGAGCCCTGCGACGACGTCCACGGAGGCAGGGGGCCTTGCGACGACGCCACGGAGGCAGGGGGCCCTGCAACGACGTCCACGGAGGCAGGGGGCCCTGCAACGACGTCCTGTACTGGAACTGTTAAGGGTTTAGGGGGTCTGATGGGCGAACTCTTGAGGGATTTCTTTAACCATGGATCCCCCAGAGGTGCGCCCCTGTTAGCCTCACTTCCCTTGTCCTGAAGTCGGAGGCTAACAGCCCCCACCCTTAACCCCCCCCAAAGAATTTACCCGGACCTGAAGGGGTAATCCACCAGCGAGGGGGTGACTCCAGCACGCTTCTAACGCCAGTTCCTTCGATTCACACTGGAGTAATCACTCGGTACATGAGTCGACTACTCTTGAAGGCGCTGAGGAACCGCGTCGTGCATTATATCAGTAATGTGATCTGGATGTAATGAGTGGATGAACAAATTAGACACACTACAATAGTATGACATTAAATGATTGATGCTTGCATGTGCTGTACTATCATTATGAAGTGAAAGTAGTGTTTACAAACTGGAGGATTCCTTTTATTAACAATCTCAACATCTACAGTGAATATAATTTAAATCTGATTGATTACAGTGGTCCTAATCTGAAATGGCACACAAGAATAACTTGATATTAAGTGAGAGACATATATTTAGGGGGTGTACTTTCATTATGAAGTGAAAGTGGTGTGTGCAAACTGGAGGATTCCTTTTAATAACAATTCCAACATCCGGAGTGAATATAGCTGAAATGTGATCATTTACAATAGTTCTTTTTTAAAATGGCACACCAGAATGACTTCATATTCAGTGAGTGACATAATCAGGTGTGGTACTATGATTATGAAGTGAAATTGTTCTGTGCAAACTAAAGGTTTCTTTTTAATAATTATTTACATTTGAAATTAAATTTACAGAAATGGGACAATTCAAAGAGCTTTTATTTTAAAATGACACATCAGAATGACTGGATATTTAATGAGTGACATAATCAGGTGTGGTACTATGATTATGAAGTGAAATTAATCTGTGCAAAGTAAAGGTTTCCTTTTAATAATTATTTAAATTTGGAAATAAATTTACAGAAATGGGACAATTCAAATGGCCTTTATTTTGAAATGACACATCAGAATGACTTCATATTACATGAGTGACATAATCAGGTGTTGTACTATGATTATGAAGTGAAATTGTTCTGTGCAAACTAAAGGTTTCTGTTTAATAATTATTTAAATTTGAAATTAAATTTACAGAAATGGGACAATTCAAAGGGCCTTTATTTTGAAATGACACATCAGAATGACTTCATATTACATGAGTGACATAATCAGGTGTTGTACTATGACTATGAAATGAAATTGGTCTGTGCAATCTAAAGGTTTCTTTTTAATAATGATTTAAATTTTGGAAATAAATTTACAGAAATGGGACAATTCAAAGGGCCTTTATTTTGAAATGACACATCAGAATGACTTCATATTACATGAGTGACATAATCAGGTGTTGTACTATGACTATGAAATGAAATTGGTCTGTGCAATCTAAAGGTTTCTTTTTAATAATGATTTAAATTTTGGAAATAAATTTACAGAAATGGGACAATTCAAAGAGCTTTTATTTTGAAATGACACATCAGAATGACTTCATATGAAATGAGTGACATAATCAGGTGTGGTACTATGATTATGAAGTGAAATTGTTCTGTGCAAACTAAAGGTTTCTTTTTAATAATTATTTAAATTTGAAATTAAATTTACAGAAATGGGACAATTCAAAGGGCCTTTATTTTGAAATGACACATCAGAATGACTTCATATGAAGTGAGTGACATAATCAGGTGTTGTACTATGATTATGAAGTGAAATTGTTCTGTGCAATCTAAAGGTTTCTTTTTAATAATTATTTAAATGTTGGAAATAAATTTACAGAAATGGGACAATTCAAAGGCCTTTATTTTGAAATGACACATCAGAATGACTTCATATTACATGAGTGACATAATCAGGTGTTGTACTATGACTATGAAATGAAATTGGTCTGTGCAATCTAAAGGTTTCTTTTTAATAATGATCTAAATGTTGGAAATAAATTTACAGAAATGGGACAATTCAAAGAGCTTTTATTTTGAAATGACACATCAGAATGACTTCATATGAAGTGAGTGACATAATCAGGTGTGGTACTATGATTATGAAGTGAAATTGTTCTGTGCAAACTAAAGGTTTCCTTTTAATAATTATTTAAATTTGGAAATAAATTTACAGAAATGGGACAATTCAATGGGCTTTTATTTTGAAATGACACATCAGAATGACTTCATATGAAATGAGTGACATAATCAGGTGTTGTACTATGATTATGAAGTGAAATTGTTCTGTGCAAACTAAAGGTTTCTTTTTAATAATTATTTAAATTTGAAATTAATTTTACAGAAATGGGACAATTCAAAGGGCCTTTATTTTGGAATGATACATCAGAATGACTTCATATGAAGTGAGTGACATAATCAGGTGTGGTACTATGATTATGAAGTGAAATTGTTCTGTGCAAACTAAAGGTTTCTTTTTAATAATTATTTAAATTTGAAATTAAATTTACAGAAATGGGAAAATTCAAAGGGCCTTTATTTTGAAATGACACATCAGAATGACTTCATATGAAGTGAGTGACATAATCAGGTGTGGTACTATGATTATGAAGTGAAATTGTTCTGTGCAAACTAAAGGTTTCTTTTTAATAATTATTTAAATTTGAAATTAAATTTACAGAAATGGGACAATTCAAAGGGCTTTTATTTTGAAATGACACATCAGAATGACTTCATATGAAATGAGTGACATAATCAGGTGTTGTACTATGATTATGAAGTGAAATTGTTCTGTGCAAACTAAAGGTTTCCTTTTAATAATTATTTAAATTTGGAAATAAATTTACAGAAATGGGACAATTCAATGGGCTTTTATTTTGAAATGACACATCAGAATGACTTCATATGAAATGAGTGACATAATCAGGTGTTGTACTATGATTATGAAGTGAAATTGTTCTGTGCAAACTAAAGGTTTCCTTTTAGTAATTATTTAAATTTGAAATTAATTTTACAGACATTGGACAATTCAAAGGGCCTTTATTTTGGAATGATACATCAGAATGACTTCATATGAAGTTAGTGACATAATCAGGTGTGGTACTATGATTATGAAGTGAAATTGTTCTGTGCAAACTAAAGGTTTCCTTTTAATAATTATTTAAATTTGGAAATAAATTTACAGAAATGGGACAATTCAAAGGGCTTTTATTTTGAAATGACACATCAGAATGACTTCATATGAAATGAGTGACATAATCAGGTGTTGTACTATGATTATGAAGTGAAATTGTTCTGTGCAAACTAAAGGTTTCCTTTTAATAATTATTTAAATTTGGAAATAAATTTACAGAAATGGGACAATTCAATGGGCTTTTATTTTGAAATGACACATCAGAATGACTTCATATGAAATGAGTGACATAATCAGGTGTTGTACTATGATTATGAAGTGAAATTGTTCTGTGCAAACTAAAGGTTTCCTTTTAATAATTATTTAAATTTGAAATTAATTTTACAGACATGGGACAATTCAAAGGGCCTTTATTTTGGAATGATACATCAGAATGACTTCATATGAAGTTAGTGACATAATCAGGTGTGGTACTATGATTATGAAGTGAAATTGTTCTGTGCAAACTAAAGGTTTCTTTTTAATAATTATTTAAATTTGAAATTAAATTTACAGAAATGGGACAATTCAAAGGGCCTTTATTTTGAAATGACACATCAGAATGACTTTATATTAATTGAGTGACATAATCAGGTGTTGTACTATGATTATGAAGTGAAATTGTTCTGTGCAATCTAAAGGTTTCTTTTTAATAATTATTTAAATTTGGAAATTAATTTACAGAAATGGGACAATTCAAAGGGCCTTTATTTTGAAATGACACATCAGAATAACTTCATATTACATGAGTGACATAATCAGGTGTTGTACTATGATTATGAAGTGAAATTGTTCTGTGCAAACTAAAGGTTTCCTTTTAATAATTTTTTAAATTTGAAATTAATTTTACAGACATGGGACAATTCAAAGGGCCTTTATTTTGGAATGATACATCAGAATGACTTCATATTAAGTGAGTGACATAATCAGGTGTGGTACTATGATTATGAAGTGAAATTGTTCTGTGCAAACTAAAGGTTTCTTTTTAATAATTATTTAAATTTGAAATTAAATTTACAGAAATGGGACAATTCAAAGGGCCTTTATTTTGAAATGACACATCAGAATGACTTCATATGAAGTGAGTGACATAATCAGGTGTTGTACTATGACTATGACATGAAATTGGTCTGTGCAATCTAAAGGTTTCTTTTTAATAATGATCTAAATGTTGGAAATAAATTTACAGAAATGGGACAATTCAAAGGGCCTTTATTTTGAAATGACACATCAGAATGACTTCATATGAAATGAGTGACATAATCAGGTGTTGTACTATGATTATGAAGTGAAATTGTTCTGTGCAAACTAAAGGTTTCTTTTTAATAATTATTTAAATTTGAAATTAATTTTACAGACATGGGACAATTCAAAGGGCCTTTATTTTGGAATGATACATCAGAATGACTTCATATGAAGTGAGTGACATAATCAGGTGTGGTACTATGATTATGAAGTGAAATTGTTCTGTGCAAACTAAAGGTTTCTTTTTAATAATTATTTAAATTTGAAATTAAATTTACAGAAATGGGAAAATTCAAAGGGCCTTTATTTTGAAATGACACATCAGAATGACTTCATATGAAGTGAGTGACATAATCAGGTGTGGTACTATGATTATGAAGTGAAATTGTTCTGTGCAAACTAAAGGTTTCTTTTTAATAATTATTTAAATTTGAAATTAAATTTACAGAAATGGGACAATTCAAAGGGCTTTTATTTTGAAATGACACATCAGAATGACTTCATATGAAATGAGTGACATAATCAGGTGTTGTACTATGATTATGAAGTGAAATTGTTCTGTGCAAACTAAAGGTTTCCTTTTAATAATTATTTAAATTTGGAAATAAATTTACAGAAATGGGACAATTCAATGGGCTTTTATTTTGAAATGACACATCAGAATGACTTCATATGAAATGAGTGACATAATCAGGTGTTGTACTATGATTATGAAGTGAAATTGTTCTGTGCAAACTAAAGGTTTCCTTTTAATAATTATTTAAATTTGAAATTAATTTTACAGACATTGGACAATTCAAAGGGCCTTTATTTTGGAATGATACATCAGAATGACTTCATATGAAGTTAGTGACATAATCAGGTGTGGTACTATGATTATGAAGTGAAATTGTTCTGTGCAAACTAAAGGTTTCCTTTTAATAATTATTTAAATTTGGAAATAAATTTACAGAAATGGGACAATTCAAAGGGCTTTTATTTTGAAACGACACATCAGAATGACTTCATATGAAATGAGTGACATAATCAGGTGTTGTACTATGATTATGAAGTGAAATTGTTCTGTGCAAACTAAAGGTTTCCTTTTAATAATTATTTAAATTTGGAAATAAATTTACAGAAATGGGACAATTCAATGGGCTTTTATTTTGAAATGACACATCAGAATGACTTCATATGAAATGAGTGACATAATCAGGTGTTGTACTATGATTATGAAGTGAAATTGTTCTGTGCAAACTAAAGGTTTCCTTTTAATAATTATTTAAATTTGAAATTAATTTTACAGACATGGGACAATTCAAAGGGCCTTTATTTTGGAATGATACATCAGAATGACTTCATATGAAGTTAGTGACATAATCAGGTGTGGTACTATGATTATGAAGTGAAATTGTTCTGTGCAAACTAAAGGTTTCTTTTTAATAATTATTTAAATTTGAAATTAAATTTACAGAAATGGGACAATTCAAAGGGCCTTTATTTTGAAATGACACATCAGAATGACTTTATATTAATTGAGTGACATAATCAGGTGTTGTACTATGATTATGAAGTGAAATTGTTCTGTGCAATCTAAAGGTTTCTTTTTAATAATTATTTAAATTTGGAAATTAATTTACAGAAATGGGACAATTCAAAGGGCCTTTATTTTGAAATGACACATCAGAATGACTTCATATTACATGAGTGACATAATCAGGTGTTGTACTATGATTATGAAGTGAAATTGTTCTGTGCAAACTAAAGGTTTCCTTTTAATAATTTTTTAAATTTGAAATTAATTTTACAGACATGGGACAATTCAAAGGGCCTTTATTTTGGAATGATACATCAGAATGACTTCATATTAAGTGAGTGACATAATCAGGTGTGGTACTATGATTATGAAGTGAAATTGTTCTGTGCAAACTAAAGGTTTCTTTTTAATAATTATTTAAATTTGAAATTAAATTTACAGAAATGGGACAATTCAAAGGGCCTTTATTTTGAAATGACACATCAGAATGACTTCATATGAAGTGAGTGACATAATCAGGTGTTGTACTATGACTATGACATGAAATTGGTCTGTGCAATCTAAAGGTTTCTTTTTAATAATGATCTAAATGTTGGAAATAAATTTACAGAAATGGGACAATTCAAAGAGCTTTTATTTTGAAATGACACATCAGAATGACTTCATATGAAGTGAGTGACATAATCAGGTGTGGTACTATGATTATGAAGTGAAGTTGTTCTGTGCAAACTAAAGGTTTCTTTTTAATAATTATTTAAATTTGGAAATAAATTTACAGAAATGGGACAATTCAATGGGCTTTTATTTTGAAATGACACATCAGAATGACTTCATATGAAATGAGTGACATAATCAGGTGTTGTACTATGATTATGAAGTGAAATTGTTCTGTGCAAACTAAAGGTTTCCTTTTAATAATTATTTAAATTTGAAATTAATTTTACAGACATTGGACAATTCAAAGGGCCTTTATTTTGGAATGATACATCAGAATGACTTCATATGAAGTTAGTGACATAATCAGGTGTGGTACTATGATTATGAAGTGAAATTGTTCTGTGCAAACTAAAGGTTTCCTTTTAATATAATTATTTAAATTTGGAAATAAATTTACAGAAATGGGACAATTCAAAGGGCTTTTATTTTGAAACGACACATCAGAATGACTTCATATGAAATGAGTGACATAATCAGGTGTTGTACTATGATTATGAAGTGAAATTGTTCTGTGCAAACTAAAGGTTTCCTTTTAATAATTATTTAAATTTGGAAATAAATTTACAGAAATGGGACAATTCAATGGGCTTTTATTTTGAAATGACACATCAGAATGACTTCATATGAAATGAGTGACATAATCAGGTGTTGTACTATGATTATGAAGTGAAATTGTTCTGTGCAAACTAAAGGTTTCCTTTTAATAATTATTTAAATTTGAAATTAATTTTACAGACATGGGACAATTCAAAGGGCCTTTATTTTGGAATGATACATCAGAATGACTTCATATGAAGTTAGTGACATAATCAGGTGTGGTACTATGATTATGAAGTGAAATTGTTCTGTGCAAACTAAAGGTTTCTTTTTAATAATTATTTAAATTTGAAATTAAATTTACAGAAATGGGACAATTCAAAGGGCCTTTATTTTGAAATGACACATCAGAATGACTTTATATTAATTGAGTGACATAATCAGGTGTTGTACTATGATTATGAAGTGAAATTGTTCTGTGCAATCTAAAGGTTTCTTTTTAATAATTATTTAAATTTGGAAATTAATTTACAGAAATGGGACAATTCAAAGGGCCTTTATTTTGAAATGACACATCAGAATGACTTCATATTACATGAGTGACATAATCAGGTGTTGTACTATGATTATGAAGTGAAATTGTTCTGTGCAAACTAAAGGTTTCCTTTTAATAATTTTTTAAATTTGAAATTAATTTTACAGACATGGGACAATTCAAAGGGCCTTTATTTTGGAATGATACATCAGAATGACTTCATATTAAGTGAGTGACATAATCAGGTGTGGTACTATGATTATGAAGTGAAATTGTTCTGTGCAAACTAAAGGTTTCTTTTTAATAATTATTTAAATTTGAAATTAAATTTACAGAAATGGGACAATTCAAAGGGCCTTTATTTTGAAATGACACATCAGAATGACTTCATATGAAGTGAGTGACATAATCAGGTGTTGTACTATGACTATGACATGAAATTGGTCTGTGCAATCTAAAGGTTTCTTTTTAATAATGATCTAAATGTTGGAAATAAATTTACAGAAATGGGACAATTCAAAGAGCTTTTATTTTGAAATGACACATCAGAATGACTTCATATGAAGTGAGTGACATAATCAGGTGTGGTACTATGATTATGAAGTGAAGTTGTTCTGTGCAAACTAAAGGTTTCTTTTTAATAATTATTTAAAATTTGGAATTAAATTTACAGAAATGGGACAATTCAAATGGCCTTTATTTTGAAATGACACATCAGAATGACTTCATATTACATGAGTGACATAATCAGGTGTTGTACTATGATTATGAAGTGAAATTGTTCTGTGCAAACTAAAGGTTTCCTTTTAATAATTATTTAAATTTGAAATTAATTTTACAGACATTCATTACCGTAATGTTCAGAATACGACGTTCCACCAAATCTAAGTGGGGGCTGGCTTGACCAGGCTTTTCCAAGTGGAGGCTGGCTTGACTTCAGTTCGCCCCCGCAGCGGGGCGAGAGCTGCTTCCATACACTTCGTAAAAGTGCGAGGAGCTAGAGAAAGCCCGAATGGGAGAACGAGCCACTCGTACGCCACTCCCCCGAATGCAAACCTCAGATACTTTCTGTGATCTGGATGGATTGCTATATGAAAATATGCGTCTGTGAGATCTATGGACGTGAACCAGTCCCCCGGGCCAATCGAGCGAAGGAACTGGCGCAGAGTTAAATGCTCAAATGCTTGTTTAGCACTCTCAGATCCAAAATTGGACGAGCCCCTCCGTCCTTTTTCGGCACAACAAAGTAACGGCTGTACCAGCCCTTTCGTGATTCGGTCTGAGGCACCACTCTTATTGCCTGTTTGCTGAGGAGATTTCTTATCTCCTCCTTGAGGACCGCTGCAGCACTGCCCGATACTCGGGTGAACACCACGCTGGAAAAGCGGGGAGGGGGAATTCGAAATTGTAAACGGTACCCTACGCACACTGTCCTTTCTACCCAAGGAGAGACTGCGCATGCGCGCCACTCTGCTGCATGAGCTGCGAGTCGGCCGTGATAACAGCCTATTTGTGGGGAAATGAGGCCCTTCTGTGACTGAGCTGGGGAGCGTACAGAATGCTTCCTCAGGCTCACTAACGCCAGATCGTTTATTGTTTTGCTTGAAACAGACACCTTTATTTCCTGATGTACAAAATGAGACTTTATTAAGGCACATCGAGGAACATAATGCTCTTTTATTGCACCCAAACTGGGGGCTTGTAAACACTGTGGGAAACCCACCCACCCCTGAGAACTGGGAAAGAATTGAGGGGATGTTTGTGCACACGTGTCTGGGCAGAACAGGTGCTTTGTGAACAATACTGGGGTAGAACGTGTCCTTTTTGGACTGGGCTCCGGTACGGGAGAAGGGTGGCGCCTCTTGAGGGGCCTGAGGGGAGAGGCTGCGGTGTCTCCGAGCCTCGGAGACCTCTCCCACACTGAACTGAAGGTTAGGATGAGTTAGGCTTCTTCCTCCTCACCGCTGAATCCTTCAGAGGTCCAGGTGGAGGACCCCTGCTCCAGGCAGAGTGCCGCGGGGCCTGTTTTTGTGGTTGCTGCTTAGGAGGGGGGTTCCCCGGAAGAACTGCTGGTGCAGATCTCTTTACAGCAAGAAATGGAGTGGCAGGCTTACGAGCGACCCACGCTGGCTTCTGCTTAGCCTCCCTTCTTGGCAGAATAGAGCGCAGTGCCTCTGTCTGCTTTTTCCTGATCTCAAATTTAGCCTGAATGGCTTCGAGAGAGTGACCAAACAAACCTGCAGATGAAACGGGTTCGTCCAAATAGGACACTCGGTCTCTTTCCGACATATCGGACATAGTCAGCCACAAGTGGCGCTGAGCCACCACCGTTGACGCCATTCCTCTGCCCAGCGACAGTGCAGCACAGCGGGACATGCGCAGGATGTAATCCGAGGCAATTCTGACCTCGTTAAGCAAGGCGGTTAACGGGCTCTCCGCCGGCAGTTGCTCTCCGAGCTCGGCCAGACACATCGCCTGATATGTTTGGAGAAGAGTGACCGAATTCATAGCCCTAGCTGTGCCTGCCTGAGTGCGGTAAACCTTATCCAGTTGCGAGGAGGAAAAACGGCAGGGCTTAGAGGGAAGCACGGCTGGTCCTGCTACCCCTAGGTTGTGTGATGGGGCGAGATAAGCTGCTAGTGACGGCTCCATGGGAGGGGGGTTCAGCAGACCTGTCTCCTCCGCCCCCTCTATGTCGAGAAATGGCGCGAAACCCGGAACCGCCGTACGGGTCGACAGTGGTTTAGCCCATGAGGACTTTAGCTCAGCGATGAAGTCCGGAAACAGCGGGAGACGGTGTTTCACCGATGTCGGGACCGGGGGAAGGAAAAACCCAGAGAATCTCGTAGCCGCTTTGGTTGTGTGAGGAGCGGGCCACTGGACGTCCAGTTTCTGAGCAGCACGGCGATAAAGGGAGATAAAGGACGTGTCTGCCTCGTCCTGTTTCCCCCCTGAAGCCGCTGCAACGAGAGGAGCCGGTAGGTCCTCCTACTCGTCCTCGGAGAGACCGTGCTCATCTAACCCGAGATCGAAAGGGTCGTCGTCCTCTAGTTCAGCTGCGGGCTCGGGGATCCGGGGCTTCATTAGGAGAGCAGGTGACTGCGAACCCATTTCACACACGTCCCCCAGACTCTCCATGTGCTCAGCCCAATTAATACACGGCTCACCCACTGATTCAGCCTCTTCAGAGTCCGAGTGAGAAGGCTCAACTTGTTCGGAAAACAGGGGATCCTCACGGTCCAACGCTGCTTGTCCGAGAATTTTTTCAACAAACGACACCCTGCGCTCCAGGGTAGAACGTCTGAGCCGGTGACAGAACTCGCACGCCTCAGGCTGCAGTAAGGCCCTCCTAGCATGAACGATTCCCAGGCAAACTGGGCACGCATCATGTAGGTCCTTCTCATGAATAGTGAACCCACACCCTTGAGGACAAGGGCGGGGGACTTTCCTGCCATGGCGGGTAGCTGCTTGCGAGCTCATTTAGATAGCCGTTAGCAAAACTAAACAGGCTAGCACCGAGACTAGGCAAAGCGAGCTCAAGAGAAGAATGCAAAAGACGTTCCAAAACAGCGCTCCGCGGAAAGACGACTCACCAACGTGAGGTTGTTGCCGTTCTTTCCTATTGGAACAGTAAGCTATTTGTAGTGTCTTTGCTAAGGAAAAGAGCTAACTAGCTAGCTAGATTAGCAGAGAAGTGTAAGGTGTTCTTAGCGAGGTGAAGAGCATAAGGACTGAAGAGAGACGCTAGTGTCCAGAGGTTATAGGTGAGGGGCGGGCCCACCTACCCTCGTCACTATGCGTCATCTGCCTTACAGGCGTGATTAGAGGTGTCTTCAGCCAGATATGGAAGAGGCATAATATCCCATACAGCTTGTGTTGTACCGAGTGAATCGACTGATAGGGAACTGCCTATTGAACCCATTGTTTTGTTAGTGAATATGTAAATACACAGAACTACAAACACAATTTGTCTTACATAAACTTATGTACAGACTGCCTTTTTCTGTTTTGTTATTAAGTTATTGTGTCTGAATTTAATTTGTTACTTTGTAAATATTTAATTTATTTTTGTTTTAGTTGTTTAATGGGTATTCTCTGGCTCTGAATTTGTTATTCGCTATTTTATATTTTTTTGCATTCAGGTGTATTATTTGCCATCCTGATTATTAAACAAAAAGGTTTTTCAGCAGTTACTCATTATTTGAGTAGTTTTTTCACTTAATATTTTTTACTTTTACTTAAGTAATTCATTGGGTGACTATTTTTTACTTTTTACTTTTACTTGAGGCAGATTATTTAAAATTAACAATTATCTTACTTGAGGACAATTTTGGGCTACTCTGCCCACCTCTGATCACAGAACACTGTTTTTATAACTTTCTGAATTTGACAGTTAAAACTTGAGGTTATGTATAAAGTTAGTGCAAGGTTTAAGGGTTTGGTATGATCCTGTATTTTTGCTCCTGGGCTCTCCCCACAAAATATATAGAGTGTAACTCACTTTTACAGTTCTGTTGTAAAATCAAGGAAGAGGGGGAGGGTGGGGGATAGTTTCCTACCATCCTTCAAATGTTACATAGTGTAGTTTTCTGCAGGGCTAGCAGTGACAGAGGCTCTTTTCTGCCTATTATTATCACACTTATTTTGACACTGAGGTCAAATTGATGTGTGTCCCTGTGGAAACTACTGGAACACTCGTCATTTGTATAGAAATGCTCAGCCTGCAGTGGACAAAAGACTGGTAGTTATTATATAGTATGTTTTGTGAGCTTCATAAAGTAAAAAGAAGGGTGAACTTAAGGATATACACCAATTGACAATATAACTACCACCTTTTTTCTATATTCAGTGACCATTCTCTCAGCTCCACTGTCCACAGGAACACTTGGTAGTTCTATAGTTACAGACTGGAGTCCATCTGTTGTTCTGTATACATCTTTTGCCCCTTTACACCCTGTTCTTCAATGGTCAGGGTGCAGATATTATTTGGGTGGTGGATCATTCTCAGCATTGAAGTGACACTGATGTGATGGTGGTGTATTTGTGTACGGTTGTATGAGTGGATGAGACACAGCAGTGATGCTGGAGTTTTTAAAAACATCAATGTCATTGCAGGCCTGATAATAGTTCACCAACCAAAAATGTCCATGTGGAAATAGTCTTGTGTCAACTTATAGAGTTGAGCATGTCTACTGTCTCTGAATTTAGGTAGGTTAGTGTGTCTAACAGAGGGGAATGGACACAAATACAGTGAATGGACACAAACTCCAGCAGCACTGCTATATCTGATCCATTAATATCTGCATAAGATACATTAAAACATCACCACCACCTCAGTGTCACTGCACCACTGAGAATGATCCACCAACCACACCATACCTACTCTGTGGGGGGTCCTGACCATTAAAGAACACTCACTATTTTGTTTTAAGATTCATGACAGAATCTTAACTGGACTGGAATTTCACTTTTGAAGACCTCTGGTTTGTAGCCAAAAACTGCACTTCTATTGGGTAAAGTTTTAGCCAGTAATTAAAACATGCTGCACATTAACTTCTTGCCTACAGTGTTCCCTTTTTCTCCCAGAAGTTCTAACTTGAAAACATTGTGTCACATAAGGATGTCAGCAGGTGAGTTCTGGGTATAAAAGGATGAGTTAAGACTTGCTGTCAGCTCATTCCCTCATGGAGGTAAACTTGAGCCACCTTATATTACACCTTATTATATAATATAAATGTCTTTACCAACAAAAGCTAGTAAGGTGTGTTTTCATATAAAATATTGTCCTTGTCAGACCATACAATATATTTTTAGTTTTAGTTTTTCTTTTCTTGACATTACTTGCAAATAAAAGGAATTGTGTGAACTATCATGATGTTTATTGAAATGTTGAAATATTGGTTCTGTTGAAAATTTACCATGTTGTAGACTGAAGATTTTGACCTTTATTGATCATGTATAAATATGCAACTATGTTTCCCTTTAATGCAGTATGGTACTCTGATCTTTATTGTTTGTGTATTTATTATCTACTTACATGGATCTCTAAATTTCAGTTTGTACATATTTAAAATAATTTTGTTCAAAGTCCTATGTGAATGGTAAAGTGTTTAAATGTGATTGTTTTCCAGTTTTGTGCTTCATGTCACACTGATTCTAGCCATCATCATGCCTGAAGGAAACCTCACCACTGTGAAGAACTTTGTGATTCTAGGTTTTCCAGGGCTTCACCCAAACTACTATGGACTTGTTTCTGCTGTAATGCTCTTTGTTTACTTATGCACCTTGCTGGGAAATGGAATATTTCTGACATTGTTTCTAAGAGAAAAAAGGCTCAGAAAACCAGTGTATTATATCATTACAAATCTTGCTGCTTCTGATGTTTTGTTTAGCACCACTACTTTGCCAAAAATCATCGCTAGGTATTGGTTCAATGATGGAAGCATCTCATTCTTGGGTTGCTTTGTTCAGATGTATTTTGTGCACTATTTTAGTTCGGCAAATGCATTTATACTGGCAGTAATGGCCTTTGATAGATATGTGGCAGTCTGTAACCCACTCAGATATGTGAATATTGTCAAAAATTCCACTGTTATGATTTTATGCACTGCAAGCTGGTTGATGGCGGAGACCTGTGTCTTAATGATGGTAATAAGAGCTTACCCTCTTCCTTATTGTGGTGACAACACCATTGTCCAGTGCTACTGTGATCACGTGTCTATCACAAAACTCGCCTGTACAGACCGAACCCCGTATGGCTTTCCAGCTTTCGTTTTTGCAATGGTTGGGTTGCTTGGATCTCTGGCTTTTATTCTGTATTCCTATTTCTCTATCATGATGGCAGTTTTCAGAATCTCCACAGCACAAGGCAGAATGAAAACTCTGTCCACCTGCAGTTCTCAGCTTATCATAATCACCCTCTTCTTTTTACCTAAGTGCTTTAATTATTTAGCTCCCTACATTGGCATCATCTTCAGTGCTGACACTCAAATACTCATTATCATGCTGTACAGCTTACTGCCACCAATGATAAACCCACTAATCTACTGCTTAAGAACAAAAGAAGTGAAAGAAATCTTAGCTAAGATTTTAACTAAGTCAGCATTTCTTCAGTCTATGAAAGAGAAGGTACAGGTGTCTGCTGTCAGTAAATGACCTGTAAAGTTTTTGTTTGCATTTAAAGAAAAAATAGGTATATTTTTTTTACTTTAAAATTACAGCTTTAAAATCAGTGTGATGCTCCATTGACCTGGATGAGGGAGAAGTTTTTTTAAGACATACCTGAACTTACTGAGTCCCATGCAGGTTTAGGTGGGTTTGAACAGCATTTTTAAAACTTGTGTGGGTTTCATAATTTACATCTGTTTACCCATAGCCATACTCTTTGTTTCATTAGAAACAAATTGTAAATTTTACTCTTTACCTCCTCTACTTGCTTTTTAATAAAACAGTTTATAATCTGGTAAACTATAGAGTCACTCCATCAGGTTGCTTGGTAAATGTAGCACAGAGGTCCACAAGGTCTGTGCTTTGAAAACATGAATATTGCTCGAGTGTGAGGTCAACGAACAATAACGGAGGAAGGAGACAGGATGACTATAGATTATCTGACAGAGGGTTGAAGTTAAAAAGCAGCATGAATTGGTTTCTATTGGGATCAATTTTACAACCCTGGAGAATGTCTAGTTCATTGATGAAGTTGCCTGTGCTTCCATCTAATTCAAATATGTTGGTAATGTTAGTAAAATTCATTAAAGACACACACACCTATGGACACGCCAGTCCACCTATCTACCTGTGTTTTTGACTGTGGGAGGAAACTGGAGCACCAAGAGGAAACTCACATGGACATGGGGAAAACACACCAAATTCCTCACAGACAGTCACTTGGAGTCAGGCTTGAACCCACAACCCAAGGACTCTGTAGGTGTGTGACAGCGACTCTACCTGCTGCTCCACCGTGTGAGCAATGAAACTTGTAACATTCATTTAAGTTCATTTAAACAAATCTGTTACTCTTACTTTTTTATTCTTAATCTTTGCATTATGAATTGATATGTGTGAGGAAGGTTTGCACATTTACTTGCAATTCTTTAGTTTACCACATGATGCCACCAATTCCTGCTTTGTCTGCAAACAAAAATTCACTTGTGAAAAGAATCCTTTGTCAACTGACGGAGTTGAGTGGAATTTTAGTTTTGAAGACCTCTGGTTTGTAGCCAAAACCTGTACTTGTATTGTACTTAGGATAAAAATGTAACCAATAATGAATACATGCTGCATGTGATCTTTTTGCCTACAGGGTTCCATTTTTCTCTCAGAAGTTCTAACTTGAAAACATTTTGTCACATGATGATGTCAGCAGGTGAGTCCTGAGTATAAAAGGATGAGTTAAGACTTGGTGTCAGCTCATTCCCTCATGGAGGTAAACTGGAGCCACCTTAGATGAGATGATTTTCTAAGCATTAGACAAATGGATCTTCTTTATCTCAATTTCTTGAGCTGTAACATGTTTATATTTCCTGAAGAAATATAAATTTCTTTACCAGCAAAAAGTTAGTAAGGTGTGTTTTCATATTTAATATTGTCCTTGTCAGACCATACACTATATTTATTAAATAGTTTGTTTTTCTTTTCTTGACATAATTTGTATATGGAAGGAATTGTGTGAAAACTATCATGAAGTTTGTTGAAATTTTGAAAAATGTAATGGAAAAAGTAGTTACAAAATGTTCTTTAATTTGCATTAAAAGAATCATTTGGTTCTGTTGAAAATTTACCATGTTGGAGACTAAAGATTTTGATCTGTATTGATCAAGTATAGATATATGACTATATTTCCCTTTATTACAGTGTGTTACCCTAATCTTTCTTGTTTACATATTTACTATGTTTTATGTAATGTAATGTTATGTAATGTTTTATGATTGTGATTGTTTTCCAGTTTTGTGCTTCATGTCACACTGATTCTAGCCATCATCATGCCTGAAGGAAACCTCACCACTGTGAAGAACTTTGTGATTCTAGGTTTTCCAGGGCTTCACCCAAACTACTATGGCCTTGTTTCTGCTGTAATGCTCTTTGTTTACTTATGCATCTTGCTGGGAAATGGAATATTTCTGACATTGTTTCTAAGAGAAAAAAGGCTCAGAAGACCAATGTATTATATCATTATAAATCTTGCTGCTTGTGATGTTTTGTTTAGCACCACTACTTTGCCAAAGATCATCGCTAGGTATTGGTTCAATGATGGAAGCATCTCATTCTTGGGTTGCTTTGTTCAGATGTATTTTGTGCACTACTTTGGTTCAGCAAATGCATTTATACTGGCAGTAATGGCCTTTGATAGATATGTGGCAGTCTGTAACCCACTCAGATATGTGAATATTGTCAAAGATTCCACTGTTATGATTTTATGCACTGCAAGCTGGTTGATGGCGGAGTCTTGTGTCTTAATGATGGTAATAAGAGCTTACCCTCTTCCTTATTGTGGTGACAACACCATTGTCCAGTGCTACTGTGATCACGTATCTATCACAAAACTCGCCTGTACAGACCGAACCCCATATGGCTTTCCAGCTTTCGTTTTTGCAATGTTTATGTTGCTTGGACCTCTGGCTTTTATTCTGTATTCCTATTTCTCTATCATGATGGCAGTTTTCAGAATCTCCACAGCACAAGGCAGAATGAAAACTCTGTCCACCTGCAGTTCTCAGCTTATCATAATCACCCTCTTCTTTTTACCTAGGTGTTTTAATTATTTAGCTCCCTACATTGGCATCATCTTCAGTGCTGACACTCAAATACTCATTATCATGCTGTACAGCTTACTGCCACCAATGATAAACCCACTAATCTACTGCTTAAGAACAAAAGAAGTGAAAGAAATCTTAGCTAAGATTTTAACTAAGTCAGCATTTCTTCAGTCTATGAAAGAGAAGGTACAGGTGTCTGCTGTCAGTAAATGACCTGTAAAGTTTTTGTTTGCATTAAAAAAAACTAGTTTTTTTATTTTACTTTAAAATTACAGCTTTAAACCATCAGGTTGTTTGCCAAATGTAGCACAGAGGTCCTCAAGGCCTGTGCTTTGAAAAATTGAATATGCACATATTGCTTGAGTGTGAGGTCAAATGACATTAATGGTTTAAGGAGACTGGATGATTGTAGATTTTCAGACAGGGGGTTCAAGTTAAAAAGGAATATGAATTGGTTTCTATTGGGAAACAACCCTGGGGATTGTCTAGGGGATGATGTTGCCTGTGCTACCCCCTAATTCAAAAATGTTGGTAAAGTAATGGTAATGTTGGTTAGTAAAATTCATTAAACATGCACACACCTATGGACACGCCAATCCACCTATCTACCTGTGGGTTTAACCGTGGGAGGAAACCGGAGCACCAGGAGAAAACTCAAATGGACATGGGGAAAACACACCAAACTCCTCACAGACAGTCACTCGGAGCAGGGCTTGAACCCACAACTCTGTAGGTGTGTGACAGTGACTCTACCTGCTGCGCCACTATGCAAGCAATAAAACTTGTAACATTCATTTAAGTTCATTTAAACAAATCTGTTAATCTTACAACCCTGGAGAATGTCTAGTTCATTGATGAAGTTGCCTGCGCTACTGCCTAATTCAAAAAGGGACAGTTAATAAAATAAATCAAAGACAAGAATATTATATTTGTTGAATTTCATGACATTTATTTTAACTTAAAGATGATATTTTGGCTGACCAATATAATTATATTTTATAAATTACAACATTCCATTTATCTAATAATATGGTATCTTACCCTATAACTTAGAGATGTCTGAAAAAGAAATTGGCTTCGTCATCCACAGGAAGTGATGTTGCTGCTGGACTTTTTCAGCATAATAGGTAGTGCTTAAGGTAGAGACCTAATTTATAAAACTCTTTGTGGATTCTGAAGTGAAAGTACATTTTGAACACCCCAAAAATTCTGATTATAAACAATCCATAAGCACACCTGAATGCTATTTTCTTTATATAAAGCACAATCTTCTTCAAAATGTGTGAATAATTATTTATTATTATTATTATTATATGTGCTTTTCAAAACAAAAATTATTACAGCGACAAAATAGAGTATAATAATTAAAACTAAATAAAATTTTAATAAAATGCAAAATAAATTTTTAAAATAATTAATTCATTAATTCATTTTCTATAACCACTTATTCAGTTCAGGGTTGTGGTTGGTCTGGAGCCTACCCAGAATTACTGGTTGCAAGAGGGAGGCTCCAGTCCCTAGCAGGCCGACACACACTCACACCTATGGACACTTTAGAAACACCAATCCACTGACCATGTTTTTGACCATGGGTTCCCAGCTGGAACCAAAGAACAATAGGCTCTTCTGCGTGAACCATGGCTGAATAATAGGAAATGATATAGGAACACGCAGGACGTCTCGGAACTCGGCAACATTTACACTCGTATTATATCTCACAGAGAGAGAAGGACTGCTGAATTTGTCTTATTTTGCGTGAGTGTGTGTCTTTGTGGTAAGGAGACATTTTGTGGTGTTATAAAACTCCATATAACTGCACACAGCCACATTAAACTTCACGTGTTTTACTCTAACCAGTTACATTGAATAAATAAGTAATTCATTCATTGTCTGTAACCACTTCAATGTCATGGTGGGTCCGCACTGGGTGAGCACAAGACAGGAACACATCCTGGAGGGGACCCCAGTTCTTCACAGGGTGACACACACACATACGGAGACTTTTGAGTCACCATGTGAGGAAACCGGAGCACCCTGAGGAAAGCCATGCGAGCACAGGGAGAACAGCAAACTCCTCACAGGCAGTCACAGGACTTGAACCCACAACCTCCAGGTCCCTGGAGTTGTGTGACTGCGACACTACCTGCTGCACCAACGTTCGGCCCTAAATAAGTAATTGTAATTCTTAAAAGCTACAAAATATCCTTGATCTTCTTTGTTCTTTGATGGTAGATCATCTAGTATTTATTTTCAAATAAAATGAACAGGAAAAACACTGATATTTGCATTAAACATTATGAAGAAAACTTTGTGCTCCTTTTTTCATTTCCGCATTTATTAGTCCTGTCTCATTTATTCTATGCAACACAATCACATAATAAAACCACATGTAAACAAAGTCATAGATATGAAGCACCAAATCTTCTCCAGACCTTCCAGTGACAAGGGTTTGTATTTTGTGGAAGTTTCATAGGAAACTGGCATGTTTTCATAAAACAAGGATTGGATGTCACTTGACAGCTTAATTTTAAGTGTCAGATATGTATGCTAAAATAAATTTTAAACCCCTTTAATGACCTTGAATCATTTCTGCTAAACACAATTAGATATAATTATGAAAGCATGGGGCATTAATTATCAACTAGTAGCTGGTCTCTAGTGTCACTGAAGAGCCTTTATAAATGTTTTTTTCAATGAGTCATTCTTAGATTGTGTACGAAGACGCCTCAGAGTTTTCAAGAAACTGCTAAAATTCAACATACATGGAGGCAAGGAAATAATATTTCATTGCTTCTAATTAACATTGTCATTTACCATACACATATTTAGAATTAACAGAATTTTTTATTTTCTAATTTTCTGGCGTGGTTGCTGAACCATGTTAGATTAAAAATGTATGCTCTTGATATATTCACTTTCACGCTTTTAATAATTCACCAATTGTACTGCCACTTGACTTATATGTTTCATGAATTTTAATAATATTTCAGAGGAAATATAACATTCTAAAAGGCTTGTAAATTCTGTGCATAATGGCATTTGAATGTATGGTCCATATTTCTGCTTTCTTTTTTAAAAATTTGCAGTAAAAACACAAGGTGGTTTAGGAAATTCTGTGGAAAACATGGACCACTTTGGCAATGCCACAACTTTTGCAGAATTCTTCCTTCTTGGATTTCCAGGAGTTCCTCCACAATATTATCCGGCTGTTGGAATTATTCTGCTCTTGATTTACCTGACACTTGCAGCAGGAAACATATTCACTATTGCATTTGTGGTGTATGAAAAAAGCCTTCAAAAACCATCCTACCTGATTTTCTGTAATCTTGCTGCAGTGGACTTTGCTTTTGGAACTGCCACAATGCCAAAACTTATTACAAAGTACTTGTTTAAGGATGAAAATATGCACTTGAATGCTTGTTTTGTACAACTGTTTCTTGTCCATTATTTAGGGAGTGTTACTTCTATCCTGTTATTAATAATGGCTATGGATCGATTTATTGCCATCTGTAACCCTTTTCGCTACCCTGTAATGATTACAAACCAGTCTGTTACAATTTTGTGTTTAGGTTGTTGGGTTATTCCAATCTCTTGGATGACAGTAATAATTCTCCAGGCAACATCAGTTCCATACTGTGACTCTAATGTAATAACTCAGTGCTTTTGTGACCACACGTCAGTGACTAAATTGGCCTGTAGTGATATGAGATCTTCAAGGTTGCTTACCTTTACTATAGCTATGTTTGTACTATTGGTCCCACTTGCTTTCATCATATTCTCCTACATAGCCATCATTGTAGCTGTTTTAAAACTGTCCAATGTTCAAGCAAAGTATAAAACATTCTCAACATGCAGCCCTCAACTTCTCATCATGTGCCTTTACTATCTGCCCCGATGTGCTGTCTATGCCACTGACCTAAAAGTTCAAATGAATAATGAAGTTCGTGTTATGATCAGTATGTGGTACAGTCTGTTTCCTCCTCTCGTCAATCCAATTATTTTCTGCTTTAGAACTAAAGAAATCCGTGAAGCCTTAATGAAGAAATTAAGAAAAAAGATAAGGAATCAATTGGAAGGACCTTTAAGCTGAATGAAAAAGTGCATAAGATTTGGAAATACCTTACATTGTAATCTTCTGTATTACAGTCATCAAAAATATTTGAGAAAGAAATACTAGATTATGACATTTTTACAGTAAGGCAATTTAGCTAAATATTCTAATAGTAGTCTTGTAATCAAGTTATGTTTTTGTCTTTTTTATATGAATTTGTGGTCAAAATGACCATTACAAACATTTGCAGAACAACAGAGTTGGGAAAGTGACTAGATTGAGATTTTCTGGTGGCTCAAAAAACAAGAAAGTAAATAACTAGATTAATTGGAGTTCTTTTTTGAGTTTTCAGTAAATATATTTACAGACATCTCACATGATATACAACAACCAAAAGAAAAAAAATGAAATTTATTTTTTTTTCCATAACTATATGGAAAAAGATTTTTATTCATTGTCTGTAACCACTCCAGTTCAGGGTCATGGTGGGACTTGAGCCTACATGGAATCTGTAGGTGCACACTCACACATATGGCAATTTCTGAGAAGCCAATCCACCTACTAAACTGTGTTTTTGGAACATGGGATGAAACCAGAGCACCCAGAGAAAACCTACATGGACACGAGGAGAACACACCAAACACCTCATAGACAGTCACCTGGAGCAGGACTCAAAGCCCCAACCTCAGATCCCTGGAGCTGTGTGACAGTGACACTATCTGTTGCACCACCGTGTCACACTGGACAAAGTTTTGTTAAATTAAAAATGCATAATACTTATATCTAATTCCTATTCTCTTGATCAGCTTCATGATGTCGGCACATGGAATGGTTTTCAGTCAACAGCTGTGGCTTCATCAAGATTTAATTTGTAGAACTGCTTGCCTTCATAATGAGACTGAGACTATAACTTGGGTTGTGCAGAGGTAGTGGCTGGTACACAGTTCTATACAGTGAACAACCCTATTCCAACTTTTATTCCAACAGGTGTTTCCAACTTTTTGACTGGTACTGTATGTCTGAGTCAACCACATGCACAATGAGAAGGACTGTCTCAAGCAGCCAGAGTATCATCATTTATTAATTCTTGGACATCAGAGACATTATTGGCAACAAGCACTGTACATGCAGGAAAAATATCTCATGCTGATTGTGAAATATGGTGGTGGATCTGTGACGTGGGAGTGATTTATTTTTAAACGTCCTGGACAACTTGTTTCAACACATGCTACCAGAGACTCCATTGAAGATGATCAGAAGTTAAATCAGCCACCTATGATCTGAAGCTGAAATCTCATAAATACAAAAATTGTTCACTGACCACAAAGTCAACATTACATCATGCTTTTCTATTACGTTTAAATAAATCTAAAAGAGCCCCTACCAGGATGTGTTTCTGTCTTGCGCCCAGTGATTCTGAGAAGGCTCCAGACCCACTGTGACCAAAAACTTAATAAGGCAATGAATGTGTGATTCAATAATCTAATAGAGGACTTGTTTGATGAGCTAAAATGAAGAGTCTACAAGGCTCATAATCTGTTTAGACAAATGTTTACAGACACTTTGTTGTGTATGCTTCAGTCTAGTTAAACATCAAATAAAATTCAGAATTACGTTTATTTCATTATTTAATGCCATATCGTTGAAACCAATTCCATGTTTCCGATTCCAGTCACTTTCTTTTGTTGATCATAAACATCTGCTTGTGACCTGCTGTCACGCCTACATCTCAGGACTCAAATTCCCAGAATGCACCTGTCAGTCACATGACTACCCGCCGGTCTCCCTCACCAGAATTCTAATTACATACACCTGTTTGTCTCCCTATATATACCTCACTCTGAGACCTGTTCCTTGCCGAGTATTGTTTTGGTTCTCCCATGCATACAACGCGTTCCCTTGTACTTTGTCTGACGGTCTCCTGTTGCCTACTTCCTGCCTGTGTTCCCGATTTACGTCTCCTGTCTTGTCCCTATTGGTATTGTCTGCATTCTCTGGTTTTCGAACTCTGCCTGTTTTTGACTACGGTTTTTGTCCATCCTCTGAGGTACTGTCTGCTCCTGTTTTTGAACTTTGCCTGCCTTGTGAATACTCTTTTGGATAACGACATTAAACAGACTGTTAACTGTGTTCCGCGACTGTCAGCTTTCTGTTATGTCCTGACAGAATACTCGGCCAACATGCAGACAGCGGACACAGATGCCGTCAGAACGGCTATAACTAGTCAGGGCCAGATGCTAGGTCAACACCAGCAAATGTTGGCTAGCGTGACTCAATCTGTTAATTCTCTCGCTCAACAACAACAGAGTCAACAGCTCCAGCTGAAACAAGTGTTGGAGAGTGTTAACGCCCTTGTAGCGCTTATTCCTGCTCCTAGCCCTAATCCCAGTCCTCCTGTAGCGTCTGTCAGTCTGAATTCTCGTTATCCTGTCAGTAAACCGGAGATTTTTGAAGGCGATCCGGCCAAATGTAGCGGGTTTTTATTGCAATGTTCTATATTTTTTGAGAATTCTCCTCCCAGTAATGACCAAGCAAAAATCGCTTTTTTGGTCTCCCGTCTGTCTGGTAAAGCACTTGAGTGGGCCACCGCTATTTGGAACAGTATAGTCAGTAACACGTATCTCGAATTTGTCAATACTTTCCGGGAAGTGTTTGACCATGCAAATGAGGGACGTTCTTGTGGTGATATCCTTCTCACCCTTAAGCAAGGAGCCCGAACAGCTGCCGCTTATGCGTTAGAGTTTCGGACTATTGCTGCTGGTAGTGGTTGGAATGAACCTGCGCTCATTAATGTTTTTCGTAATGGTCTAAATCCAGAAATACTCACGGAACTGGCTTGTCGAGATGACGGATTGACTTTAGATCAGTTAATTTCTTTATCCATCCGCCTGGACCAACTCCTACAAAAACGTCCCCGGCCACCGGGTAAAGGACAAGAAGTTGTCAAGCGTCAATCCGCTCCTGGTTTTCCTTTTCGCCCGGTACAAGGTCAAGCTCCCTGTCCTAATCCTCCTTCGGATCCTATGCAATGCGATACTATGCGACTTTCTCATGAAGAGCGCCTTCGTCGTCTCCACGGTGGACTATGCTTATACTGTGGAGGATCTGATCATATTCGTCGTGATTGTACACGCTTACCTCCGCGAGTCCGGACTCAAAACCTGGAGAGGAATTTTCGTGCTAACTTGGTGAGTGTACCCACAAAAGGGTTAATATCTAAATCCTTTCTCATACCGGTCAAAGTGTACTGCCAAGGAACTTCTTTTGTCGTTTCAGCGCTGATAGATTCTGGAGCCGAAGGAAACTTCATTCAACAATCCCTCGTTACCCGGCTGGGAATTAAGACAAAACAGTTGTGCAAACGGATCCAAGTCCGAGCTTTTGATGGCCTTCCCGTTGGAGGAGATTTCATCTCACAAGAGACAGTTCCTGTTTGGTTCCAGACAAGTTTCCTGCATCACGAGTGGCTTTCGTTCTTGGTATTACCCAAGGCAGATTTTCAGATTATCTTGGGACTACCATGGTTAGAAATTCATAACCCAGCTATCTCATGGAGCCAACGCGAAATCACATCCTGGTCATCCTTATGCCACACAAACTGTTTAGCCCTTAAAAACATTTCTATCCATTCCACTTCAGTGGAGAGTCCAGATTCAACCATGTCAGTAGAAATTCCTCCCGTGTATTCCCAATACTTAGAAGTTTTCAGTAAAACAAAAGCTACTAAATTACCCCCGCATAGGCCATATGACTGTGCGATAGAACTTGTTGAGGGTGCTACCTTACCTAAATCACGTATTTATCCTTTGAATTTAGAAGAAGAAAAAGTCATGGAAGAGTACGTCAAAGAAGCTTTAACACAGGGGTTTATACGTCCATCAAAGTCTCCAATATCTTCGGGTTTCTTCTTTGTCAAAAAGAAGGACGGTGGATTAAGACCATGTATAGACTATCGTGCTCTGAACGAGATCACCAAGAAATTTGTATATCCTCTACCCCTTATTCCAGTTGCATTAGAGCAACTTAGAGGTGCTACCATCTTCTCCAAGTTGGACCTTCGTAGTGCATACAATCTAGTGCGAATTAAGGAGGGTGACGAGTGGAAAACTGCTTTTAGTACTACCAAGGGACATTATGAGTATTTGGTAATGAGCTATGGGTTGGCAAACGCTCCATCTGTGTTCCAGGAGTTTATTAATGACATTTTTAGGGACATGCTGGGAAAATTTGTAATAGCATACATTGATGACATTTTGATATACTCTCCAGATGTAAAAACTCATGTAAAACAGGTCAGTCAAGTGCTTCAACGGTTAAAGGAGAATAACCTTTTTGTCAAAGGAGAAAAATGTGAATTCCATCAACAAACCATTTCATTCTTGGGATATGTTATCAGTGTGTCGGGTATAGTCATGGACGACCAGAAGGTAGAGGCGGTCGTAAACTGGCCAGTCCCAACTAACGTGAAAGAGCTTCAACGCTTTTTAGGGTTTGCGAATTTCTATAGACGGTTTATTAGAAATTTTAGTTCTATTGCAGCCCCACTTACTGCTTTACTAAAGGGTAGTCCTCATCGTTTGTGTTGGTCTGCTCAGGCCCAAGGTGCTTTTGAACGTCTTAAGACAGCCTTCACTACCGCTCCCATATTAAAACATCCTAACCCTGAACTCCCCTTTGTGGTGGAGGTAGACGCATCAGAGACGGGTGTAGGGGCGGTACTATCTCAACGTAGTGGGGAACTTCCTAAGTTACACCCCATTGCCTTTTTTTCGCATAAATTATCACCTGCTGAACGAAATTATGGTATCGGGGATAGAGAACTTTTAGCGGTAAAGTTGGCTTTAGAGGAATGGAGACACTGGCTAGAAGGTTCTCTACATCCTTTCACAGTCTTAACTGACCATAAGAATCTGGAATATATTCGTTCTGCAAAACGTATGAACTCTCGACAAGCTAGGTGGTCACTGTTTTTCTCCCGGTTCCGGTTTACCATCACGTTTCAACCAGGTAATCGCAACCTTAAAGCAGATGCACTCTCTCGTTTTAATCAGAATGAATCAGAGGAGAAAGGTGAAGAATCAAATAAGTTTATACTACCTTCCTCCGTTTCGGTGGCAGCTATCAGATGGGAGTTAGATTAACTGATTGCACAGGAAAATCGGTCAAAAGGAGTATCTGAATCTTGTCCGGAAGGCAAAACTTATGTACCGCCAGAATTCCGTAATAGGCTGATTACCTGGGCTCATTCGTCACTGTCATCTGGTCATCCCGGAGAGAGACGCACAACACAGCTAATTCTAGCACGTTACTGGTGGGGTTCAGTAAGAGCGGATGTACATGAATTTGTAGCATCTTGTTCAGTTTGTGCTCAGGCAAAAACACCTAAAACCCTTCCTGCAGGTAAATTAATGCCTCTACCCGTTCCAGAACGTCCCTGGTCGCATTTGGCGCTGGATTTTGTCACTGACCTACCTCTGTCGGAGGGATTTACTACCGTTCTCACAGTCATTGATCGGTTCTCTAGAGGAGTTAAGTTCATCCCATTTCCTTCATTACCCACGGCCCTAGATACTGCTAAAGCTTTATATACACATATATTCCGTCATTATGGAATCCCTGAAGACATTTTATCTGATAGAGGTCCTCAGTTTACGTCACATGTATGGAAAGCTTTCTTTGAACATTTAGGGGTAAATGTTAGCCTCACCTCTGGATATCATCCCCAGAGTAATGGCCAGTGTGAACGGGTTAATCAGGAGCTGGGAAAGTTTTTACGAATTTATTGTCATGAGAATCCACAAGACTGGTCCCAGTACTTGGTATGGGCAGAGATAGCCCAAAACTCCTTGGTTAACTCGACTACTGGTCTCACCCCATTTCAGTGTATATTAGGTTATCAACCTCCGTTGGCACCCTGGACTGCAGCTACATCTGGAATTCCATCAGTCGACGAGTGGATGAAACGCAGTGAGGAGGTGTGGGAGAAAACTAATCTTCACATCACGGAGGTCCTTTCCCGGTATAAGGAACAAGCTGATAGAAACAGATCAAATTCCCCGTTATTCCAGATTGGAGAAAGAGTATGGTTGGCTACAAAGGATATCAGGTTTGAGGGGAGGTGCAGGAAGCTCCTTCCTAAGTATATTGGTCCTTTTCGTATTTCTGATAAAATTAATGATGTTACTTACAAGTTAGAATTACCTGCACAATACCGTATTGCTAACTCCTTTCATGTGTCTCTCCTCAAGCCTGTGATCTCTGGTCCTTTGAATGAGTTGCAGCCCGACGACGTTCCGCCCCCGGCATTGGACGTTGGGGACTCTTCCACATATGCTGTGCGAGAGGTACTAGATTCTCGTAGACGTGGAGGAACTCTCCAATATCTTATTGATTGGGAAGGGTACGGTCCTGAGGAGCGTTCATGGGTACCAGCAAAGGACATCTATGATCCGGGTCTCGTGTTGGCGTTTCACTCTCGTCATCCTGAGAAGCCGGCTCCCCGTCCCAGAGGTCGCCCGAGAGGATCGGTATCTAATCCCGCTCCGTCCCTTCCTAGGTCTAGATCCAGAGACCCACGTCAATCTCAGTCCTCCGCATGTGCAGAAGTCCGTAGCTCCGGTGACTCTGTTCCGCTGGGTGGTCGTCGTCGTGGTCGTCCTCGTTCCAGGCCTCCTCCGGTGTCTTCGGGGGGGGGGGGTACTGTCACGCCTACATCTCAGGACTCAAATTCCCAGAATGCACCTGTCAGTCACATGACTACCCGCCGGTCTCCCTCACCAGAATTCTAATTACATACACCTGTTTGTCTCCCTATATATACCTCACTCTGAGACCTGTTCCTTGCCGAGTATTGTTTTGGTTCTCCCATGCATACAACGCGTTCCCTTGTACTTTGTCTGACGGTCTCCTGTTGCCTACTTCCTGCCTGTGTTCCCGATTTACGTCTCCTGTCTTGTCCCTATTGGTATTGTCTGCATTCTCTGGTTTTCGAACTCTGCCTGTTTTTGACTACGGTTTTTGTCCATCCTCTGAGGTACTGTCTGTTCCTGTTTTTGAACTTTGCCTGCCTTGTGAATACTCTTTTGGATAACGACATTAAACAGACTGTTAACTGTGTTCTGCGACTGTCAGCTTTCTGTTATGTCCTGACACCTGCACATCACATAAGACCTTCACTGCACTGAGCCACCTATTCTAAATCTATGAATTCATGTTTTTGTAGCCTGATCATCCTTGCACAATGCCATCTGCAGGAGTCTGAAGTTATACTACCCTAAACAAGCAAGGTGACTATTAGTCTGGGGAGATTATATATTACTCCTTTAATGGTCCAAAGGAGATTAATTTTTTTCAGTTTTTACTCAAATTTATGGATATTATACTTACCACGTTGCCCATAACAAAGGTACAAACTGTGCAAATGTGGTTAATGTTGAGTTATTGAAACAAATCTGACAGCTCAAAAGAACCAAAATATGCTCTCACAATAGAAACAGTTTTCAGGAATAAAATATTTAATGCATTAAGGTTATACACTGACATTAAGCAACATTTTTAACAGTTATCTATTTAAAACCACAGTGGAACAGAACATGAGATAGATTTGAAAGTTTCTGTAGGAGTCTGGGATTTTTTTAAAACACAAGTATCAGATATCATTTAAAAGCTTAATTTTAATTACAGATTTTTATTCAAACGTGAAATTTACATCTCTTTAATGGCATTTAATCTAGTCTGTTATACATATGCATAATTATGAGTGAAAGATATGGGATATTAATATTACATCAAGTAATAGCTGGTCTCTAGTGTCACTGAAGAGCATTTATAAATGGATTCTTCAGTGAGTCATTCTTAGTTTGTGTCAGAAGAGGCCTCAGAATTTTCATTTCCAAGAAATGCCTGCTAATATTCAACATACATTGAGGCAAGAAAACACAACAGTTTTTCATGACTACTGTATAATATTGTCACTCATTATACACTTATTTAATTCACAGCATTTTAAATAACTTATGTTTCTGCTTGTTCATAATGTTAGATTATGATATATATATTGTGTGCATAATTGCATCTAAACGCATGAAACAAATGTTTGTTTTCTTTTTTAAATTTTGCAGTAAAAACTCTAGGTAGTAAAATTCTGTGGAAAACATGGACCACCTTGACAATTCCACGACTTTTACAGAATTCTTCCTTCTTGGATTTCCAGGAGTCCTTCCACAATATTATCCAGCTGTTGGAATTTGTCTTTTCTTGATTTACCTCACACTTGTGGGAGGAAACATTTTCACTATTGCATTTGTGGTGTATGAAAAAAGCCTTCAAAAACCATCCTATGTAATTTTCTGTAATCTTGCTGCAGTGGACTTTGCTTTTGGAACTGCCACAATGCCAAAACTTATTACAAAGTACTTGCTTAAAGATGAGAATATGCATTTGAATGCTTGTTTTGTACAACTGTTTTTTGTCCATTATTTAGGGAGTGTTACTTCTATCCTGTTATTAATAATGGCTATGGATCGATTTATTGCTATTTGTAACCCTCTTCGCTACCCTGTTATTGTTACAAATCAATCTGTTACAATTGTATGTTTGGCCTGTTGGATGATTCCAGTTTCTTGGATGACAATAATAGTTCTCCAGGCTGCATCAGTTCCATACTGTGACTCTAATGTAATAACCCAGTGCTTTTGTGACCACAACTCAGTGACTAAATTGGCCTGTGGTGACCTAAGGGCTTCAAGGGTGTTCTCCTTTGCTACGGCTATGTTTGTACTATTGGTCCCACTTGCTTTCATCATATTCTCCTACATAGCCATCATTGTAGCTGTTTTAAAACTATCCAATGTTCAAGCAAAGTATAAAACATTCTCAACATGCAGCCCTCAACTTCTCATCATGTGCCTTTACTATCTGCCCCGATGTACTGTCTATGCCACTGACCTGAAAGTTCAAATGAGTAATGATATTCGTGTTATGATCAGTATGTGGTACAGTCTGTTTCCTCCTCTCGTCAATCCAATTATTTTCTGCTTTAGAACTAAAGAAATCGGAGAAACATTAATGATGAAATTAAGAAAAAAGAAGATCAGGAATCAGCTGGAAGGTCCAATAAGTTGACAGAAAAAGTGCACCGCAATCTTAATTTGTGGGCTTCTTTATGAAAGTCAATTAAAATTAATTTCCACAAATCCATGGATGATTGTTATTCTCTACATTATGGCAATGCAACTAATGTAAATTGTAAAGTAATCATGTCATAGAGTTACATTTTTGGCTTTTATAGAATTTGTACTCAAAAAGGCCATTATTCTTTATGTAGAGGGTGGTTTGGGTACTCATGGTGGGCTCAATGAGAAGCTGTAGTTGTTAGGGTAGCTGGTTGCTGATCGGATCATAAATGACCACAGCAACCTTAGTGTTTGTGTTTAGGATTTATGGAATTTAATGGAATTGAATTTAATGGATTTAATGGAAACCCACATATATCTGTGTTAACACTACACACAATGAGTAGGACATTTTCAAGCAGCCAGTGCATCTCTGATTATCATGCTTGCATTACCAGCAACATACACTTGAACAGAGGTCAGTGTATATGTCGAAAAGCATCTCATGCTGACTGTGAAATGTGGTGGATCTGTTATTTTTTGGGGGGAGTTTTTGTATTAAAGACCGTGGACCCTCAGATAGTACCAGCAGAAGACCACTACACTACCACTACCGAACAGGGATTTTTTGGATGGTGGAGCATTCTCAGCATTGCAGTGAGATTGGCATGGAGGTAGTTAGTTTGTGGATGAGACACAGCAGTGCTGCTGGAGGTTTTAAACACCTCAGTGTCAGTGATGGAATAATCCGCAAATAAAAATTATCCAGCCAAAAATGACCTGTAGACGGCATCTTCTGTCCAGCACTAAAGAATTAGAGAATGACAAAAACCAGAGCAATAAATGATCTACTGTCTCTGATTAGGTGGACCAACAAGGTACTACAGCCAATAGAGAGAATAATGAGTGAGTGGACACATTGTTTAAAAACTCCAGCAACACTGCTGTGTCTAATGCAATGCTGCATCTCAGAGTTCTACAGTTTGTACTGCACTTTAAGATTTTGTTTGTACTGTAATTGTCAGATCAAAAAGATAAGCAATATAATATATCTTGTTGCAATCATGTTTTCCAGGGAATCCCATTATAGGTGAAGGGTCTGTATATGTGTTATCAAAAAAAAAGATAATTTTGGTAATTATTATTTTGGATCATGCAACAGGAAAACAATGTTTTTGGACAGCTTTTTAGCAATCTTTCAAATATTGTCTTAACCTAAATTGAACTACTGCAGTACTTTCAGGTCACTGTGCTGAATAGCAGGGAACACGAACATTATTACATTACATAGTAGCAGGTCTCTAGTGTGACAGAAGATGGTTTATATACTGAGTCACTCTTAGCTGGTCAGTGAGAAGGGGGCTCATAACTATCATATTAATATTTCAAGAACTACATCTCTTAAAGACATGGAAACTTAAAGGAATATTAAGTTTTATTCACTCTTTATTGTTTCATGCTGTAAAACAAATCATAGGATTATTTTCTCCTGAAATATTGCAGTAATTATATCTTGCTTGCCCAATTTCTTCAGCAATGACATGAAAATACCTGGCTCAAGAATCTATTTTTCTCTCATGATTGTAATAAAAATTCAAGTGCTTCATTGAATGGTTTAGGACAATCTGTGGACAACATGGACAGACTGGCTAATTCTACAATGGTTACCGAGTTTTTTCTCCTTGGTTTTCCAGGCATTCTTCCAGAATATTATCCAGCAGTTGGAATCCTGCTACTCCTCATTTATCTTACACTTGCTGGGGGGAATATTTTCATTATTGCATTTATAGCTTATGAAAAGAGTCTTCATAAACCATCTTATCTAATATTCTGTAATCTTGCTGCAGTGGACCTTGCTTTTGGAACTGCCACTTTACCCAAAACAATTGCAAAGTACCTGCTTAAAGATGAAAATCTGCTATTTCATACTTGCTTTGTACAAATGTTTTTTGTCCATTATTTAGGGACTGTAACATCTTTAATTTTGCTAATTATGGCTATTGATCGATTTATTGCAATATGTAACCCTCTCAGATATCCTAACATAGTTACAAACCAGTCTGTTGTAATACCATGTCTAATATCATGGCTTATTCCAGTCTTATGGCTGCCAGTTATAGTTGTTCAAACCATAGCTCTACCATTCTGTGACTCCAATGTAATAACCCAGTGCTTTTGTGATCAAAATTCAATAAGTAAATTGGCCTGTGGTGATTTAAGGTCTTTAAGGGTGTTTTCATTTACTATGGCCTTGATTGTGCTCCTGGTTCCCCTTGCTTTTATCATTTTCTCCTACTTCGCTATTATTAAGGCTGTGTTAAAAATATCCAATGTTCAAGCAAAGTATAAAACATTCTCAACATGCAGCCCTCAACTTCTCATCATGTGCCTTTACTATCTGCCCCGATGTGCTGTCTATGCCACTGACCTAAAAGTTCAAATGAGTAATGAGGTTCGAATTATGGTCAGTATGTGGTACAGTCTTTTTCCTCCTCTTGTCAATCCAATTATTTTCTGTTTGAGAACCAAGGAAATAAAAAATGTTTTTTTATTAAAACTAAGCAAAAGCAAAGTCAGTAATAGATTGATTGACTCTTCAGATTGAAAGGCCAAAAATATTTAAACTGCAATCTAAACAAGAAACAGCCTGTGTCACTGGAAATATTTTAGCATTTCTAGACTTTCTAGAATTTCTTATCATAACCAGACCACTGATATATTTCCAAATGCTCATAAATTGAATCAAGTGTCATAATTTTATAATGTTTTGTTACTGTCAAGACAAAACCTTGTATGTCAGTTTTTTGTTGCTTCTTGGTTTTGTTTATTTTAACATTATCTTAAAAGCCAATTATATTTTGTGAATGGACTAGTCCAAAACATGTTTTTCCCTTTTTCTACAAATGTTACTGTGTTAAAGATACAAGGTTTTATCCTTACAGCAACAATATAATTTTTCCTCTCAGCTTATTTTTAGTAAAAACATACAAACCGAAAGGTTGGGACACTAAACAAATTGTGAATAAAAACTGAATGCAATGATGTGGAGATCAATATTTTATTCGTAATAGAACATAGATGACAGATCAAAAGTTTAATCTGAGTAAATGTAACATTTTAAAGGAAAAATATGTTGATTCAAAATTTCACAGTGTCAACAAATCCCAAAAAAGTTGGGACAAGTAGCAATAAGTGGCTGGAAAAAGGAAATTGAACATATAATGAACAGCTGGAAGACCAATTAACACTAATTAGGTCAATTGACAACATGATTGGGTATAAAAAGAGCTTCTCAGAGTGTCAGTGTCTCTCTGAAGCCAAGATGGTAAGAGGATCACCGATTCCACCATTGTTGCACAGAAAGATAGTGCAGCAATACCAGAATGGTGTTACCCAGCGTAAAATAGCAAAGACTTTTAAGTTATCATCATCAACCGTGCATAACATCATCAAAAGATTCAGAGATTCTGGAACAATTGCTGTGCGTAAGGGTCAAGGCCGTAAAACTCTACTGGATGCTCGTGATCTCTGGGCCCTTAAACGTCACTGCACCTCAAACAGGAATGCCACTGTCAAGGAAATAACAGAATGAGCTCAGGAATACTTCCAGAAAGCATTGTCAGTGAACACAATCCACCGTGCCATCCGCCGTTGCCAACTGAAATTCTACAGTGCAAAGAGGAAGCCATTTCTAAGCAAGCTCCACAAGCTCAGACGTTTGCACTGGGCCAGGGGTCTTTTAAAATGAAGTGTGGCAAAAAGGAAGACTGTTCTGTGGTCAGATGAGTCACAATTTGAAGTTCTTTATGAAACACTGGGACACCATGTCATCCGGACCAGAGAGGACAAAGATAACCCAAGTTGTTATCAATGCTCCGTTCAGAAGCCTGCATCACTGATGGTATGGGGTTGCATGAGTGCTTGTGGCATGGGCAGCTTGCATGTCTGGAAAGGCACCATTAATGCAGAGAACTATGTTCAGGTTCTAGAACAACATATGCTCCCATCTAGACGTCATCTCTTTCAGAGAAGACCCTGCATTTTTCAACAAGATAATGCCAGACCACATTCTGCAGCAATCACAACATCATGGCTACGTAGGAGAAGGATCCGGGTACTGAAATGGCCAGCCTGCAGTCCAGATCTTTCACCTATAGAGAACATTTGGCGCATCATAAAGAGGAAGGTGCGACAAAGAAGGCCCAAGACGATTGAACAGTTAGAGGCCTGTATTAGACATGAATGGGAGAGCATTCCTATTTCTAAACTTGAGAAACTGGTCTCCTCTGTCCCCAGACGTCTGTTGAGTGTTGTAAGAAGAAGGGGGGATGCCACACAGTGGTAAAAAAAGACCTTGTCCCAACTTTTTTGGGATTTGTTGACGCCATGAACTTTTGAAACAACATATTTTTCCCTTAAAATGATACATTCTCTCAGTTTAATCTTTTGATCTGTGATTTGTGTTCTATTCTGAATATAATATTAGATATTGGCACCTCCACATCATTGCATTCAGTTTTTATTCACAATTTGTGTAGTGTCCCAACTATTTTGGAATCCGGTTTGTATTAAAATATGGACCATAAAATATAATTTCCACAAATTGCAATGAAATCTTCCTAGTATGTTTGCTATGATGATATCATACAAAGTTTTTACTTGAGTATTGCATATTTTATTAAATTCTATTTGTGACATTAGTTGTCTCTTTCACATTTTGGTTTATCATTTTGCAGAATCATGTGAATTTTATTCAAAGCACCATAAATGTATTCATTTTAATAACACAAATGTCACTGCGCCCCCTCCAGGGTGTTTTCCCGCCTTGCGCCCAATGATTCCAGGTAGGCTCTGGACCCACTGCGACCCTGAACTGGATAAGCGGTTATAGATAAGGAATGAATGAATGAAAATATCACTGCTGGGAGTCACAGTGGCACAGCAGATATTGCTGCTGTCAAACAGCTCCAGGGACCTGGAGGTTGTGGGTTCAAGCCCTGCTCTGGGTGACTGCATTTGTTTCCTCTGTGCGCTCCAGTTTCCTCCCACTGTCCAAAAACATGCATTTTCACTGATCATGTTTTTGACATTTTAAGTACTTTTGGAAGCTAGACAAAATTTAGCATAAATATTTGACCTTAATTAATGCATATTTAGATATTCATTATTATTCATTATAATTCATGGATTGAAACAAAAGAATTCAAGTGCAATACACATTTCAAGAAAACTTTTTATTTTGCTTTGTTTATTTTTTTTTTCTAGGAAATGCAATTTAAAAACATCAGTCTGTGTTGTTATAATGCACTTAAACATTTATTTAACTGACGAAAATACAGATAAAATATTAACTTTTCACTTAACGACCTGATATTATTTTGTAAATTAAAATGGTGCATCCACAAAAAAGGGCTTAATGTTTGAAAAGAAGGGTCATGGTTAACTTTTTGCCAAACATTTTGAGAGAACTGTCAGTCACATCAAAGGTCATGATTCTCAGCACAAGATTGGAAAACAAGGACATAAATTTGCTCTTGACATTGGTGGGGACCTATGAATGTACAACCCACCCCCGCCCTCCACCCCATTGCCAAGTAGTTTGTACTTCAGTTTTACTTAAGCCATAATGCAAATTAAACAGGTCTCATACATCAGCAATAATAAAAGCAAATGTTGTGCAGTTAATTTCCAAACCATGTTATTCATAGCAACAGACAATTTTAGTCTGCTCTATGCTGTGCGCCAAAGCCTAGCATTGCCATTAATGTTATTATGATGGACTCATTTAATTATCAAACTTAACATTGAGTAGCTCATGTCCAACTTCTTGTTTTTTGCTGCCATCCTTACTCACTTTTGACACCCATGTTGCACCTGAGTCTTGCACATTAAGTCTCACATATTACTGGAAAGTTTTCCTAACAACCAAACATTCTGTTAACAAACAAATGTAGTTACAGAGTCTCATGTGACAGCAGGGAAAGGCACAGCCAATCACACTGGCCATATGTGTTACAAAGTGATAGGACTCATATTATTGATGGGACAATTTAATTATTGCTGGATATTGGTGGGGACATGTCACTTCTGACCCTGCTAATTCTATGCCCTTCTTGAAAAATATTTACGTCTTTCACTATTTAAAGTGGGCGGCACGGTGGCGCAGCAGGTAGTGTCGCAGTCACACAGTCACAAACCAGGGTGTATTCCCGCCTTGCGCCCAATGATTCCAGGTAGGCTCTGGACCCACCGTGACCCTGAATTGGATAAGCGGTTACAGATAATGAATGAATGAATAAATGAATGAGCTATTTAAAGTTCACAATAATGTGAAATGATTCAGGGAGCCTTCAGGAAAACTTAGGTGCCTAAATGCCAAAGGCACAAACTGCTTAACACTGTCCACTGCAAAGAAATGCAAACTGAATTTGTTTAATGCAAATAGGAGGCTAAGGGTGGCAAGGTGGCGCAGCAGGTAGTGTCGCAGTCACACATCTCCAGGGACCTGGAGGTTGTGGGTTGGATTCCCGCTCTGGGTGACCGTCTGTGAGGAGTTCGTGTGTTCTCACCGTGTCCGTGTGGGTTTCCTCCGGGTGCTCCAGTTTCCTCCCACAGTCCAAAAACACACGTTGGTAGGTGGATTGGCAACTCAAAAGTGTGCGAATGTGTGAACGCCTTGCACCCAATTATTCCAGGTAGGCTCTGGACCCACCATAACCCTGAACTGGATAAGCGGTTACAGATAATGAATGAAATAGGAGGCTATATATTAAGTTTTTGTAGAAATGCAAACAACTTCTCTTGGCCTGAAATCACCTGAGATGGACTAAAAGACACTGGAAACATATTCTGTGTTCTGATGAGTCTATGTTTCAGCTTGTTTCTGGGAAAAAACGATGCTGCATTGTACATGCCTATGATAAAGGCCATCAAAAACATTACTGATGACAAGTAAATAAATAAATACAGCATCTGTGAAGGCAAAGGGGGTTAAAATCAGTGCATATGTAATGGATGATTTGCATATATATAAAGTACCATTGACGTGGTGGCCTATATTGTAATTATGGAGAGACACCATGTCCGTTTCAGCAAGACAATGCTAGGCCTAATTTTGTTGAGTTACAACATTAAAATTTTTTCATTTGAGATTAAACACCATGGCCAAGCATGATAGTGTAAATGAGACAAGACCAGGATCTTGTACAGGACACAGGGGCTGGATCAGGGCAACACCTGGAGAGCAGCAGGACATCTCAAAGCATGAGAAAGACAGGAGAAAGAAAACCAGACAAAGGGAACAAATAAAAATACAGAGGTTATTAGGTTCATGGTAAAGAACGGGCAAAATTGACCTGCGAAAAAAGCTTCCACGGGTCAGGCAAGAGAACCCAGCCACAGACAGCGTGTTGGTGGTTACCAGAAAGCTAACTAAAAAAGCTGTAGCTATGGTAGTATGTCAGGGTTAATACAGAGCAGTGATAATAACACCAATAGAGAAGGAGTGACCTGAAAGTGAGTGATTAACCAAATACCTGTTTGAAAAGGTAGGCTTTTAATCTAGATTTAAAGATTGAGAGTGTGTCTGAGCCCCAAACAGTAACCGGAAGGCTATTTCAGAGTTGAGGAGCTTTGTGAGAAAACACTCAGAAATTGGACCTGATAAAATTGACAGTTAATATAGAATATTTGCATTTTGGTCTTTGATTGTTATATTATGGTGCTCTATACTGTAAGAACATAGAATTATTATCTGGTATAATATCTGGTATAAAGCTGTACATTAGGTGGCCTCATGTGTAAACCACACTCTGATAATTTCAGATCAGACAGTGATCAGGAAGAAACATCACAACCAACATTATGTCATGTAGTAGCTAGCCTCTAGTGTCTTAGAACAGTGTATATAAAGATTTGCTTTGATGAGTTGATCTTAGTTGAGTGCTAGCACTGTGGATATTTAGGAAATTAACATTTAAAATGTAAATGCAATTTTTTTAGCATCTAAATTAGCACTTACTCTATATCCTCATACAGTATAAGAAGATGCATGGATATATATTTTAGCCAACTTGCCAACTCTGTCCTTTTTCTAAAGCAAAGTTTGTTTTAATGTTGCTTACAGTACAGTAATCTGTTTCCCCTTTAAAATTGTAATGTACTGAGATTATTTATAAGTTGTTGTTCTTGAGCACATTCTTTTGGAAGCCATGGACCGGTATACCAACACAACCACTGTCACACATTTCTTCCTTCTTGGATTTCCAGGAGTTCTACCAGAATATTATGCAGCTGTTGGTATTCTGCTTCTGTTAATTTATCTCACACTTGCCGGGGGAAACATATTTACTATTGCATTTGTGGTTTATGAAAAAAGTCTTCAAAAACCATCCTATCTGATCTTCTGTAATCTGGCTGCAGTGGACTTTGCTTTTGGTACTGTAACTTTACCCAAAGCCATTGCAAAATATCTGCTTAAAGATGAAACTGTACCATTTCATGCTTGCTTTGTACAAATGTTTTTTGTTCACTATTTAGGAAGTGTCACTTCTTTCCTTTTGCTGATAATGGCTGTTGATCGATTTATTGCTATCTGTAATCCTCTCAGATACCCTGTTCTTGTTTCAAATCATTCCATGGGAATTGTGTGTGGTGTATTTTGGGTGATTCCAATCTCTTTTGTCACTGTGATAGTAATTCAAGCAGCTGTAGATGTTCCCTACTGTGATTCCAATGTAATTACACAATGTTTTTGTGACCAGAATTCCATAAGTAAATTGGCCTGTAGTGATGTAAGGTATGCAAGGTTGGTTAGCTTTTCTATGGCAATGTTTGTGCTTTTGGGTCCCCTTGCTTTCATCATATTCTCGTATGTAGCAATCCTTGTAACTGTCTTTAAAATGTCTAACGTTCAAGGAAATTACAAAACTTTCTCAACATGCAGCCCTCAACTTCTTATCATATGCCTTTACTATCTGCCCCGGTGTGCTGTCTATGTTGCTGACATTAAGCTTCAAATGAACATCGATGTTCGGATTATGATCAGTATGTGGTACAGTCTGTTTCCTCCTCTTGTTAATCCAGTTATTTTTTGTTTTAGAACTAAGGAAATTCGAGATGCTTTAATGCTGAAATTAAGAAAAAGAAAGATCAGGGATCAAATGAAAGGACTTTCAGGGTGAAATTAAGATAAAGTGTTTGGTAAATATTCTCTCTATTTTTTTTTTTTTTTTTGTAATAATAATACTAATAATAATGGTTTATATTCCAGATAATTAAACTTCATAGAGAAATATACATGTATACATGTGTAAAACTATTCCTTAAATAATAGAAATATAAATGTAATGACCTTAAACTGACCTTATATTTGCAGTAAAACTCCAGTTCCACAAAATGATTTTCTTTCTAATTTATTGAGTTCTCCTACTGATAAAAGACATTTATTCATTCATTCATTCATTCATTATCTGTAACCGCTTATCCAGTTCAGGGTCGCTGTGGGTCCAGAGCCTACCTGGAATCATTGGGCGCAAGGCTGAAATATGCTGAAATGGGAAGTGAAACGCACATAAGTAGCCACATGTAGCATAATGTAAATCATTTCAGCATGATGCTAATTAATATGTAAAGACAGGCTCTTTAAATATCCTCTTCATGTGGTGGACTTGCTACTATCTACCATTAATTCATTCATTTATTCATTGTGTGAAACTGCTTATTCAGTTCAGTGTTGTGGTGAGTTCTGAGCCTACCAGGAATCACTGGGCGCAAGTCCTTCACAGGGCAACACACACTCACATATTCACTCACACACTCACACATATGAACACTTTTGAGTAACCAATCCACCTACCAACATGTTTTTGGACCATGGGAGGAAACCAGAGCATCCAGAGGAAACCCAGGCAGACACATGGAGAACACACCAAACTCCTCACAGACAGTCACCCAGAGCAGGGGTCGAATCCACAACCCAAGGAACCTGGAGCTGTGTGACTGTGACAATACATGTTGCACTACCGTTCTTGGGAAAAATTCACCTATTAGAGAAATCTACATGGGATATCAGTAAAAGGGAGTAAACTGAAACAACCCACACTAACATGATAACACACGTTGTGACATCCAAAATGTTATGATTAAAAAGTTAAATTTCCACAAACAAATGCTATAGAAATGAACAATATTTACTGTTGCAGCCACTGCAGTCCCTCAACAGTTCTTCTGACTGTGAAAACTTGGAGAGTGGTTCACCCAGTGCTGTACATTAGTTGGAAGCTCTAAATGTAGTACATGTAGTACAGCACCACTGAAATGTGCTGTGACCATGAACGGGACTTCAAGCACTTCTATGTGCCACCATTTCACACAGTTTGGAAAACACCCTCCAGGTGCTCAACCGCATGATGAATGGCCAGATGTAGAACATAGACCTAAGTTCTAAGACAAGGCAAAATAAATGAGACAGATTACATTTGAATAATTAATGTATTATATTTGATTTATTTAGCCCCATCTAACTGTCTGAGGAGCCACGTTTTTGTTGGTTTGTTCTCTTCGTGTGTTGGGTTTCCTACAGGTTCTCCAATTTCATCTCACAGTCCAAAACACAATTTGGTAGGTTGATACACCATGCCAAATTGTCCCTAGGTATGAGTGCTGACATTTGACAAACAAATAAATTGCTTTTTTTAAAGCATGCTAACTATAAAAAGTACAGATCTTTGTTGTTAGATGTTAATTTTTATTACACAATTCAGGAAAGTGTTATTCATCCAGCTGATTCACATGAGGACAGGAGTTAAGCTAAAATATTAGGACATGTTTTGCGTCAAGTAGCAGCTGGTCTCTAGTGTGCAAGTGGATTTATAAACTGCTGCTTTGTGGAGTTACTAACACATATTTTAAGAGACAATAGCTACTGCTCTCAATTTATTAAGGCATTACATTATAGCTTCCCAATTAAAGGCTACTTCAGTTAAGACACTGATATATAACATATATCATGTAAGACATGGTGTCATATAACATTTTTTCTTGCTTTAATCAGTTATAGTCTTTAAAAGCTAAAAGGAATAGTGTGCACATAAGTGGTTTTTCAGGTGGTTTTGGAAACCCAGTCAAAAATATGAATCAATTTCTCAATTCCACAACTGTTACAGAATTCTTCCTTCTCGGATTTCCAGGAGTTCTTCTCGAATATTATGCAGCTGTTGGAATTCTTCTTCTACTCATTTATCTCACACTTGCAGGAAGCAATATTTTCATTATTGCGTTTGTGGTCTATGAAAGATGTTTGCAAAAACCATCCTATCTGATCTTCTGTAATCTGGCTGCAGTGGACTTTGCTTTTGGAACTACCACAATGCCAAAAATCATCGCAAAGTACCTGCTTAAAGATGAAACTTTGCCATTTCATGCTTGCTTTGTACAGATGTTTTTTGTCCATTACTTTGGAACAGTTACTTCTTTCCTTTTGCTAATTATGGCTGTTGATCGGTTTATTGCAATATGTAACCCTCTCAGATATCCTGTTTTCGTTACTAAAAAATCTGTTACAATTATATGTATAGTGTCTTGGTTGATTCCTGTTTCTTGGCTACCAGTGGTAATTCTTCAGTCCATAGCTGTGCCCTACTGTAATTCCAACATAATAACACAGTGCTTTTGTGACCACACTTCAATAACTAGTTTGGCCTGTGGTGATACAAGGAGTGCAAAGTTGTTTGCCTTCATTATGGCAATGATTGTGCTGTTGGGTCCCCTTGCTTTCATCATATTCTCATACACTGCCATTATTCTAACAGTCTTTAAAATACCCAGTGTTCACGGAAAATACAAAACATTTTCCACATGCAGCCCTCAACTTCTTATCATATGTCTATACTATCTGCCTCGATGTGCTGTGTATGCCACTGACCTTAAAGTTCAATTAAACAATGATGCTCGTGTTATGGTCAGTATGTGGTACAGTTTATTTCCTCCACTTGTCAATCCAATAATATTCTGCTTTAGAACCAAAGAAATCAGAGAGGCATTAATTATGCAAGTAAGGAAAAGAAAGATCAGCACTCTTTCAGCCTGAAGGAACAAAATGCAATGCTGTCCACATTTTCAGAATTAGCATCCTATACAACTATTCAAAATACATATTCAATTCTAAAACACATTATATATAAATTTGTAATTTTTTTTGTGTGTGTTGGAAATGTTATGAAATAAATGTATTGATACGGCTTTTATTAAATATAAACTTACTGGGGACATGTGACCTTGCCTAAGTAAGGCAAATGTGTACTTTAGCAATTGTATGAAATTACATGACAGTGTTATATATGGATGGTCATAGTCAAATAAAAACATCAATGTGTATTCATTTGTTGTCAAATACATCTGGTGTGTGTGTGTGTGTTCTTATGAGATTTAAGCCATTTTTGCTTACTCAGCTGCATTTATTTTTTGCTAATTGTGCTAAGTACCCTTAATTATTCCAATTTGTTATAACAATTATGTGTAATTAATTGTAGCACTTCATATGAAGGTTGTCTACATAGCACATAACACATTCATAATCTTCTCATTACCTATTCATGAAAGATTAAATCAACATTGATAAAGTATACATGTTTTACATTATAAATTGGCCAGAAAGTGATTTGACACTTAAACACTTGTGTATAAACTTTTTTTACGTAAGCATTTGCATTTTGTTGTTCTTATATTTTCTAATCTGACTTCTTTAAAATCTTATATTGTCAGGGGGGTAATTTAACAGTCCATATATTGTTGAAGAAATGTGTGGTATTGAAGAAGGCACAAGAATAATTGTGCTTTGGTTTGACATTCACAATATGTGATTAATAGCATTTTAAAGAGCTGCTAATATACCATATAGTAAAGTTACATGCAAATCAGTGTTATTAAGTGATTTAATGTTAAGTATTCAAGTATTAATGTTATTAAGTATTTAAGTAACACCTGTCATTTTAGTGTGGGAGGTTTCATGGCTAAATTGGACCAGCCTGGTGGCCAATCTTCATTAATTGCACATTGCACCAGTAAGATCATGTGCATCCAATAGTTCAAACATGTATCCTGAAGGCGGTGCCGTGTATCAGGACGACAATGCACCAATACACACAGCAAGACTGGTGAAAGATTGGTTTGATGAACATGAAAGAGTGAAGTTGAACATCTCCCATGGCCTGCACAGTCACCAGATCTAAATATTATTGAGCCACTTTGGGGTGTTTTGGAGGAGCGAGTCAGGAAACGTTTTCCTCCACCAGCATCACGTAGTGACCTGGCCACTATCCTGCAAGAAGAATGGCTTAAAATCCCTCTGACCACTGTGCAGGACTTGTAAATGTCATTCCAAAGACAAATTGATGCTGTATTGGCCACAACAGGAGGCCCTACACCATACTAATAAATTATTGTGGTTTAAAATGACAGATGTTTCATTGTCCAACCCTATATATATATATATATATATATACTGTAATCCCTCGCTACTTTGCGGTTCATCTTTCGTGGATTTGCTACTTTGCGGGTTTTTTTCAAGGGGGCTTATAGCCGCTATATCGCAGATATTGAGGAAAAATCTAGGAAAACCGTGAAAGATGAATAGCCAAATTTATTTTTTTATTATTATTTACATGTATTAGACTAGGCCTGTAGGTGACAAAATATATCATTTACAAGTATTTCTTACGTACAGTACATGTATTGTTCATGCCCATATCTGAGTGAAATTTACTTATGCTAAATCACAGCTTAGGAATTACTCTATTAAAGAAACTGGTAGGATATCACATGTAGTTCCAGCTGAAAAACATTATAGAATGACTGTTTAATGCAAAGGGTGGGTTGTTAACAGTAACAGGGAGGGTTTTAAAAGTCCAAATACTCGTTAAATACATAAAAGAAATCTTTCTTCTACTTCACAGAAATTCGTTTTTCGCGGGTGGTCTTGGAATGCATCCCCCGTGAAAAATGAGGTATAACTGTATATATAGACAATGAATATATATATTCATTGTCTGTAGCTGCAAAACACATATTCACTGCCTACGGACACTTTTAAGTCACAATTCCATCCATTCCACCATCACAAATTACATTTTAAAAATTATTTTACTATATTTGATTTATTTAGCCCCATCTAACTGTCTGAGGAGCCACGTTTTTGTTGTTTTTTTCTCTTCGTGTGTTGGGTTTCCTACAGGTTCTCCAATTTCATCTCACAGTCCAAAACACAATTTGGTAGGTTGATACACCATGCCTAACTGTCCCTAGGTATGAGTGCTGACATTTGACAAAGAAATAAATTGCTTTTTTTAAAGCATGCTAACTATAAAAAGTACAGATCTTTGTTGTTAGATGCTAATTTTTATTACACAATTCAGGAAAGTGTCAAAAAAAAACTATATATAAAACCCTTTAGGCTCTGTGAAAAAACAAAGTCCAGACTGAGTACTGCTGTTATTCATCCAGCTGATTTACATGAGGACAGGGGTTAAGCTAAAATATTAGGACACGTTTTGCGTCAAGTAGCAGCTGGTCTCTAGTGTGCAAGTGGATTTATAAACTGCTGCTTTGTGGAGTTACTAACACATATTTTAAGAGATAATAGCTACTGCTCTCAATTTATTAAGGCATTACATTATAGCTTCCCAATTAAAGGCTACTTCACTTAAGACACTGATATATGACATATGTCATGTAAAACATGGTGTCATATAACATTTTTTCTTGCTTTAATCAGTTATAGTCTTTAAAAGCTAAAAAGAATAGTGTGCACATAAGTGGTTTTTCAGGTGGTTTTGGAAACCCAGTCAAAAATATGAATCAATTTCTCAATTCCACAACTGTTACAGAATTCTTCCTTCTCGGATTTCCAGGAGTTCTTCTCGAATATTATGCAGCTGTTGGAATTCTTCTTCTACTCATTTATCTCACACTTGCAGGAAGCAATATTTTCATTATTGCGTTTGTGGTCTATGAAAAATGTTTGCAAAAACCATCCTATCTGATCTTCTGTAATCTGGCTGCAGTGGACTTTGCTTTTGGAACTACCACAATGCCAAAAATCATCGCAAAGTACCTGCTTAAAGATGAAACTTTGCCATTTCATGCTTGCTTTGTACAGATGTTTTTTGTCCATTACTTTGGAACAGTTACTTCTTTCCTTTTGCTAATTATGGCTGTTGATCGGTTTATTGCAATATGTAACCCTCTCAGATATCCTGTTTTTGTTACTAAAAAATCTGTTACAATTATATGTATAGTGTCTTGGTTGATTCCTGTTTCTTGGTTGACAGTGGAAATTTTTCAGTCCATAGCTGTGCCCTACTGTAATTCCAACATAATAACACAGTGCTTTTGTGACCATAATTCAATAACTAAATTGGCCTGTGGTGATACAAGGAGTGCAAAGTTGTTTGCCTTCATTATGGCAATGATTGTGCTGTTGGGTCCCCTTGCTTTCATCATATTCTCATACACTGCCATTATTCTAACAGTCTTTAAAATACCCAGTGTTCACGGAAAATACAAAACATTTTCCACATGCAGCCCTCAACTTCTTATCATATGTCTATACTATCTGCCTCGATGTGCTGTGTATGCCACTGACCTTAAAGTTCAAATAAACAATGATGCTCGTGTTATGGTCAGTATGTGGTACAGTTTATTTCCTCCACTTGTCAATCCAATAATATTCTGCTTTAGAACCAAAGAAATCAGAGAGGCATTAATTATGCAAGTAAGGAAAAGAAAGATCAGCACTCTTTCAGCCTGAAGGAACAAAATGCAATGCTGTCCACATTTTCAGAATTAGCATCCTATACAACTATTCATAATACATATTCAATTCTAAAACACATTATATATAAATTTGTAATTTTTTTTGTGTGTGTTGGAAATGTTATGAAATAAATGTATTGATACGGCTTTTATTAAATATAAACTTACTGGGGACATGTGACCTTGCCTAAGTAAGACAAATGTGTACTTTAGCAATTGTATGAAATTACATGACAGTGTTATATATGGATGGTCATAGTCAAATAAAAACATCAATGTGTATTCATTTGTTGTCAAATATATCTGGTGTGTGTGTGTGTGTTCTTATGAGATTTAAGCCATTTTTGCTTACTCAGCTGCATTTATTTTTTGCTAATTGTGCTAAGTACCCTTAATTATTCCAATTTGTTATAACAATTATGTGTAATTAATTGTAGCACTTCATATGAAGGTTGTCTACATAGCACATAACACATTCATAATCTTCTCATTACCTATTCATGAAAGATTAAATCAACATTGATAAAGTATACATGTTTTACATTATAAATTGGCCAGAAAGTGATTTGACACTTAAACACTTGTGTATAAACTTTTTTTACGTAAGCATTTGCATTTTGTTGTTCTTATATTTTCTAATCTGACTTCTTTAAAATCTTATATTGTCAGGGGGGTAATTTAACAGTCCATATATTGTTGAAGAAATGTGTGGTATTGAAGAAGGCACAAGAATAATTGTGCTTTGGTTTGACATTCACAATATGTGATTAATAGCATTTTAAAGAGCTGCTAATATACCATATAGTAAAGTTACATGTAAATCAGTGTTATTAAGTGATTTAATGTTAAGTATTCAAGTATTAATGTTATTAAGTATTTAAGTAACACCTGTCATTTTAGTGTGGGAGGTTTCATGGCTAAATTGGACCAGCCTGGTGGCCAATCTTCATTAATTGCACATTGCACCAGTAAGATCATGTGCATCCAATAGTTCAAACATGTATCCTGAAGGCGGTGCCGTGTATCAGGACGACAATGCACCAATACACACAGCAAGACTGGTGAAAGATTGGTTTGATGAACATGAAAGAGTGAAGTTGAACATCTCCCAAGGCCTGCACAGTCACCAGATCTAAATATTATTGAGCCACTTTGGGGTGTTTTGGAGGAGCGAGTCAGGAAACGTTTTCCTCCACCAGCATCACGTAGTGACCTGGCCACTATCCTGCAAGAAGAATGGCTTAAAATCCCTCTGACCACTGTGCAGGACTTGTAAATGTCATTCCCAAGACAAATTGATGCTGTATTGGCCACAACAGGAGGCCCTACACCATACTAATAAATTATTGTGGTTTAAAATGACAGATGTTTCATTGTCCAACCCTTGTGTGTATATATATATATATACTGTAATCCCTCGCTACTTTGCGGTTCATCTTTCGTGGATTTGCTACTTTGCGGGTTTTTTCAAGGGGGCTTATAGCCGCTATATCGCAGATATTGAGGAAAAATCTAGGAAAACCGTAAAATTTGAATAGCCAAAATTATTTTTTTATTATTATTTACATGTATTAGACTAGGCCTGTAGGTGACAAAATATATCATTTACAAGTATTTCTTACGTACAGTACATGTATTGTTCATGCCCATATCTGAGTGAAATGTACTTACGCTAAATCACAGCTTAGGAATTACTCTATTAAAGAAACTGGTAGGATATCACATGTAGTTCAAGCTGAAAAACATTATAGAATGACTCTTTAATGCAAAGGGTGGGTTGTTAACAGTAACAGGGAGGGTTTTAAAAGTCCAAATACTCGTTAAATACATAAAAGAAATCTTTCTTCTACTTCACAGAAATTCGTTTTTCGCGGGTGGTCTTGGAATGCATCCCCCGTGAAAAATGAGGTATAACTGTATATATAGACAATGAATATATATATTCATTGTCTGTAGCTGCAAAACACATATTCACTGCCTACGGACACTTTTAAGTCACAATTCCATCCATTCCACCATCACAAATTACATTTTAAAAATTATTTTACTATATTTGATTTATTTAGCCCCATCTAACTGTCTGAGGAGCCACGTTTTTGTTGTTTTTTTCTCTTCATGTGTTGGGTTTCCTACAGGTTCTCCAATTTCATCTCACAGTCCAAAACACAATTTGGTAGGTTGATACACCATGCTTAATTGTCCCTAGGTATGAGTGCTGACATTTGACAAAGAAATAAATTGCTTTTTTTAAAGCATGCTAACTATAAAAAGTACAGATCTTTGTTGTTAGATGCTAATTTTTATTACACAATTCAGGAAAGTGTCAAAAAAAAACTATATATAAAACCCTTTAGGCTCTGTGAAAAAACAAAGTCCAGACTGAGTACTGCTGTTATTCATCCAGCTGATTTACATGAGGACAGGGGTTAAGCTAAAATATTAGGACACGTTTTGCGTCAAGTAGCAGCTGGTCTCTAGTGTGCAAGTGGATTTATAAACTGCTGCTTTGTGGAGTTACTAACACATATTTTAAGAGACAATAGCTACTGCTCTCAATTTATTAAGGCATTATGTTATAGCTTCCCAATTAAAGGCTACTTCACTTAAGACACTGATATATGACATATGTCATGTAAAACATGGTGTCATATAACATTTTTTCTTGCTTTAATCAGTTATAGTCTTTAAAAGCTAAAAAGAATAGTGTGCACATAAGTGGTTTTTCAGGTGGTTTTGGAAACCCAGTCAAAAATATGAATCAATTTCTCAATTCCACAACTGTTACAGAATTCTTCCTTCTCGGATTTCCAGGAGTTCTTCTCGAATATTATGCAGCTGTTGGAATTCTTCTTCTACTCATTTATCTCACACTTGCAGGAAGCAATATTTTCATTATTGCGTTTGTGGTCTATGAAAGATGTTTGCAAAAACCATCCTATCTGATCTTCTGTAATCTGGCTGCAATGGACTTTGCTTTTGGAACTACCACAATGCCAAAAATCATCGCAAAGTACCTGCTTAAAGATGAAACTTTGCCATTTCATGCTTGCTTTGTACAGATGTTTTTTGTCCATTACTTTGGAACAGTTACTTCTTTCCTTTTGCTAATTATGGCTGTTGATCGGTTTATTGCAATATGTAACCCTCTCAGATATCCTGTGTTTGTCACTAAAAAATCTGTTACAATTATATGTATAGTGTCTTGGTTGATTCCTGTTTCTTTTTTGACAGTGGAAATTTTTCAGTCCATATCTGTGCCCTACTGTAATTCCAACATAATAACACAGTGATTTGTGACCATAATTCAATAACTAAATTGGCCTGTGGTGATACAAATAGTGCAAAGTTGTTTGCCTTCATTATGGCAATGATTGTGCTGTTGGGTCCCCTTGCTTTCATCATATTCTCATACACTGCCATTATTCTAACAGTCTTTAAAATATCCAGTGTTCACGGAAAATACAAAACATTTTCCACATGCAGCCCTCAACTTCTTATCATATGTCTATACTATCTGCCTCGATGTGCTGTGTATGCCACTGACCTTAAAGTTCAATTAAACAATGATGCTCGTGTTATGGTCAGTATGTGGTACAGTTTATTTCCTCCACTTGTCAATCCAATAATATTCTGCTTTAGAACCAAAGAAATCAGAGAGGCATTAATTATGCAAGTAAGGAAAAGAAAGATCAGCACTCTTTCAGCCTGAAGGAACAAAATGCAATGCTGTCCACATTTTCAGAATTAGCATCCTATACAACTAAGGCAAATGTGTACTTTAGCAATTGTATGAAATTACATGACAGTGATATATGGATGGTCATAGTCAAATAAAAACATCAATGTGTATTCATTTGTTGTCAAATACATCTGGTGTGTGTGTGTGTGTTCTTATGAGATTTAAGCCATTTTTGCTTACTCAGCTGCATTTATTTTTTGCTAATTGTGCTAAGTACCCTTAATTATTCCAATTTGTTATAACATTCATTCATTATCTGTAACCACTGATCCAGTTCAGGGTCGCGGTGGGTCCAGAGCCTACCTGGAATCATTGGGCGCAAGGTGGGAATACACCCTGGAGGGGGCGTCAGTCCTTCACAGGCAACACAGACACACACACATTCACTCACACACTCACACCTACGGACACTTTTGAGTCGTCAATCCACCTACCAACATGTGGGAGGAAACCGGAGCACCCGGAGGTTACCCACGCGGACAAGGGGAGAACACACCAACTCCTCACAGACAGTCACCCGGAGCGGGAATCGAACCCACAACATCCAGGTCCCTGGAGCTGTGTGACGGCGACACTACCTGCTGCGTGCCGCCCTTTTGTTATAACAATTATGTGTAATTAATTGTAGCACTTCATATGAATGTTGTCTACATAGCACATAACACATTCATTATTAAGTCAACATTCATAAAGTATACATGTTTTAAATTATACATTGGCCATTTACAAGTATTTCTTACGTACAGTACATGTATTGTTCATGTCCACATCCGAGTGAAATTTACTGACGCTAAATCACAGTTTAGGAATTACTCTATTAAAGAAACTGGTAGGATATCACATGTAGTTTCAGCTGAAAAACATTATAGAATGACTGTTTAATGCAAAGGGTGGGTTAACAGTAACAGGGATGGTTTTCAAAAAATATTTCCTCTACTTCTCAGAAATTCTTTTTCCGCGGGGATCACTGTATATATAGACAATGAATCTGTCTGTAGCTGCAAAACCCATATTCACTGCCTACGGACTTTTATGTCGCCATTCCACCTACTTACACGTGATTTTGGTCCGTGGGAGGAAACCCACGCAGACATGGGGAGAACACACCAAACTCCTCAGTCACCCAGAGCTGGACTTGAACCCACAACCTCCATTTCCCCGGTACATTTTAGGACATCCTCAGACCTCAGCGTCAGTAGTCAGGCATTGAACAGAACTGCATCACTCCTCGTACGAAACGACATCAGGTCTCGGGAAACCCATCGCCATGTCTCAGAACTCGTGTAATTAAACATAAGATTTCAAACCAAACAGCCTCAGACCAAACTCCCTCAGAAAAAAAAAAGTTTTACACTTTTATTCCTTCTCCAGAGAACACAACTTCAAGACTACACTTTCGTTTTATATTTATTGTTCGTTTAAAGAAAGTCTGAACAGTTTTCCGAACTGAATGGTGAATTAAGCGAGTCCGTAGGCGCCAATGTAAGGGACAGTCGTCAAAGTGCACATCCTTAGTGCTGAATTTCAAAATATAATTTCGTCACTCTAAAGCCTGCCTTAATTTAAATGATTAGTTCAAATATTAACAAATCTTTAATGTAGGACACTAAATTGTAAAAGCAAAGAGCAGAAACATGATACATGAAAGTTTGCGTACTACAGTAACTATTGAGATTTTGAAGTTCGGCACAGGACTTAAGGACGTGCACTTTGATAGTGGTCCCTTACATTGGCGCCTGAAGACTCGCTTAATTCACCGTTCAGTTCATAAAACTGTTCAGACTTTCTTCAAACGAACAATAAAAATAAAACGAAAGTGTAGTCTTGAACTTGTGTTCTCTGGAGAAGGAATAAAAGTGTAAAACTTGTCATGAGCTCCCTTTTAACAACATTGACATCGGAAATGCTAATGTGTGTCCAATATTGAAAATAAAAACGAGAAGCTGTGTTGTCAGTGGCATGGACAGCGCTGTTGTTGTTAGATATTCTGAAGCCTTTTTTTCTGATGGTGTTTTGTCTGAAGCTTTTTTTTTTTTTTTTTCGGGCGTTCAAACCAAACTGCCTCATGAGGGAGTTTGGGCTGAGGCAGTTTGGTTTGAAGTCTGATGTTTAATTACACGAGTTCTGAGACAGGACGATGGTTTTCCTGAGACTTAATGTTGTTTCGTACCAGAAATGATGCCGTTCTGTTCAATGCCTGAGCACTGACGCTGAGGTCTGAGGATGTCCTAAAATGTACACCGTACTGGAGCTGTGTTACAGCGACACTGCCTGTTGCACCACCATGCCACCCCAAATCAGCATTCATAACTTATTCATATCGATTTTAGGTGGTAAAGTGACTTACAAATAAACAATTTTTCAGTTTCTAATCCTGCAATAGAAAAGCAGAAATGTACCTGTTTCTAAATTTTGGATGCTATAGTGACAAGGATCACTGATCTTTTTGTGGCTGTGCTCAAGGCGCATTCACATTTGCTTTCTCATAGAGCTGCTGTATGTTTTAACCAGGACAGCAGTAGAGTCATAGTTAAACATTTATTCATTCTTTCATGTTATGCTTTTCCATTAAGAATGATAGGATGGTGTTACTTGTTCAACATACTGCCTGTAGCCTTAAAACAACAGTATTTTGACATCCCTCTCAGGAATTGCTCTTGAGAAATTTTACTGTTTATTGTCCCCTTAATACTTAAATGAAATTGTGTGTTCTTTACTGGAACTTGATTTTGTGTCCTGATTTGGCAGTTTCATTCATTCTGTTATTTTACAGTAATCAGAGTAGCATTATGTTCTGTCTAGATGTGTGACGCAACCTGCCATCATAACGCCTCCAACCGATTGTGTCATATTATCTTATGCTCCTTGTGTCTGTGTTTATTTGATAAACATGTCTACTCCTCGTGGTATCATACTGGGTTATGGCAGTTGGTCGATATGGCCAAGGAAATAAATGTTGTCTCCTTCCTGTGAAATCACTTGGTTAAAGACTACACCAATTGTAGTTTAAAATGCTAGATGAAATTTCAATTAATTCATTCATTATCTGTAACTGCTTATCCAACACAAGGTGACACACACTCACATGTATGGACACTTTGAGTCATCAACCTACTAATGTGTATTTTTGGGCCGTGGGAGGAAACGCATGCAGACACACCAAACTGTTTGGGAGAACACACCAAACTCCTCACAAACAGTCACCCGGAGCAGGACTTGAGCCCACAACCTCCAGGTCCCTGGAACTGTGACTGCAACACTACCTGCTGGCCCGTGCCGCCAAATTCAAGTAATTTCATTTTTAAATGATACCTCAATCCATTAATGTGTGGTTATCTTACAAATATGTAAATGTAAGCAACAAAAAATCTATAATTCCTTGCTAATTCTCTCTGGGTATAAGCAGAATTGATAGTTCAGGGAATCTTTAGAGTAGTACCCACTATGTTACTGTGATTAAAATCAAGTATGTAGTTACCTTGTCAAATACCCTTATACTATTCTTCAATATGTTCCAGGTCATGACTTAATGAAACCCAAAAACGTATGTATTCATGCTTTTGAGAAAAATTTACCTCTTGATGGAAAATTTTATTAACAGCTCTTGTGTGCTGACGACAGGATATTCCGTCACCATTCTACTGCAACATCAACATTTCAAGTCAAAATTAGCATTTGGATCATTTCTCAGGCTACATAGTAATACATAAGACAAAGTAAATACTGTAGGGTAGTGAGGAGCACTGCTGCCACCCACATGGTAAACTGTATCATGGTATCAGAGTAGTTTTCTACCATAACTTGAATACATCAATCGTTTCATTGTTCTAATATCCAGAAATGTTGAAAAAAGATTTTTCACATGATATTCCTGCCTGACTGCATAAATTAAGATATTTTTGTTTATTATTTAATAAATTAATTAATGCATTTGTGGATTTTAATGGAAAATGTCCCAAATTTCTACAAAGCTTATAGTATAAGAAGCTACAGAAATCATGTTATGCTGCTTTTATTTTATTATGTGCTGTGTTTTTTCAGTTAGGTGTTCCACCTGTCAAAACAAAAACTTTCCACTTTTGAGGTTGTACATTTCTTTGATAAAATCTGAAAATACCAGCTGTTTTTACATTTTGTACATATTGTGAATAAAAAAAAACAGTATTGTCCAAATTGCTTGAAATGTATTATGTGTATATTAAATTCATGTTAAATGTATAAGAGTTTTTCCCCTATTTGCTGAAAAAGTAATATTTTGGAAATAAAATGTTTTGGGCCCACAGTGATTATTTATATCATGTGTCATATAAATACTTCACTAACGCTATATTTCACCCTTTATTTCCGAACAACTTGACAGTTGTGCAGTATTGGACACAAATTTCTTTTTTTACCACACGACTTCAGAAACTAATAAATGAATCATGATTAAGCTCTGTGAAATATATTGGCTGCACTGAATAATTGATTTGCTAAGGACAGGGATCAAGAAGAAATATCAGGACATGGATTGCATCAAATAGTAGCTGGTCTCTAGTGTCACGCAAGTGGATATAAAAACTGTTGCTTTGAGGAGTTACACTCAGGTCATGTTAAGAGACAACAGCTACGGCTCCAAATTTAATACAGCTTCTAGTTTAAGATGAACATTATTTATAACATTTATATGTGACATATATTATTTTATATACATATATATATATTATTACATATTTTTTGCTGTAGTCAATTGGTGTATTATTTTTTAAATATTAAAATATATATACTTCCCCTTTAAAGTTACAGTAAGACCCCTATTGGAAACACTGTAAAAAAAATGGATCAATTTGCCAATTCCACAATTGTTACAGAATTCTTCCTTCTTGGATTTCCAGGAGTTCTTTCAGAATATTATCCAGCAGTTGGAATTCTCCTTCTCCTCATTTATCTAACACTTGCAGGAGGAAATATTTTCATTATTGTATTTGTGGCCTATGAAAAACAGCTTCAGAAACCATCCTATCTGATCTTCTGTAACCTGGCTGCAGTGGATTTTGCTTTTGGAACTACCACAATGCCAAAAGTCATCGCAAAGTACCTGCTTAAAGATGAAACTTTGCCATTTCATGCTTGCTTTATACAGATGTTTTTTGTCCATTATTTAGGTACAGTCACATCTTTCCTTTTGCTAATTATGGCTGTTGATCGGTTTATTGCAATATGTAACCCTCTCAGATATCCTGTTTTTATTTCTAACAAATCTGTTACAAATATCTGTATAGTGACTTGGGTGATTCCTGTTTCTTGGGTGACACTGATGGTCCTTCAGTCCATAGCTGTGCCCTACTGTAATTCCAACATAATAACACAGTGCTTTTGTGACCACAATTCAATAACTAGATTGGCTTGTGGTGATGCAAGGAGTGCAAAGTTGTTTGCATTTATTATGGCAATGCTTGTGCTGTTGGGTCCCCTTGCTTTCATCATATTCTCATACACTGCCATTATTCTAACTGTCTTTAAAATATCCAGTGTTCATGGAAAATACAAAACATTCTCAACATGCAGCCCTCAACTTCTTATCATATGTCTCTACTATCTGCCTCGATGTATCGTCTATGTCGCTGATATTAATGTTCAGATGAACAGTGAGGCACGTATTATGGTCAGTATGTGGTACAGTTTATTTCCTCCTCTTGTCAATCCAATTATATTCTGCTTTAGAACTAAGGAAATCCGAGAGGCATTAGTATTGCAAATGAGAAAAAGAACAATCAGCAATCTTTCAGCCTGAAAGAAAAAAATTGCTGTCCACATGTAATGATACATTTTCAGATTCCATCATATGGAATCGGTTCTTTCCCACATTATATAGCAAACATATATTTCTCTGAGAACACTTCTTTTACGGATCAGCACAATTATTAACTTGTTGGGGTCATGTTTCTTTTAAAAAATGTGCATCCACTTGCTGGGAGGAGAGCAGTCCACTGTGAACCAGTGGACTGACTAGCTTTGGTTGTCAGCTGTGTGTACTTTCTCTGAGCCTACGAATACATCTCTATTTCACAAAAAGCATCAGAGACCAGAGAGAGCAGCTTCCGAGATGACACAGATCCCAACACAATAAGAAAATCATTGACCTGATAAATTTGCTAGCTCCACTGTTCTGATTTGTAATATAAAGGCACACTTATTTGCACTTATTCTGTCTTTTTTCTAGGTGAGAACACATAGGTATTGTTCATTATTGCACTTAGGCTGTGTTGATTCTCTACTTTGTCTTTTTTGGTGTCAGCACCGACATTCATCTGACAGTGTCTGGGCTCAAGGGTATTTTAAATTCTAACCTATATGTACTAGCTGGAATAAAATCACCAACCAAACCTAAACCATTCTGGACGCACTCTGGATTAAAGCATCTGCTAAACGCCTTAGGGCCAAAACATATTTCATGCAATGATGCGAATGCAGAAGCTTTGAGCTATTTACATTCAGTTTCACTCGTAGTTGGGTTCAAAGATTTGTCACGATGCATTTCATAACACAAGAAAAGCACAAGCTGCATTCTGAGCATTGCTGCAAGGGGCGCTACAGCTAGAGACACGTTGTCTATAGTCAACTGTCACGGCAGACCAGCTCTCTGGAGTCAATGGAAACCCCATAGCCTGTCAGAGGGCACACCCACCTCCCCCCCACAACATCTACTGACTAGAAGTTTCTTTTATAACCTGTGCAACAGGTAAACTTTTCTACTGTAGACATGTTTAACCCTATTCTGTTTAATGTTTCTGATTTGTCCTCTATCGACCTCTGAATACTACATGTGTTAACCTCCACAGTAACGTAAGCGCGCATGTTGAGTTTGTACAGCAGGACTGTGCCAGACTTTGGCATTTGCATCCTGGTTTGAAGTTTTAAGCATGCTCCTAAATACTTGTGTTTTCCATAGTGTCATGTACAATGAACTTTGACAGATGAACCAATGCAAAGATTTGACTAATACTGCAGTTTTGTAGAAACAGTGGAGATACTCTACAGACCTTTTTTTTTTTGATAGTTGTTGGACCACAATAAATCGAATACTACATGTGAATTACATAAAATGGCTGTGTAAAAGTGCTCACAGATGGTAGTGTATGTGTAAAGGGGTGAGTGTGTGAAGCCTTGTGATGGACTTGTTTGTTACCTAGCACTGTCACCTCTCAACCTAACAACAGATATGTGGCAAATGTACTGGCACTAATTGGCTGTCATCACATCACATCAAATGCTGACCAAGAGTGGTGGTTGAGTCAATTCCCCAATATTCCAATGTTGGGGAATACTTACCCCTATCATTTCATGGTTTTAATATCCAGAATTGTTTTCCAAAATTTTCACATCCTAGTTCTGTCTAACCACATAAACTAAGGCCTATTATTGAATTTAACAATAATAATAATTAATGCAGCTGTGTATCTTAATACAACAACAGGTGGAAAATGGAAACAATTCCTATGTGGCCTACAGTATCAGAAATTACATAATCCATGCCATACTGGTTCATTTTGCCCTGTGCCCAAATCTTTGCATTTCCACTTTTGTATGTATTATGTGCCAAAGGAACATCATACTAATGAGCCAATGCTCTATTTCTCTCTTTTTGTCACAACAATTTCACAAACAACCAAATTGCTGAGAGCACTGTCCTGTATGCTGACACAAGCTAACTCTAAATTTTACAAATTAGGGGGCACCTGTTTTTGTTGTTTTTTAATAACCACACAACACAGGAAACATACATTTACTAATATAAATGTAGTACTGTCATTCAATCAATCAACACACATGAGGGCAGGAAACAAAGGCAAATATCAGGACATCCATTACATCAAGTAGCAGCCGGTCTCTAGTGTCTTGGAAGAGGATTTATAAACATCCTGCTTTGAGGAGTTATTCTCAGGAACCTTAAAGAGCCAACAACCTCTGGTCTGAATTTATGAATACAAAAGCTAAATGTTTTGGTAAAATTGGTAGATACCATAAAACATTTTGTACACCTGTTTTTGATGCAGTCTGTTATTTTATTTGCTTAAATATATTTAATAGGTAAAATGATACATATGTATAATTTACTAGTCTTTTAAAATTACAGTGAGCCCACAAGTGTTTTATCAGTTGGAAACCCGATCAAAAAATATGAATCATTTTCCCAACTCCTCAACTGTTACAGAATTTTTCCTCCTTGGATTTCCAGGAGTTCTTTCAGAATATTATTCAGCAGTGGGGATTCTTCTTCTATTCATTTATCTCACACTTGCAGGAGGAAATATTTTCATTATTGTATTTGTGGCCTATGAAAAACGTCTTCAAAAACCATCCTATCTGATCTTCTGTAATCTGGCTGCAGTGGACTTTGCTTTTGGAACTACCACAATGCCAAAAGTCATCGCAAAGTACCTGCTTAAAGATGAAACTTTGCCATTTCATGCTTGCTTTGTACAGATGTTTTTCGTCCATTATTTAGGGAATGTCACATCTTTCCTTTTGCTAATTATGGCTGTTGATCGGTTTATTGCAATATGTAACCCTCTCAGATATCCTGTTTTTGTTACTAACAAATCTGTTACAAATATCTGTATAGTGTCTTGGGTGATTCCTGTTTCTTGGATGACACTGATAGTCCTTCAGTCCATAGCTGTGCCCTACTGTAATTCCAACATAATAACACAGTGCTTTTGTGACCACAATTCAATAACTAGTTTGGCTTGTGGTGATGCAAGGAGTGCAAAGTTGTTTGCATTTATTATGGCAATGCTTGTGCTGTTGGGTCCCCTTGCTTTCATCATATTCTCATACACTGCCATTATTCTAACTGTCTTTAAAATATCCAGTGTTCATGGAAAATACAAAACATTCTCAACATGCAGCCCTCAACTTCTTATCATATGTCTCTACTATCTGCCTCGATGTGTCGTCTATGTCGCTGATATTAATGTTCAGATGAACAATGAGGCACGTATTATGGTCAGTATGTGGTACAGTTTATTTCCTCCTCTTGTCAATCCAATTATATTCTGTTTTAGAACTAAGGAAATCCGAGAGGCATTAGCATTGCAAATAAGTAAAAGAAAGATCAGGAATCTGTCAGCTTAAAAAAAACAATAGTATGTCAAAACACTGTACATAAAAATGCCTCAGTACTTTTGTTTATTTGTAAGAAACATATTAATTTAAAATGGTATTCTTATTTTGCATCTGTAAGAAAATTAATAATTACTGTTATCTGTAATTTATTAAACTGACTAGCACAATGATTAGCTTGTTATGATGTGTCCTCGCCCAAAAACAGCAAATAAAACATGATAATGTTTAGCATAAATAAATATGTTCAAGTTAAATGGTACAGCTAATTTGACTGATACATGCATGATCTTTTTAAAACTAATATATTTCTGCTTATACGTCTACTTTCATTTCCTCACGAAGACTTTGTGTTTTTGCAATCCAAATTATCTGTAATTACAGAATAAATTGCTGGGTTATGTATATTTACCTTCCATATCAACAGGTTCATACTGACAACATTTTGGGCTTTTTTTTCCTGATATATTTTTGTATATTTCTGGTTAGATTAAAATTGGCATCAGTATTTTATTTTGACTTCCAAATTAAACCAGAGTGGCACTGGTGATGCTCAATAAAACAACTAATTATATGTACTTACATTTTTAGCCTTGAATATCTTTGATCATAATTTTCAAAACTTTCATATGATTTTTTTATAACTTAGCAATTAGGTGGCTAGTATACTTTAACCTCCACAAGTGTTGTCAGCTTATGTAAAGCTTCATGAACCTGGAGAATTCATGGAAAGGATTTTGAGACCATAAAGAATAACTCTGTATCTTTCAGATTTCAAGTTCCTGTAATGAATGTAGCATGTTCATAGCTTCAGAAGTAAAGCTTACCTATGTTTTTAAATCTTGCTAGGAAGACAAGGCATGCTCTGTGGCATGATTTTAATGAGCACCTTGTCCTCTAGGGGCTTGGGCTACATACCATACTAACTACAACTAGGAAGCCAGTGTGAACTCCATCCCAAAGTAAATGGGGTGACACTGAGAAGCTGGGTGGGGGTGTAAATGTAATTTCAGGAATCTCACCACCAAAGCCTGTGGCAAGATTAGGGCCCTGTCCATTGCAAAACAGGCGCAGGCTGGTGCTCTGGATATTTACATACAGAAACATGAAATTTTCCTTTAAAAAAAAGAGAACCTTTTTCAGAGAAGATTTTATCACAAATAACAAAGGGTGTGTTTCAGTATCTTCCACTCAGCTCTCTCTGACTCTTTTATACCTACAAGTAATCAGTGCTGGGGAGTAATGGAATACATGTAAAGGTGCTGAATTACACTGGTCACATATTTCCTACAAATCCTTCAAAAAAGACACTCAACACGTTTGCAGTTATGTTAGTTGCCTGCACACTCGAGGTCATGGAGCTGCCACTGCTACTAGGTTACTGTATTTTTACATCTATGCAAGAAAAACAAGAAAAATAGTTTTCTTCTAAAGAAGCATCTTGAAGTAATGTATTTTTTTGGTCTGGCTAAAATACCTGCCTTTAAATGAGAGTGCAAACACATGGTTAAACACAATGCAGAGTACAGCAACAAGTAATTTCACTTATATTAACTGTCAGGAATTGTGAGGAAAATATTATTTTATTATATACTTTTTTAAACTCTTTACCACAATAATTCAAATATATGTTAGATGTCTTTTAATAGTCTGAATAAACAATTGAAAAGATAAGCAATCAATCAATTTGTTGCATCAGTCTCTCTAAAACTTGTCTTAAAAAGAAATTAAAAATAAAATGTAAATTAAAATAAATAGTAAAATATAAGTAAATCAAACACCAAAATTGAAAAGAAAATATAGAAGAAATAAAAAAGAAGACAGCTAATCAGAGTCCTGAGTATTATTTGCTCAACATTTCATGCTCTCTGTTATTTTTATCTTTTGAATTACTTGTATAATTGACAAAAAATATTTTGTTGTTGTTGTTGTTGTATTTTCTGTTTCATATTTAAAAAGTGATGTCATACAAATGAAGAAATTAATGTATATTTTATAAAATAGTCCTGCTATTACAATGCTGTCCTGCTAATACAATGCTGTTGCACACACTGTTAATATATTAAGTTGTTTTGTCCCCTGAAAATAAGATTTAAAAAGCTATTTATCTGAGCAGTAAGAGTTTATTTGCTCAAAAAACAAATGAAAAACCCCACATTCTGTCTGAAGATTAAGTCCCTCTGTAAGTCGCTCTGGATATGAGCAACTGCTAAATGATGTAAATTTAAATGTAAGTAGAACATCTGGAATCTTTGTTCATCACACTCACAACACATCTGCTTTTTAGAGATCTTTACAAAAAAATATTGTATATAAGTTGCAAGATTTTCATGTTTTATTTGAAATCTCTAAGGCAATGTTCAGTGGTGAACATTATTTGTTACGTCAAACAATATTCAAAGTCTCAACAGTCAGGGTTTATAAACTCTAGCTAAATCAGTTCTACACCCACAGTCCCTTGACTATGACAACAGTGTCACAAAAACACAAATTAAATCAAAGTATGTTTTCTGCTCAGATTTTAAAAAGAATTGTTAAAGTAATATTGTAATGTGTATTTAGTAATTGGTATGATTGTTGCATTGAAATGAGTATTAATCTGGAACTATTCTGATATTTGTGTTTGCATGTAGAACTTGAAGTCTTTTCTTGCTTTTGTTTTAGATGGTGTCTGATAATACTATAACCTTAACAAACAGCACAACCAACATCCCTGAGTTTCTCCTCCAAGGATTCCCCGGACTTCCTGAACAGTATTACGTGCTGCTAGGAACTTTTTTCTTTCTGATTTACCTGGTTTTGGCTATCGGTAACATATTCATCATTGTGTTTGTGGCATATGAGAAAAGTCTTCAAAAGCCAACATACATTATTTTTTGTAATCTGGCAGTAGCTGATTTTGGGTTTGGGACTACAACTCTTCCCAGAATCATTTCTAAGTATTGGATGTCAGACAAGAAAATGTCATTCAATGCTTGTTTTACCCAGATGTATTTTGTTCATTTCTTAGGAGCCACCACCTCATTTCTTTTGGCATTAATGGCTTTGGATCGATTCATTGCCATATGCAACCCTCTGAGATATACAGCCTTGATTAAGAACTCCACTATTGCAGTTCTCTGCTCTGTGGTTTGGATAGCAAACCTTCTCCAACTCAGTGCGATTACTGCTCAGGCTCTTAGCGTCACTTACTGTGGCCCAAATCTCATCATTCAATGCTACTGTGACCACTTTTCAGTAACCAAGCTGGCATGTGCAGACATATCAGCTATAAAAACTACTAGCTTTGTTGTCGCTCTTTTGGTTCTGTGGGGTCCGTTAATATTCATCATATTTTCTTACGTATCAATTATTATTTCAGTCATGAAAATATCAAGTAAAGAAGGTCGATATAAAACCTTTTCAACGTGTACTCCACAGCTGTTTATAATCTGCCTGTACTATCTGCCCAGGACTTTTATCTATTTGTCAAATACATTTGGTCTGGCTTTGGGAACTGACACAAGGATTATGCTGACAATGATGCATAGTTTATTCCCTGCTCTTATTAATCCATTCATTTACTGCTTTAGGACCAAAGAAATTAAAGAAACACTAATGAAAAAAATAAAGCAGGGACAAGTGAGAGTAGATGGAAAAAAGTCTTTTGTTCAAGGTAAATGATATATCAGATGTGATGTTGAGAATTACTCCCTTTTTAGTTCTAAATACTGGTTTTGTTGTAAATAACTCATTGTTTGTCAAACTTTAGCATTAAAAAATGTGTTGTCTTTTAAATATATGTAAATCTGTACATGTTATGTCCTATTAATGTGTTATGGGTCTATTAACCTGTGCAGTAAGTGATAGATTATTAAACAAAAGGAAGAATAAGTGTTAAAATTTTAAATCCTGAATGCTGGGACCTGCCTAAAACATTATTGTTTTACAATAAATTCAATGAGAAAGTCTTTATCTTTCTCAATTAGCAGAGGTTGAGCTTATATGTTTTTGTCCTCCATTATTTATAAGAACAGGTGTATTGTGTGATATAAATAACATCAAACAGTTTGATAGTCAACTGCCCTGTAAAAATCATTATTTTAATGTAAAAATTTTGTTTCTGAAACATCCTGGATTACAACATTACAAGGTAACAACCTCTTTTAAGAACACACTTCTGAACATTTTAACGACACACTTACTGCATGTTTGTTGAAGTTAAAAGTTCAACATGGTAAACAAAAAAATGTGTGCTAATATTTTAGGCAGGTCTCTGAAGCATTCAGTATTTACACAGTTAATACATAAAATACTTGTTGTTTATTATTCTATCACTTACATAGTTTAATTCACCCAGCAGTTAATACTTCCCCGCAGGCAGATATGGCATGTTGCACTTGTTGTTTATTTAATGTTTTATGTGAAGTGAAAGATATCATTAGATATCTACCTGAATTATGAATGTTTTCATTGGTTGGAAATTAAGCTGATTCTTCTGATATTAAGATAATTCTTAGAGATTTAGGATATAATATTAAGACTAATATTTACATATATTTAAATAAATAACATATATAATCATTATAATATGACCATTTTGTATATAAAAAACTAAATAAATTTGATTCATGATTCAATATTTGTTTCAGTTAATTCTCTGTCATTTTTATTATTTTGTTCAAATATATGCATGTGTATCACAAAAATTTCAAATTTTCATTCTTGTACATGCTGAAATACCATTGTAAACCTATAGAAACCGGACAAATGTGTTAAAAGTAGCACTAAAAACTGTAGTGAATGGGAGTGTGGATTTGGAGTGGATTGTGTTAATAAATAATATAGTAAAATATATAATATAATGTACAGAGTTATTAATTGTAGATACTGAATCCCTGCCTTCTACTTTAGTTGAGTGTTTAGATCAGTGTTTTAAAGTGTATTATTGTTCTTAAATACCTTTTTCTGCAATCTGTAATTTGAGCAATAAGAACGATGTCTTTATATCAGAATCAGAAACAGAATTACCTTATTGGACACCGTGTATTCATGTATTCATACGTGTCTGACTGAAATTTGAGCACAGCCAGATTTTATTAGCAGGTATCATGGCAAGTTCCATTGGCAAATATTTGTCCTTGGTTTGGATGTTATGTACATGGTGAAAAAAAGGGATGGTAAATACCCCATAATAAAAATCAGGACCTAAATCTCTTGCATAATAATTCTGAGAAAAATAGACGTTATAACCTCATAATTGAGAGAAGTTGCAGTCCTGTGAACTATTCCTTTTACCGTTAAAACCTAACACATGAAACTACAACTCAGTATTGGGAAAAATGCCATTTACTATCAGAGCATTACCAACAGATGGCAATATAAAACTATCAATCACAATAAAAACAACTTTTTCCTAATCGTTCTTCCTTGTCCAAAAATGTAATGATTACTCCTTTCTTGATGCTCTCATAGGAAATGTGGATGGGCACAAATTTCAACCAAATACAAACACAATACCCATTCTGTGTCTTCTTTATGTAATCTTCCCATGTAAACTACAAAACAGAAAAGTACTTGAAAACAACACAATGACAAAATATAGTATTTAAATTAACTTTTATGATAGTGCATCGTTTGGTTGCAAAAGGACTTATAGTTTTGAACTACACTAAAGGTATATTTAAATAATCTGCTCTTCATCGCTGTTAATGTCAGAGTCATTTGTCTGAGTACCAGGCAAATTCGCAATGTCTTCAAAAACGTCTGAGTAGATAGTGAAATGGATCCGTTGATTTAAGAGGCTCTCCCACTGCTGTACAACGCCAGAGGTGGCTGTTTCTGAGGGGGTCTGGATGTCTCTGAAAGGTGAAGGAACAGCTAATACCAGCTGTCCTCTGGACACGTCTAAAATACAGAAGAAAAAAAAAAACACCACATTCCAGTGCCTCCACAATCAACAAACACAAAAAGGCATTTCTAAATGAGTGGCTGAGTTGTAAATATTGTAACACTCATTAAGGGTAGCATTCATAAGGCTGTTGGGTTCAAAACCCCCTCGGGCCACTGTTGTTGCAGAAATGCTGGGTGTGAGTAATTGTATGATTGTGTGAGTAACTGTCAGTGTGTGATGCCCTGCAATGGACTGGTGCCTCTTCCTGGGTATGTGCCTAAAGAGTCCAGGTATGGTCTGGAACCACCTCAACCCTGAACAGGATAAAGTGGTTATGGCAGATGAATGAGTGAATGAATAAGCACTTTATTCAACAATAATTGAAATTGGAGTTGAAACCACACTCAAACTTACACTTAAAATGAATGCTTGCTGAAATAAGCTTCCATGAATAGTTATAAGTTTGCTATGCACATTTTTGTGTTTTCCTTACACATCTGACCTCTATCATGAGAAGCTAATGCGCTTGTCAAAGAGTAAAACTTCACTTCATAATAATCATAATTTGCATATATATTATTTGAAAGACTCTCTTAAAATATCATGTTACACATGTAGATAAATGTGGCTTTAAAAAAACATCTATGATTGTGGGTAAACAGTTCTCTCTGGATGTTTACATTCAGAAGCAAAGAATCTTTTAAGGTGTTTAAAGGGGAAAAATGACTGTTGTGTGTACTTAAGTTGAACTTATCTGTAAGTTTTTATTCACTATTTGAATTACCACTGAGACTCATTTGTAAATGGAATTGTTTAGTATTGTAGCACTTTTGGTAAAACAATTAGCCGTCTCCCGAATTTGGAGACATTTCCACCTTAAGTCATCCAAAACCCAAAGCCTACTATAACGGACCAAGACCAAGTTTGTTTTTTTACTCCTTTAAAGACACTTGGGCTTCATAAAACTATTCAACCACTTTCAAGCACTCAAACATACTGAAGAGCTAGCGGAAAGTGATCTTCTGAATTTTATAAAAAGTTTTTTTTTAATACAGTTGTAAATGTTGCATTTAAGAGTTTTCCAAGTTATAACCTTGGGTGCTTAATTGTAAAGGGACTCAGTCTTCTGCACTTGAGCCCACAATATTCACCACTACACTGCTCCAAATCCACCTGACCTTACCTTCAGTTGCAGGTCCATGCCCTTTGTCCTGTGCACAGATAAAGCAGAGCTCCCTGTCACAATCATACTCGGAGCAGGTAAACGAGCTGTGACTCTCACTCTCTGACGAGCTCTCGCCTCCATGTGTGGAAGTAAATAATCTGACTGTGTTTTCTGAAGGTCCAGTGCAGGCTTGGGAGGTACCAATTGTTTGATGCAGCCTCTTAACCTCATCTTCGGTGAGAAAATGAGGAGGATCAGCCAGTTTGGGGCTGAGCTGTTTCTTAGAGCGAAAACAAGTTTGATGGGCCCTGCACTGATTATCCAAATTGCCACCAGAACATCTCTTGACATGGAGTCTACAGTGCTTGAGAGCAGAGGATTCAGCCAAGGTTTGTAGCTGTGGCTTTGCAGGTTCTTTGTATTTGGAGTCACAAATGGATGAAGAAAACTGGGGGCTCACTCCACTTTTTGGAGATTTTCTTCCTTTCCCCCACTGCCTTAAGACAACACCACAACTGTCTTTATGCTCCACATTAGAACAGCACACAGTATATGTACTGTCAACCTCATAGTACTCCAGTTCACTTCCTCTAATCCCTGTTAGACCACCTTCACTATAGCTTTCAGCCCCCCTCATCTGTTCCCCAGGCACTATCAGATCCGGCTGCTTGCTGTTTTCTTTGGAAATGTCCTGAAGACCACCATCTCCATGGTCCAGACTGAATGCCACATTGTCCATCCCACACTGTTTAATGGGCTTTGCATTGCATGTCTGAGTCCTCTGCTTCACACACCCAAGTTTCATCTGCCTCCTCAGAACTAAGCAAAGGATAACTGCCAGTAGAATAATGGTTAAAGGAATCACAACAGTAAGAATCCACAAGGGTGTGCTTTTCTCAGCCTGCAGACAAGCGTCAGATGAGCACGTCCCACACGAAGAAGCTGAGGTGTTGTGCAGGCAGACACACCAGCCGTCCTCTGAGTTTGACAAAATACAATCACCACTACTTAAACAAGATGGAGCTGGACAGGATTCCTTAAAGCAAGAGGTCAGGACACACTCCTCTGCAGATGTACAGTCATTCTGGAAGAGTGATGGACTGGGTTTGGCCTCAACCATCTCACTATGACCACTGAAGGGTAAGATAAATTCATTGAGTTTGATGTACTCCACACATCCTACAAATCCTGAAAAACAAACATAGGTGAAGGCACTAAGACAAATTGCAAGGCCATTAAATGTATTTGAGTAATTAAAAAAAAAATAAGGCCTAAAGGCTTAAGGGCATGGGATTGGTCTCCACTTTGACCTCCTGGACCCACGCGAAAACATGGGGATGAGGGGAGTGAAGGAATAGTACCTAATTTCCACAGTTGAAATGTGCTTGAGCAAATCACCTATCACCCAGCTGCTCCTGGGGCACTATTGCCAGCTGAACACTGCTCCAGTTATGTGTGTGTGTTTATGTGCATATAACATTTCTCTGGAATATGTGCGTATTTGTTCACTCCTTCATACAAGGAAATCGATAAAATTGATTATTATGAAATTACTGTGAAAGTAAGTTTGTAGCCCGAGAAACGGCCTAAAAACCCATAAAATGTCATATCAACCTACACCACTAACCTAAATGATGACCCCCTAAGTCTAATGGAGGAGACGACCCAAGCATCATCATCTCTATTATGAAAGTAATTTGACCAATAATGCTGTGGCTGATATCGACAGCAGGCCGTTCATCCAGGAGCAGAACTGTCCTTTGTCCATGTCTGCGCAGATGAAGGATATGCCAATGTCCATCTGAAACTTTTCTCTCCACCCCGAGCTCCCACTGCTGTCCAGATGTGCCATTTGTGAATATGCACAAAGGTTTCCCATCAGAAATCTAAAAGAGAAAGACCTCTTTCAGCATCAAAGTTAACATTTGTACTTCAACACAAAGATAGCAATTATAGAAAAGATAGTGTGTGTTTGTGTTCACCTTACCTCAAGTTTTAAGGAAACTGTTTTGCTCCAACAAAAAAATAGAACACAGTCCTTTGTGATTGTCCTAAACTTAATCTCCAAGCTGATGAACCCTTGAAAGGCAAAATCATTTCCATCGAGGAGGACTTGAAGCAGTTGGCTCCTGATGTAGCTTTCCTTCACCAAAAACTCAATATAGGTCCCTTCACTAAGAAAGAGTGCATGATCTTCAGAGATGTCTATTAAATACAAAGATGCTTTTTGTTAATTTATTGGAAAGGATTTTATATTGCTGTATGTTGGTATATAATGGTTAGATCAGACAAAAATTAGTGTTGGCATTACAGTTGGCACAGGTAGCTCCAGTAAAATTCTCAGCACACTGACAATAGTGATAAGACCAGAGATCTTTGCAAAATCCTCCATTTAGGCATTTAGTAATACTGCAGGGTGCAATATCTGCTCGTGGACATCTATAAAAAAATGAGCAGAAAAGACACAACATCATAATTTTTCTTAAGCAACTACAAGTGATTTGTATGAATTTGGTAACAATAATTTCTCTATACTAAAGTACATAAAACGCATTTCCAGTTACTCTCATAGATTTATGATGTTTTTTGTGCTATTAGTGGTTAGATTTTTAGTTTTGTTAGGACTAGGCAGCATATCAGTAGTGAGTGTGCTTTAGCCAGTGTGAAATTTTTGATACTAGTCCTGGATTGGCATACATTTTTAGAAGGGCATATGGGTTTAATGTCAGCGGTCCTTATGTCAGTCTTCAAGAAAAGATGTCACGCCCTGTCCTGTGTCTGTGCCTGTGTTGCTGTTGTTGTTGTCTCCGCCCTAGTCCCACCTTCGCTCCACCCTCTAGTCAGTGTCTCCATCTGTGTCCCCTTTGTAATCCTGCCCCCTCGTTATCTGTTTCAGGTGTTCTTGTGTGTATTTACGTTCCTTTGTGTTTGCACTTCTTGGTTGGATGTTTCCCTTACTTTGCCTGTTTGGTTGGATGTTTCCCTTGCTTTGCCTGTTTGGTTGGTCTGTTTCTCTCGTGCCTGTTTCTCCTTCCTTTCGTGTGCTTCTTTGGTCTGTTTGGTTCTTCTTACTATTGTTCTACTCAATGTGCTTTGTGTGTTCATCCGGTTTGTCTCTCTCTCTCTCTCTCTCTCTCTCTCTAGTCTATAAGTGTCCTTAATCTGTTAGTACCTTTGTCCTCCGTTGTCAGTCCTAGGTCTCTCTATGTATATATCTCAGTCTAGGTCTCTTATGTGTTTCATTATGTGTTCTAAATAAAGGGCTGTGCTATAGTGTTTGTGTCTGCCTCCGTCAGTCTGCCTGGTCCTGGCAACAGAATTGAATTTTTGCTCAATTCTAGCTCCTAACACACCGTTTGAGAAGACTAACAATTTTATTTGTGCTTTGAAATAAAACTTACCTATCAAGAATCTTGTTGGATGCCAGGGCTTTGGAAGTATCAAGCAGGACATTGTTTACTTTTATATTTCTCATGCATCCAACAAACTCATGAGTCCTGACTTGTGATGGTCTCAATACAATGACATCAATGGCCTTCACTCCTCCAATTGTCAGGTTATTGGTCCTAACATCTAAGGTTCTGTAAGCAAAGATGGCACATTTTCATAGGCTCATGTACAACTAGTATAAGGATTAAATAATAAAGCATGTGAGAGTGAGGGGGAAAAAAAGACAGGAAAAGGGTATGGTTTAATAACCTACTACATGCTGCATCTGGACCATCTGAACTACTTTCTATTAAAATGAAGATTCAGCAAAACCTACCTTTGGTATGGGGCATAAGCGATAATAACAAAGTCCTACCTGAAGCTTCCAATGCCTTCATGTTTTGAGAAACAAAAGTCCTTGGGCCCATCATCAGAGCAGCTGTCTACCTCTAAAGAGGCTATCTAACCAAACAAAGAATGCAGTACTTTACTTCTTAAAAGGCTGATATCAAATGTACTCCATCTTTATATCTCTTAAATAAACACAGCTCTGGTATTTGTCCAGATTTTAACAGCAGTTGTGGATGAAATATACTGTATGTGGTGCAAGGATAAAATGCCTACATTTCCAGTTCTTCTAACAGAAATATTGTGGAAGATCCCATCAGCCACTGGTTTTTCTGTTTCCAGCCTTGCCACCCCAGATCCAAGATTGTAAGAGAGACATAGCTTTCCATTTACAATCTCAAGTGCCAGAAACTCTGAAGTGGATGGGTCTCCAGGGTTATACAAAAGCAAAGAGTTCTGTTTCAAGGTTGCAAACTCCAATGAGATGAAGTTGTATCTGGGATCTAAAGGGGAGAACTCCATGTAGGACAGCTCTTCAAAGCCATAACTGTGCTCTTCACAGTTTACTCCAGTGACACCTGAAGATAAACAGGAAGATATTGGAAATGTATTTATATAAAGTAAATTAGCTGATGGCTTTCCACACAATTAAAGAGTCTTCAAAGATAGTTGAAGGTATTTAATTGAGGGTATGTAGTTGAAGGTATGTCTTAAATGATTTTAATGCTATTATTTATGTATTCTATATAAGTAGTAGGAGGAAATTAGATGTGTTCAGACTGATGAACAGATCTATTAAGTCCATAATAATTCAAGAAGTGTCTACAACATTGACAATGGCCATACTGCAAAATTACCAAAAAGCATGGTTGTATTTGTATTTGTAGCGAGAAGTTCATATTGAGGCAGATAACTGATCAATAATGTACTGTCAGTGATTTTGTAATCACTTCCTCCTGATCAGGGTCAAAATGGGTACCCAGAATCACTGGGGGCAAGGCAGGAACACACCCTGGACAGGATGCCAGTACATCGTATTTAACAAAGTACTTAAAAAAGATAATTGATGTGTCTAAAAGACTTCTTATATCTAGCTTACAGTATTTGAATCTACACTGTATAAGACATTTTTGAACTAAATAACAGCAATAATTAATATCACAAGTTATTCCAAAATGTAAACAGTAGTGTAAATTATATCACTCAACGGAAGTTATAAATAGGAGTCCTCTGTGTATTAATAGTGCATCTTACCAAATGGACAGTGACAAATGTATCCTGTTAAAATATTTGAGCAGCTGCCAAGTAGGCAAGGGGATGATGCACAATGGTCTACGATGAAGTCACAAAATCTTCCTGTGAGGAACATATAAAGTACAGCAATTTAACTCTCAACATGTTTGAAAAAAAATATCAATATTGTAATCCACTTAGAGAACTAGAGACAGTAATATTATTCACCTTCATACCCAGGTGTGCATTCGCAAAAGAAACCTCCTTGTATGTTCCAGCAGGTTCCACCATTGGAACACACCACTGTTTGACATTCATTATCAACAACTGCACATTGTAGCCCTGAGAATCCCTCTGTGCAGTGGCAGAGAAACCCTCCAGGGTTGTTGTAGCAGGTCCCTCCATTTTCGCAAGGATTCTCCAGACATTCGTCTATGTCAGATTCACACCTTGTTCCAGTAAAACCAGCAGGGCAGGAACAGTTAAACACTTCAGCATAATAGGGAGACACAAAAATGAGATGGGAACTTTCTAACACAGCAATGTCCTGACTGATGTGGATGTTTTTGTTGCAGATGGCATCATTCTGGCATGGCCTGAGTGAGCAAGGGTCACTGGTGATTTGAGATATAGTCACATTACTCTGTGCCTCGAGTACTTTCCTGTGCATACTGGAAATACCACTTGCAACTTCTCCAGTCAGATACTGTCCATTATAGCTCTTGACCGCTGCCAGGAGGAGCATCTTGTCCTCTTGAAGTTTCATCCCGAACACATGAGTTTTAGATGCTTGTAGATTGAAAAGGCTATCCAGAGCTTTGACAAACTTCAGATACTTCATCGACAAAAAGTCCTCAAGTGTAGACAAGGATATGTAGAACAGGACACAACTGTCCAAAGACAAATTGGTAAAACCTTTATAACTTACATAGATGCTGTTGTTCAGAGATGGGTGGAGCTGGTCACTAGCTTCCACAGTGATGTTGTATGTTGCTTCTCCTTGAAATGGAGAGGACCAAAGGTCACATTTCCCAAAAGGAAAACTAAACATTCTCATAGGTCCACTTCGTAGACTGCAACTGAACACATCCGATTCATCTAGATCATCTGGGCTTACGTTTCCAATTACTCCTCCTGGGAAGGAATTGCCATAATATTTAACCAAAATATTAATATTTCTTTGAACTGGTGGATTGTCATTTTCATCCAAAACTTTAACATGAAACATAGTAGTTGAGGACATAGGAGGGGAACCTGCATCTTGGATTACCACATGCAGACTGAAAAACGCATTCTGTTCACGGTCTATTGGTCTTGAAGTGAAGAGAATACCATTAGATGTGAGAGTAAAACTATTTCCCATCGCAGGCATCATCAGCCAGTAGATGAATGGGCCTTGGTTTGGAGGGAGGTCATCATCTGTTGCTGTAAATGTGGCCACTAAAGTGCCATGTGGCTGGTTTTCCCTGACAAATCCTTCAGTAGATGTGAGTCTAGGAGCATTATCATTGATGTCAGTGATGGCTACAACCACAGTTGTGCTGCCTGTTACAGGAGGTGAACCCTCATCAATAGCAACCACTGTGAGGTTATAAAGTGACCACAGCTCTCTGTCCAGCTGATTATAAACTGCAATAATCCCATTAACAGGATCAATACTGAAGGAGTTGTTATCATTTCCACTCTCTATGCCATAAGAAAACCTGCTCCATTTCAACACCACATCCTGGTCCAAAGCACTCACTTTGAATATCGAGGTCCCAACTGAGGTATCCTCACGTACGGTCACTGCATAGAGGGAAGATTCAAATTCTGGAGGATCATTTTCATCAACTACATGTACGTGAATTAGCGCCTCATCAATGTTGAATCCAGTAATGCTTCCTCGATTCTTGGCAAGTATACGGAGAACAGCATGATTCTGCCCCCTGTTCTTCAGATCCTTGGAGGTGTATATTTTTCCACTGCGTTCATCCACTACAAAAGCTGTCTTTTTACTCTGACCAAAAAGTAAATATATAACCTGACCATTAAGCCCCAGATCATAATCAATGGCCTGTACATGTCCAATTTCAGTGTGTAGAGGCACTGTCTCAGGCACAGAGAAATTGTAAAGATGCTTCTGAAAAGTAGGTATGTATTCATTGACATCAGTAACTTGAATGTGAACATGAGCTATATCATATAAATAGTAATTATCTTTGTTAGTGACCTTGATGGCAAGTTCAAAACTCTGCTGCTGCTCAAAATCAAATATCTCCAGAGTAGTTATAGTGCCATTTCTGGGATCCAAAGAGAAGAATTCAGTGTGTCCTGACAACAGTGAATATGTTATCTGAGCATGACTCCCAGAGTCTTTGTCTGTAGCTTCCACCTGAATCACTGATGATCCAATGGCAGAGTTTTCAGGGATCCATGTTGTGTACTCTGGGGAGGTGAAGACTGGTGGATTGTCATTGACATCTGTAACATTAATTGTCACATTTATTCTCCCAGTCTTAGAGAACCATCCTCCATCCTTGGCTATGATAATAACATGATGAGACTCTACCTTCTCAAAGTCAAGGTTTTTAACCAGCTTGATTAGTCCTGAAAGAAGCCCCACTGAAAACAATCCTTCTTCACTATTGTCTTCAATAGAGTAAGAAACAAATCCATTTACTCCATCATCTTCATCTTTAGCCTGAACTTTCCCAATAACTGAACCCTGTGGTAGGTCTTCAGGGACTGAAAATGACACATGATTTTCTGAAAAATATGGGGTGTGCAGATTTTCCATTGTCACTTGAAACTTGATGTCAGTTTGGGATGAAAGTGGTGGTAAACCTTTGTCTCTTGCTGTAACTACAAGAGTTAAGTAAGTACTGAAGCTTTGCCTTAATGATCTATCCAGTCTTACCCTTCCACTGTAAAGGTCTATCCCAAAGTAACGTGATGCATTGCCTCCACTGATGATGTACTCAACACTGTTAATTTTGTCCGGAAAGTCTTGGTCTACTGCTTTTAAAAAGAGAACATCAGTTTCTTCAGGCAAGTTAAAAGGGATTGACAGAATTGCTGTGAAGGGCATAAAAGATGGTGGAAAATAATTGTACTGAACAAATGTCACTGTGGCAGTGACTGAGGTGTTCAAAGGGACAATGCCACAGTCAATGGCTATAACAGTGATATTAAAGCTTTGAGGCTCTGACTCAATAAGAGTGATGGGTTGTTTTGTTAAAATGTCTCCTGTGGATGCATTAATAATGAAATTTTCACATGGTGGGTTTATAAAGTAGAGGATTTGAGCATTTTGTCCAATGTCCATATCATTAGCAGTAACCTGTAAGAGGAAAATTTCTGGGGCTTTTGTCTCAGGTATGGTGACAAAGTAGCTAGACTGAGAAAACACTGGTGGGTTATCATTGATGTCTGTGATGGTAATAGTGACATCTGTACTAATGCTCCAAGCTGAGTCATTGGCGATAACCCTCACTATATAGATGCTTTGATGTTCTCTGTCCAAATGGCCCACCAATATTATAGTTCCGCTGTTGTTATCAATACTGAAAGGAATCTGGCCATTGTGTTCTGGAATGCTATATGAAATAATAGCATTAGCACCAATGTCCTCATCTGTGGCGTTTATCTTAATGACTGGGGAACCAACAGGTGCATCCTCAGGAATCTCAGTAAAGAAAATCTCAGAGAAACGAGGTGCATGGTCATTTGTGTCCAGCACAAGTACAGTAACTACTGCAGTGGACGAATGACGATTGTCATCTTTATCTATGGCTTTAACAATAAGTTTATACTCTGTTATATCCTCTCTGTCTAAACGCATTGTCGTCCTAAGAGTGCCATGAATTTTGTCTATTGCAAACACACCATCATTGTTGCCAGACAAAATAATATATTCTACTTCTCCATATGCCTGTGAATCAGCATCAACAGCACGTACATCACACACCCAGCTTGCAGGCATGTTCTCAGACACCTCACATCTATACTTCTCCTGGGTGAATACAGGTGGGTTATCGTTCACATCACTGACATTCAAATGAATTTCAGCATAAGTGGAAAACGGTGGAAATCCTGAGTCTCTAGCTTCAATCAAAAGATGGAATTCCATACTTGTCTCAAAATCCAAAGACCCTTTCAGAATCATCTCCCCAGTTCGTTGGTCCAACTCAAAGACATCTCCAGTGTTCCCAGATGCTAAGTAGAAAGAAACATGTTCCCTTCTGTATGTCTCTGCAGTTGCAAATGCCACCATAGCTCCAGGAGCCGTGTCCTCAGTAAGTGACTGCTTAAATACATGAACTGTAATACGAGGGAAATCCGAAGCATTCTGAAACCTCACTGTCAGGGTGGTGGAATCCATTTTGGTGTTATCTCCCTCGTCCTGCACTTGAACATTAACAGTGATGTCTCTGGTACTCCTGAGGTCCTCCTTAGTATATATGGTCCCCCTGGCTGAGCTGATTCTGAAGAGATGAGCATGTTGACCATGCAGAGAGAAGCTCAACTTTCCATTCTTCCCTTCATCTTCATCTTTGGCCATAACTGCACACACTATGGATCCTGCAAGATATGAAGTAGAATAGTCAACAACAAGGTGGATTGGAATATTATATACTAAATAAATGAGACCAAGCAACTAATAATCTTCCATTTCAATGTAGTATCACCGTTGGCTTGTTCAATCTAAGAACCTGTTAAAATGTCATTGTACAGCATTAATCAAAATGTTTTCCTCTGCATTCCTCTGCCTAGGGAGCAGTTGGGTGTTAGGTGTCTTGCTTGTAGACACAGCTGCCCCAGTATAGGGGGACAGACAGTTTTTCAGTGTGAGATTGCATAAAAAAAAAAAAAGGAAAAACATAGCCTAGCAAATAAGAAAACTGTTTTAGTCATTACTTTATTTCAAACAGAGGAAACCAAATAATGTCATTTCAGGCTTATGATGTGTTTACAAAAGAGAAAATTACAAAATTCACCTATGTTTATTAATTGCAAAGGTTTAAATATATGAACACAAAAATACATTAAGTACAAAGAAATATATATATATATATATATATATATATATATATATATAGTCACAACAAAGCCATCTCTAAAATGAGTTGTGTATTTAAAAAGTTATGTATTCCTACTGTAGCTAGGCATAGCCAAATCCTGGTCTTCCTTTATGGCTTCACTTAAAAAGCAAAGATTTTGCTTCAAAATACAAACAAAAGTGCAGTTCAGTTATTATGCCCTAAATTATTATCTCACCTTTGGCCAAGTCAGCAGGAACATTAGCCACATATGGTCCATAGAGAAACTGTGGTGAATGATCATTCACATCCCCAATCTTCACTAGTACTGTGGCAGAACTTGAGAGACTGTTTTGGCCATTTCCACCATGTGCAACTACAATGATATTGTAAAAGGCTACTGTCTCTCTGTCCAGGGTCCCAGAGATGAATAACTCCCCAGTTGTTTCATTGATGGAAAATGGAACATTGTCTCCTTCTACAGAATACCTTCATCAAAATGTAAAAAATTTGTTTAAGATGTGAAAAACATTTGGAAAATATTCAGTGACATTAGGCATTGCATTAGGACTGCATAAGACTAAAGTATACTGTATAATCACAGCAAAAACATGGGAAGCTATAGATCATTGTTTCTCTAACCTAAGCCCCAAGGACTGGACTGGAAAACAGTGAAACATTATAATTTTATTGCATGTTACAAACTGGATTCCAAAATAGTTGGGACACTAAACAAATTGTGAATAAAAACTGAATGCAATGATGTGGAGATTGCAATTGTCAATATTTTATTCGTAATAGAACATAGATGACAGATCAAAAGTTTAATCTGAGTAAATGTAACATTTTAAAGGAAAAATATGTTGATTCAAAATTTCACAGTGTCAACAAATCCCAAAAAAGTTGGGACAAGTAGCAATAAGTGGCTGGAAAAAGAAAATTGAGAATATAACGAACAACTGGAAGACCAATTAACACTAATTAGGTCAATTGACAACATGATTGGGTATAAAAAGAGCTTCTCAGAGTGTCAGTGTCTCTCTGAAGCCAAGATGGTAAGAGGATCACCAATTCCACCATTGTTGCGCAGAAAGATAGTGCAGCAATACCAGAATGGTGTTACCCAGTGTAAAATAGCAAAGACTTTTAAGTTATCATCATCAACCGTGCATAACATCATCAAAAGATTCAGAGATTCTGGAACAATTGCTGTGCGTAAGGGTCAAGGCCGTAAAACTCTACTGGATGCTCGTGATCTCCGGGCCCTTAAACGTCACTGCACCTCAAACAGGAATGCCACTGTCAAGGAAATAACAGAATGGGCTCAGGAATACTTCCAGAAAGCACTGTCAGTGAACGCAATCCACCGTGCCATCCGCCGTTGCCAGCTGAAACTCAAAGAGGAAGCCATTTCTAAACAAGCTCAGACGTTTGCACTGGGCCAGGGGTCTTTTAAAATGAAGTGTGGCAAAATGGAAGACTGTTCTGTGGTCAGATGAGTCACGATTTGAAGTTCTTTATGGAACACTGGGACGCCATGTCATCCGGACCAGAGAGGACAAGGATAATCCAAACTGTTATCAACGCTCCGTTCAGAAGCCTGCATCACTGATGGTATGGGGTTGCATGAGTGCTTGTGGCATGGGCAGCTTGAATGTCTGGAAAGGCACCATTAATGCAGATAACTATGTTCAGTTTTTAGAACAACATATGCTCCCATCTGGATGTCATCTCTTTCAGGGAAGACCCTGCATTTTTCAACAAGATAATGCCAGACCACATTCTGCTGCAATCACAACATCATGGTGACGTAGGAGAAGGATCCGGGTACTGAAATGGCCAGCCTGCAGTCTAGATCTTTCACCTATAGAGAACATTTGGCGCATCATATAGAGGAAGGTGCGACAAAGAAGGCCCAAGATGATTGAACAGTTAGAGGCCTGTATTAGACATGAATGGGAGAGCATTCCTATTTCTAAACTTGTGAAACTGGTCTACTCTGTCCCCAGACGTCTGTTGAGTGTTGTAAGAAGGGGGGATCAATCACAGTGGTAAAAAATGGCCTTGTCCCAACTTTTTGGGGATTTGTTGACGCCATGAAATTTTGAAACAACATATTTTTCCCTTAAAATGATACATTCTCTCAGTTTAAGTTTTGATCTGTGATTTGTGTTCTATTCTGAATAAAATATTAGATGTTGGCACCTCCACATCATTGCATTCAGTTTTTATTCACAATTTGTTTAGTGTCCCAACTATTTTGGAATCTGGTTTTTTACTTTAAGTTCACTCTTACCATATTTTTCCATTTACACCAACATCTTTGTCCATGGCAGTGAGTCTTACAACAATGGTTCCAAGGGGAGCATCTTCTGATATAAACGCTTTAATTTCATCTTCATCAAATTCAGGCCCATTGTCATTTACATCATCAACAATAACAACTATAGTTCCAGTTCCTGTGAGTGGTGTTAGACCTGGAATAAAAGATAACATCAACAGGATGTACATTAAGTACTAACTTCAGCTTCTACGGATACTACAACTGTACTGCAAGCACTGAAGAATGTGTACTAGTGCACTATGCTGACATAGCCTACTATTTAGTACAGTTGAGGGTTGAAAAGAAGTGATCTCTTGGAACGGATCTGGAGACCTCAAGCTAAAGTATAGTTGGTTTATTTATTTATTTTTATTGTTAGTTATTTTATTTTTCATTCATTCATGCATTGTCTGTAACCACATATCCAATACAGGGTTGCAGTATGCCTAGGATGACCAGACGTCCTCTTTTTCCCAGACATGTCCTCTTTTTTAGACTTAAAAATATGTTAAAATTTTTGTTTTTCTAGAGCTTACATAGAATTTGGAGAAGTGTTTTGTTCACAAACTAGTCCCACCCTCCCCTACTCCATTTGGGCGTGAGAAGGAGGCATGGTGAAGTAGCCTAAAATCTTCGGATTGAACGGTCTGACTGTAGAGCTACAATTATTGGTTGATAACCTTCTCTGTAAACATTTAATTTAAAGACGTGTCCTCTTTTTCACCATCTAAGATCTGGTCACCCTAAGTATGCCTGGAGCCTACCTAGAATCACTGGGCACAAAGAACACTTTCCTTTGCAGGGTGACACACACACAAACACACACACCCCACACCTAGGGACACTTTTGAGTAGCCTTTTTTTTTTTCAAAAAATTAATTTGAAAAACATTGTAAAAAACTGGTAACACTTTATTTTAACTCTAAACGACTACAAAATTTTGATGTAACCATGTCTTAAAAAGGTTATGGCCCATGTTATATGATATCACGTATTGAAAGACATAACATCTTGATGTGACCATTACTTTTAATCATCATATTTCATAATGTTTTAGTTATGAGTTATATTACAGAACACATACTATTAATAATAATTTGGTACCACTTTACTGAACCCTGCTCAATAAAATTGAAATAACCGTGTCAACATATTACCTCTGTCCAATTAACTTTACAGGAGAAGGAAAAGCCTTGTTAACTTTCAATGGTAAAAGATTTTATTCCAAGTCAGTTTGGAGCATGTCTATTGGTCCATTCATCTTGACATTTTATCACTGTCCACAGTGTGGAAAAAATGGAGATACATGTTTTTTTGTTTTGGGCAGTGAAGATATATATGTCATATATATATTATGTGACAAACTGCCAAGATTGTGTTATTATTTCATTAAGGAAGACTTTAAAAAGCTGTTCCTTACCTGAGTCAACTGCAATGATCTTTAATGTGTGGTGACTTTGTATCTCTCTGTCAAGATTTTGTAAAATCCAGAATGTCCCATTTGAATGGAGCAAAAATGACCCCTCTGTATTTCCAGACTCTATAAAGTATGTTAAAATACCATTTAATCCCACATCGTCATCAGTTGCTGATATCTGAAAAAGACATGCATGTAAATTATACAATCATTATATTATTTTTATTGCCAGACTTCAAAGCCCATTTGATACCATTGGCTAATTTTTTTATTTGATTTTCTCCTTTCACTCCATTTTATAATTTAGAAACTTTCTATGTTGGAATGTTTGTAGGCACATTTTATAATTAATGAGAAACTCTATTTTAAGGTGCACCCATTGTGAACGCAATTATTAAATTGTTCAAACAGTTTGTATAATCTCTACAGAAAATATAGTTTATAATCTCTATAGGAAATAGGGGAAGTTCTGGAGCAGCTGCACATGTGCATCAAGTCACCATGCTCAATATTAAGAGTCAGCAAGAGAGGTATACAATTACAAATAAATGTTTACATTCTCTGGAGTAATGGAGCATCATTTAATCATATGCATTGCTATATGCTTGAAAGAAACCTTTTTGAACAGATACCTACCTGGTGCATATTCTGAGATGGGTCTACTCCGTTTTCTAAAACATGTACTGTCAGTATTTCCTGGGAGAAGACAGGCACACAATCATTTATGTCCAGTATAGTGATGTTGATGGTGGCCGTGGATGACCTTTGAACATCTCCTTTGTCCACAGCAGTCACAGTGAGAGAATAGGAAGATATCTTCTCTCTGTCCACTTGGTCTATTACTGAGATAACACCTAACACTGAGTCTATGATGAAGCTACTCTCAGACATGTGATACCGGACCTCTCCATTGAACCCAATGTCCTGGTCGTGTGCTTGAACTTTGAGAAGACTCGTCCCACGAGGAGTATCCTCATATATAATGACATCGTAGGAGGTTTGTGAAAACACTGGATCGTGGTCATTGACATCCTCCACAAGCACTGTGAGGTTAATGGAGCTAGACAGCTGAGGAAAACCCTTATCTCTGGCTGTCAATTTTAGCATAATATTATCTACATGTTCTCTGTCCAGTGTCTTCTGTAGGTATATGACTCCAGTTGTGCGATTGATCCTGAAAGAGCCCCCTCCTGAGCTCTCCATACTATATACAATCTCACCATTGGATCCAGAATCTTCATCTACTGCTTGTATTTGTGCTACAACAGTCTGGACAGGCATATTCTCAGGACAGGTTACAGTACTGTCTGATATGAAAAGTGGAGCATTGTCATTAATGTCTTCAACGTGGACAGAAACACGTACAGTAGCCGTGAGACGCGTGTTTTCAGGTTGAGAACGATCACTGGCTTGAACTAAAAGACTGTACATTGAATTTCTCTCTCTGTCCAAACCTCTTTTCAGACACAAATGACCCTGTACATCCACTGAAAACTTGTCCTTATTGTCTCCTGCTATTACAGATACATCAAGATCTCCATTTATGCCTGCAATCAAGAGAAGAAATTGACAAAGAATTAAGATAATTTTTTGTTTGATATAGTATGTAAACCCTATCAAAGTATTTAAAAAATACTATGCATATATGGACAATAATCATTGGGAAATTTGGGATGACAGATGACAGCTTTTGTGTATATATATATATATATATATATATATATATATATATATTCCCTACAGCAGGCATATCCTGTAGATGGCAGTAACAAGTGTTTCAGCAAGAACTACTTTTTGAATGAAGCACAATAAAGCAGCGCAAAAAAAAAAATAGATAATAAACATATGTTCGTTGTAAAGGCACAGTAAAAACACATACTTTAAAAAATGTCCACATATTACATGGTGAAAAACTGTAAACCCAAGATCAGGAAAATTTTTTTACTTTAAATGTTTAATTTAAACTCAAATGTTTAAATGCAATTTCTGTGACAGGGAAATACCATAAATATAAATAAACTATAAATAAAAATAAAAATAAATATATAATAAAAATATATATAAACATATATCAGCTAAAAACACTAATGTTGGCATCTCTTTAATAGAACTATATAGTATTTTAATATTAAATTCATTTCCAGTGTTTTTATAATGGAGACAATAAGTAGTATCCATATAACAGACAACACTGCATATATGCATTTATTTAAAAAAAAAAAAAACATTTTTGTTGCTGTTAAATTTACAAACCATGGGCAGCACAAGTGCCCAAGGAGCTGGGACTAATGGGATTTTCAAGTGATTTTCAGGACATATTCTAGGTTTTTCTCTTTGTTGAGGCTTTTTTATTTTGGGTTGCGATGGGGTTTTATTTTGAGTATTTGTTTGTGAGCATGTTTGGTGTTGATGTGTGATGTTATGTGTGTTGGTCAGAAAAAAAGTTCCCCATCAGCCTGTGTTCAAGCACTGGAGTGGGGCACCCCCTGAATCTCACCACACACAAACCTCAAATACTGCACTTTTCCTTATTGGCAGTATAGCTGTGTATTTTTTTTTACAGTGTATACCTTTTTCACAGTATTATATTGTAAACAAAATGGTTATATAAAACTATTATTTGCCAAAAGCATACTGCAATAGCTTATACATTGTGATGTATGTATTACAGCACAGCTTGTGCTCATGCAAATATTATTTACGATTGTTGGTGTTGTTTTAAACCACAAATTTTAGACAACAAATTCAGAGGAAAAAACAATGACAATAAAAATATAGGACCACTAATATAATTCAGAATATTAAGCAGAACATTATAAGACATACATTCGCATCCCACTGACAGATGCACATGCCATCTGTAAATAATCCTGTCTGGCCTGTCATTTATCGCCTATTACACCAGACAGAACGCCAAGGGGATGCTCTCTGGGGGACTTCTCTTCACATCTGTCTTTCCTAACACAGAAACGACTGCGGTTAAGCTTTAGAATCTGATTTCACACTAACTAATTTACTCATTTACTTATTTCCACTGGATGATCCCTTGATGATCCATTTGATCTGTCTCTACGAAAATGACACAGTACACACACCACATCGCCCCACCCCCCCATGGGGGCTTTCCATCATTAGTGGTGGCAGCCAGTTCCCCTGAGATGACTCCCCTATTCATCCTTTCTGTGAGGTTTACAAAAGATGCATGATGTAAGACTTAATGAGACTGCTTCTGCTATTTTGGTTGGCTTGTGTCTTTAACGCGTGAACCTGGCGTGTTTACTCTGGATGACTGAATGAATCACCTACATTGGGCAACTTCTCAAACATCTGTGGAACAAAATGTACAAGATTAAAAGATTTCTCCTTAATATTTTTGACTGTAGGGCAGTGAATATATTGCTACATGACAATCGTCGTCATGACAATGGACACATACCTACATAAACATTTGATAAGGTAATAGTTCAAAAATGTGTCTTTACAAATATTCCCATTACACAACTGTGACATAAAATGAGACAAAAATACTATATACTTTCACCCTAGAAATAAAAAATGCTGACGAATGAATGAATAAATTAATAAGCTATGTAACTGCTTCATACTAATCATGGTGGGTGCAAGGCCTATCGTACTCAAGGGAGGAACACACTCACCCTGTCACTCACATATGTGGACACGCTCACCTCACATTCCCACCTGTGAACAATTTCACACACTCACCCAGTCACTGTCACACTCTCACCTGTGGACAATTTAACACTCACCCAGTCACTCACACACTCTCACCTGTGGACAATTTCACACACTCACCCAGTCACTCACACACTCACACCTGTGGACAATTTCACACACTCACCCAGTCACTCACACACTCTCACATGTGGACAATTTCACATAATCACCCAGTCACTCACACACTCTCACCAGTGGACAATTTCACACACTCACCCAGTCACTGTCACACTCTCACCTGTGGACAATTTCACACACTCACCCAGTCACTCTCACCTTTGGACAATTTCACACACTCACCCAGTCACACACTCTCACCTGTGGACAATTTCACACACTCACCCAGTCACTCACACACTCTCACCTGTGGACAATTTCACACACTCACCCAGTCACTCACACACTCTCACCTGTGGACAATTTCACACACTCACCCAGTCACTCTCACACTCTCACCTTTGGACAATTTCACACACTCACCCAATCACTCACACACTCTCACCTGTGGACAATTTCATATACTCACCCAGTCACTGTCACACTCTCAACTTTGGACAATTTCACATACTCACCCAGTCACTCACACACTCTCAACTGTGGACAATTTCACACACTCACCCAGTCACTCTCACACTCTCACATTTGGACAATTTCACACACTCACCCAGTCACTCACACACTCTCACCTGTGGACAATTTCACACACTCACCCAGTCACTCACACACTCTCAACTGTGGACAATTTCACATACTCACCCAGTCACTCACACACTCTCACCTGTGGACAATTTCACACACTCACCCAGTCACTCTCACACTCTCACCTGTGGACAATTTCACATAATCACCCAGTCACTCACACACTCTCACCAGTGGACAATTTCACACACTCACCCAGTCACTGTCACACTCTCACCTGTGGACAATTTCACACACTCACCCAGTCACTCTCACACTCTCACCTTTGGACAGTTTCACACACTCACCCAGTCACTCTCACACTCTCACCTGTGGACAATTTCACACACTCACCCAGTCACTCACACACTCTCACCTGTGGACAATTTCACATACTCACCCAGTCACTCTCAACTGTGGACAATTTCACATACTCACCCAGTCACTCTCACCTGTGGACAATTTCACATACTCACCCAGTTACTCTCACCTTGGACAATTTCACGCACTCACCCAGTCACTCTCACCTGTGGACAATTTCACACACTCACCCAGTCACTCACACACTTTCACCTGTGGACAATTTCACACACTCACCCAGTCACTCACACACTCTCAACTGTGGACAATTTCACATAATCACCCAGTCACTCTCACACTCTCACCTGTGGACAATTTCACACACTCACCCAGTCACTCACACACTCTCACCTGTGGACAATTTCACATACTTACCCAGTCACTCACACACTCTCAACTGTGGACAATTTCACATACTCACCCAGTCACTCACACACTCTCAACTGTGGACAATTTCACATACTCACCCAGTCACTCTCACCTGTGGACAATTTCACATACTCACCCAGTCACTCTCACCTTTGGACAATTTCACACACTCACCCAGTCACTCTCACCTGTGGACAATTTCACACACTCACCCAGTCACTCACACACTTTCACCTGTGGACAATTTCACACACTCACCCAGTCACTCTCAACTGTGGACAATTTCACATAGTCACCCAGTCACTCACACACTCTCACCTGTGGACAATTTCACATAATCACCCAGTCACTCTCACACTCTCACCTTTGGACAATTTCACACACTCACCCAGTCACTCACACACTCTTACCTGTGGACAATTTCACACACTTACCCAGTCACTCACACACTCTCAACTGTGGACAATTTCACACACTCACCCAGTCACTCACACACTCTCACCTGTGGACAATTTCACACACTCACCCAGTCACTCACACACTCTCACCTGTGGACAATTTCACACACTCACCCAGTCACGCTCACACTCTCACCTGTGAACTATTTCACATAATCATCCAGTCACTCACACATTCTCACCTGTGGACAATTTCACACACTCACCCAGTCACTCACACACTCTCACCTGTGGACAATTTCACACACTCACCCAGTCACTCACACACTCTCACCTGTGGACAATTTCACACACTCACCCAGTCACGCTCACACTCTCAACTATGGACAATTTCATATAATCACCCAGTCACTCACACTCTCTCACCTGTGGACAATTTCACACACTCACCCAGTCACTCACACACTCTCAGCTGTGGACAATTTCACACACTCACCCAGTCACTCACACACTCTCACCTGTGGACAATTTCACACACTCACCCAGTCACTCACACACTCTCAACTGTGGACAATTTCACATAATCACCCAGTCACTCTCACACTCTCACCTGTGGACAATTTCACACACTCACCCAGTCACTCACACACTCTCACCTGTGGACAATTTCACATACTCACCCAGTCACTCACACACTCTCAACTGTGGACAATTTCACATACTCACCCAGTCACTCTCACCTGTGGACAATTTCACATACTCACCCAGTCACTCTCACCTGTGGACAATTTCACATACTCACCCAGTCACTCTCACCTTTGGACAATTTCACACACTCACCCAGTCACTCTCACCTTTGGACAATTTCACACACTCACCCAGTCACTCACACACTTTCACCTGTGGACAATTTCACACACTCACCCAGTCACTCACACACTCTCACCTGTGGACAATTTCACATAATCACCCAGTCACTCACACACTCTCACCTGTGGACAATTTCACACACTCACCCAGTCACTCACACACTCTCACCTGTGGACAATTTCACACACTCACCCAGTCACTCTCACACTCTCACCTTTGGACAATTTCACACACTCACCCAGTCACTCACACACTCTTACCTGTGGACAATTTCACACACTCACCCAGTCACTCACACACTCTCAACTGTGGACAATTTCACACACTCACCCAGTCACTCACACACTCTCACCTGTGGACAATTTCACACACTCACCCAGTCACTCACACACTCTCACCTGTGGACAATTTCACACACTCACTCAGTCACGCTCACACTCTCACCTGTGAACTATTTCACATAATCACCCAGTCACTCACACACTCTCACCTGTGGACAATTTCACACACTCACCCAGTCACTCACACACTCTCAACTGTGGACATATTCACACACTCACCCAGTCACTCACACACTCTCACCTGTGGACAATTTCACACACTCACCCAGTCACGCTCACACTCTCAACTATGGACAATTTCATATAATCACCCAGTCACTCACACTCTCTCACCTGTGGACAATTTCACACACTCACCCAGTCACTCACACACTCTCAGCTGTGGACAATTTCACAAACTCACCCAGTCACTCACACACTCTCACCTGTGGACAATTTCACACACTCACCCAGTCACTCACACACTCTCACTTGTGAACAATTTCACATAATCACCCAGTCACTCACACACTCACCCAGTCACTCACACACTCTCAGCTGTGGACAATTTCACACACTCACCCAGTCACTCACACACTCTCACCTGTGGACAATTTCACACACTCACCCAGTCACTCACACACTCTCAACTGTGGACAATTTCACATAATCACCCAGTCACTCACACACTCTCACCTGTGGACAATTTCACACACTCACCCAGTCACTCTCACACTGTCACCTGTGAACAATTTCACATAATCACCCAGTCACTCACACACTCACCCAGTCACTCACACACTCTCAACTGTGGACAATTTCATATAATCACCCAGTCACTCACACTCTCTCACCTGTGGACAATTTCACACACTCACCCAGTCACGCTCACACTCTCAACTATGGACAATTTAATATAATCACCCAGTCACTCACACTCTCTCACCTGTGGACAATTTCACACACTCACCCAGTCACTCACACACTCTCAGCTGTGGACAATTTCACACACTCACCCAGTCACTCACACACTCTCACCTGTGGACAATTTCACACACTCACCCAGTCACTCACACACTCTCACTTGTGAACAATTTCACATAATCACCCAGTCACTCACACACTCACCCAGTCACTCACACACTCTCAGCTGTGGACAATTTCACACACTCACCCAGTCACTCACACACTCTCACCTGTGGACAATTTCACACACTCACCCAGTCACTCACACACTCTCAACTGTGGACAATTTCACATAATCACCCAGTCACTCACACACTCTCACCTGTGGACAATTTCACACACTCACCCAGTCACTCACACACTCTCACTTGTGAACAATTTCACATAATCACCCAGTCACTCACACACTCACCCAGTCACTCACACACTCTCAGCTGTGGACAATTTCACACACTCACCCAGTCACTCACACACTCTCACCTGTGGACAATTTCACACACTCACCCAGTCACTCACACACTCTCAACTGTGGACAATTTCACATAATCACCCAGTCACTCACACACTCTCACCTGTGGACAATTTCACACACTCACCCAGTCACTCTCACACTGTCACCTGTGAACAATTTCACATAATCACCCAGTCACTCACACACTCACCCAGTCACTCACACACTCTCAACTGTGGACAATTTCATATAATCACCCAGTCACTCACACTCTCTCACCTGTGGACAATTTCACACACTCACCCAGTCACTCACACACTCCCAGCTGTGGACAATTTCACATACTCACCCAGTCACTCACACACTCTCAACTGTGGACAATTTCACACACTCACCCAGTCACTCACATACTCTTCTGTGGCCTTTTCTGCACAGCTGATCAACCTACAACCATGCATTTTAAACTGTGGTAAAAAACCAGAGCACCCGGAGGAAATCCATGCTGAAATAGGGAGAACTTTACTGACAGTGACCTGAGGACTAAACCCACAACTCCAGAACCCTGAAGCTGTGTGACAGCAGCACTACCTGTAGTAGACCCTGCAGTTTGTAAATGAATGAGAATTCAAACTATCAATAAACTACAAACTCTATTTAAAAATTGTCTGCAGATGTATTATGCTAATGTTCGATTTTGGGTGACTTTTTCCAAGATCAATTTTTCAAAAATTTCTTTGTTACATCCAGTATGATTAGCTGTGTGGCCTTATAGATTGCTGTGGTATTATATTTGTAAGTTAATCCATTCGTGACTTATCAAGGTTATGCTATGTGATTGAGTGATGTCATGAAGTTGTGTTATGACATGGTTATGTAGGTGTCATACAGCTGTATGTACACTTCTCTAGAGTAAACTACCTACAAACCTTCCTGTACTAACCCTCATCAGCATCTGAGATGTTCAAATTGAAGAAACACATGCCAACAGGAGTGTCTTCTGGTAACGAGATGGAGTGCTCATTCAGTTTGAAAACTGGAGGGTTGTCATTGACATCAGCCACGTTAAAATACACCCGGACCCTAGCAAGCTGGCCATCACTGTGCTGGACTGCTGCTGTGAGAATGTAGTATCTCTCTGCCTCAAAATCCAAGGTTCGGGACAAAAGGAACTCTCCAGAATGAGGGTTGAGAAGGAAAAGGCCATCTCCATCATCGTCCAGCACAGAGTACACTAAGCTCTTTCGTTCTTCATTATACACTGCTTCCACATGTCCCACAATTGTTCCTGTGTCAAAGAACAGAAAACAGACACAGAAGAAGTTAGCTTTACTTTGCTCTATCAAGATACAATAATAGTGAAGTTGACATGGAAAATGTTTGTGTAAAGGCTACTGTCAGCAGCTTTAGAATTAAAAGGGAATTTCACTGATTTTTTTCAAACACTGTTTGGTTTATATTTTTTTAAGAAATGTAGAGTATATTGTAAAATATACTCTTAAGTCATTTAGGGTATATTGTAAAATTTGCATTTAAGATTTTTTACTGTAGTGTTGAAAGGTAACAGTGGTCAGATGATCTTAAATAAAATATATTCATGTTTTATACTATCTAAAACAAACATTGAAACCTACATGTGTCGTCTGAGTTTTTGTATATTGTCAGTACAGACATTGCAAAAAAAACGTCATGTACTGAGGTAGCTTAAACATCTTATTCCTGTCTGATTTTACAATAAATCAAATTACAAACATTATTGATTTATCTACAGTCATTGAAAAAGTGTTACATTCGTTTTAGTCCATTGCAGTGACGTTTACACATTGATGCAGGTTTGTGGAGAATATTGAGCGTTATATTTGCCCTTTGAACATTTCTACATTCATAGTATGACCAGTGGAGTTTGGAGGTGAACTGCTTCATTTAGTAAGCCAAAGTGTATAATGCTCAGTAGGAGGTGGCATTCAATCTCACTGGGAAACAATGGTGTGATTTTGAGGAATGCTAACACCACATACACTTAAGGGCTTGAACACAGCATTAGCCATGCTTTAAAAGTAACCCAGGATACATATTTGATAAGGTACTCTTGAGGTATTCTCTAGTCTGCAAACAAAATAGGTCTCAGCAAATAAAATCATCTTAAATGTTGTTCAAATATGTAACATTACTCATTTTCATATTGATGCTAGATTATAATTTTTCTCTACATTGTTTTAAATACATGTATTGAGTAAATCTATCTAAAAATAATAAGACAATTCATTTTAATTGTTTGCCCTGTAAAAGACTGGCACGCCCCCCTGGGTATGTTCCTGCCTTGCACCCAGTGATTCTGGGTAGGCTCTGGACCCACCGCGACCCTGAACTAGATAAGCGCTTACAGATAATGAATGTATTAATTAATTTTAATTGTTCACTGCATATGTTCCAATGAGACCCACAAAAAAATATATAAATATTATTGACAACATTATTCAAACATGAAGTATCAAGAAAATTGTTTGAGATGATTTCAATTACAAGGACACAATTTATTTTCTGCAATGATCAATCCATTGTACATTGTCTCATGCAATGAAATCCTGTTAGATTAATGATAATGGAAATAAGAATCCTACCTGGTTGTATATCTTCTTGTACACTAAAGGAATACACAGACTTGGAGAATGACAACCGAGTGCCGCCTCTGCTCTGGTCCATGCCAGGTTTGCTCTTGGACAGCCTCTGTGAGGTGTTCATCCAATGGTTTTCCCTGGAAAGTACCCCTGGACCACCTAAAAAATTTATGGATTTCACGCCATACCTGAGCAGTGTGCAGAAAACCTACAGAACAAAAACTAAATATCAAGAAACAAAGGGCACAAAACCATTACGATACATTATGAACTGACATTCCCACCGTGGGAAAACCACAACTCTGCTGGACACCTCAGCAATCTGCACACTGTAACGTTTGTGGCCACTAATTCCCATAAGACGTGGAAAAAAAGGCTTCTTTGTCAGAGACCTTTTCGAATGGCAGCAACACTATACCTTGACTTGTAAGGTTTCCTCTTTGGGAGTCCTTGTTCCTTCCACTCTTTGACAGTATCCTTAACCAACCTCAGAATGCTTTTTAAGTGCTCCAAAGCAACTGGACTACTTAATTCAAAAGGACATGTCAAAGGCAGGCGCTTTGGGAATTCAACAAACATAATTAAGTTTGCTAAAGCCTGAAATGTCAGTTCTGAATTTGTTTTAAAACACATAAAAGCAAAAGGCAAGTGATGTGTTTATTTTAAAATTACTGATACATATTGTCAAATTTTATTATTCATTCTTGTAATATAAAAAAAGAGCAAAAACAGTGGGGTGAAAATAGGGAAACATGAAACAGTCTTGTACACTGGAATGTTACTTTCTGAACTTATGTTTGAATATTATAATGCACAATATTGTCTATGTAGAATTTATGGCACAGTTAAGGATGTTTTAATATGCTACAACTTTTGTAAATGTGTTAAAATAATATGTAGACATTAAATACTAATTTGAGTGTTCACTTTAAAAAAATCCCCAATTTGAAACTACTCAGGGAAATACTCCCTTAAATCATGTATTTGAGAAAAAGTAACTAACCTCTGCCTTCAGTATACTCACCAAACAACGCACTGTTAATCCAATAGCTGCCATGTTTTTCTTGTATCCATTTACCTCTTTATGCAGGAATGAAAAGCTTTAAGAACAGAATGCCGCAGCAACACCATTGTAACCTGGAGGTTTACCATTCTCCCAGAGCAGAGTGAACTAAATCAGAGTGAGCAGAGCAGTGGAGGATGTGAGGAGCTCAGCAGAGGGACCAGCTCTGTGCAGGAATGTGAAGGTCTATCTGAAAAAGAGCAGGGGGTGTGGTCTTTACAGCTCCTCCCCCAGAGACACCACAAATGTATTTTTGTGATTGAAAAAAAAAGGCTTTGTAATTCACACTTGGGGCTGTATTCCCAGTTCTGATAGTCAGATAGAGGGGAACAAAGCCCCCAGCATTTGAAGACTCAAGTATGAATTATGATTTTTTTCAATCATCCAGAACTGATAAGGACCTGATCTCACTGATGTTCTAGCCTATACTGCATTCAAATGTGAACAAAAATGATGCAATATATAATTTAAAAAACTTAGAAGATTCAAACTTTCAGAGGAATCACTGGGTAATGGTAGTGTTATTTCTGATATTAACATATTGGGTACTTGTCACTACCAGCACATTTTCCAATTCCTCTGTGTCTCAAAGCTCAGACTCCAGCATTATGTTGTTGCATTGTGTTGTTTCTTTTGCACATTTGTTGTTTCGTCCACCAACGGCCTCCTGAGTCTGTCCACAGTTAATTTGAAGTGACAAAGATCTTTTCAAATATTTTCCCTTTCTCACATAGTAGACTTTTTTTTTTTTTGCTTCGTTTCAATTCACTGGACGCCAGCATGGCTCTCACCCAGGAGGAGACTGGAGAGGCCCGGAGTTAAGAGGGACTGGACAGATGGGCTTTGGAAACTTCTCCAGAGGAGGACCACAATGGCAGGAATATTAATTTGTCTTGGATCAACATGAGGAGCTTCTTTTATTATTATTATTGCTGTGTTTAAATAAAAAAAAGGTTTTGAACTTGGCATCTCAAAAGAAACCTAGCTTTGGTAATGAGAGACCCAGGTAAACATATACAAAGCCCTGAGGATCATTTCTTTTCATGAGTATAATACTAGCAAAATACACTCTATGTCCAAATGTTTTCATATGAAATGTGCCAACAGGGAGTTTGTCTCAACCTTTGTTCCTCTGTGAGGGCTTGACTCTAAATACTGGAACACCACTGTGAAGATTTGATTGCGTTCACTTTTGATTTGGAACCCCAGCTCATCCCAATAGTACTGAACAGAGCTACATCACTCCTCTTTACACACATCCTCTTTATACCCTTTTAGCTGACACTTGACACAGCAGTTTTTTGATAGAGATGTTATAAACTATGTCCATTGAAGTAGCCGAATTCGCTTTTAAGGAATGTCTGTAAAGCTCAGGGCAGTGTATCTGTACTTACTCCCTTACATCAGGGTTTACTCCTTTTAAATCCATTTCTTTCCATTTCCGGTAGTCACGTGATTTGGTGCCAGCTTGATATTGTTTTTTTAAAAAAACCACAGCAGCGTTATCATGACATCATTACTGCATGAAGCTCTAACGTCATTACGAACGACCACTAGATGTCACTGTACAGCGACATAGATAAGCTTTCAGTCATAACTACTGTTGTACAGAATACATGTTAAAAAGGATACTTCAGGAAAGACAGTGATCCATCCTGGTGAAATCATGTTATGCATGATTAAATGCTTCTTCAGATTGATGGAGAACATTTTGTAGATGGTTCTATATAGCACCTTTATGACAGTGGTTCTAAATAGCACTAAAATGCTCTTCCATTGTGCTGTTTAGAACATCTATATAATAAAAACCCAATAAAATTAATGTTTCAGTATTAAACTTGTTCCACATTAACCATAGCCTGTAGTAAGGAAAAATCCTTAATTAATCTGAATTTTTGTGTAGCATAGCTAAATACCCTAAATCGTTTAAATCAATCACAATCTAATAATTCCCATTTGTTCTTCAGTAATAAGCATAAATGAAACAAATGAAGCTGTCACTTCTGCATGATTAAAGTTCATCTTCCTATTCTTTACTCTGATGTGTTGGTTTTTTTTAATCTGCTTTGCTTTTCTCCATTTTCAGCACAGGATCTGAACAGCATCTTCAAGTTTTACTGTTAGGCACAGGCATTAGGCATTTTACTGTTGATTAACCTGTCTAAATGTCTTAAATGATTTCCTGTCATGATAAAGTCAGCAAGTTAAATGTTCTTGGTCCATCTCTGCTTAAATCTGTGCAGAAACAGAGCAAATAAAATGACATTACATTTTTCTAAAAAAAAAGAAATGTTTATTTCAGACACATTCTTGAATGTCAAACAAAGCTGCATTCTTGTAATTAGAGTGGTATTCAAAGTACAGTTAAAGGACCTTATGACGGCAAATACGAAAAATATTTTTAAAAACGAATATGATAACGCACTACAGATCTACATAAACCAGATAATTGTGCTATGCACCTTCAGAGAAACAGTTGTTCTTCTCCTCCTTAAACTGTTCCAGGCAAGAACTACCACTAAGCATTAAGAAAAAGAAAGTAAAACAGACCAAAAAAAAAAAAAGAAAAAACTGAACACATATAGTGTTAACTTTACAAAAGGAGAATAACACTGTACATCTTAAAAACGTCTCATATACACAGCCTAACAATTCTTGTTCTGCTGTATTACGTTTGAAGATGTGAATCGTGTACAATTGGGTTTATGGCATGAACAAGAATTTAGGCTCTGTCAGTAGCTAGTCTACTCATCATCGTCCTCCTCTTCCTCATCATCATCATCTTCTTCGTCATCTTCCTCATCGTCATCCTCACCTGCAGCCTTTTTGGCCAATCCTGCAACTCCCTTAGTGCGGTATACAGCAATGTCCTGTGATTGGAACCAAAGATAGCTTTGTTCAATGGGATTTGCTGCACTTAAAACTTTAAAATGTCTTCAGATTTTTTTTTTCAGTGACAGCTTTGAAAATCATCAAGGAAATAAAAACCTCACCTTGTCATACTTCTCCTTCAACTTGGCTGCCTTCCGCTCGTAAGGCTGCTTCACTTCTGCTGATGAGCTATTCCACATCTCTCCTAGCTTCTTTGCTATGTCTCCAATGGACAGGCCCGGGTTCTCGCCCTTAATCTTAGGGCGGTAGTCTCCACAGAAAATGAAGAACGCTGACCTGGATCATAAAACAGTATTACCAGATTTATTTACTTGTGTATTCACCATTTTAAGTAGTTGAGCAATAGAGATGTCTGACAAGAGACACGTACGGGGGCCTCTTGGGAGCATTAGGGTCCTTAAACCTCTTCTTCTTTTCTCCTTTGGGAGGGATATAGTTCTTCATTTCTCTCTCATAGCGGACTTTATCCTGCTTTGCCATATCCTCAAACTTGGCCTTCTCCTTGGGTGACATTGTCTGCAAGAGAAGGCAAGCATGAAAAGAAAGCAGCTTCAGATATAACTGAGGTTTGAAAAGTGGAAGAATCCAGGACTATACAATCTATATAAAGTCAATCAAGTTGAGAGTATCTCATTTCAGTCTTAAGCCTGAAATGCCTTAATACCTTCCATCGCTCTGAGCACTTCTTGGAGAACTCAGAGAAGTTGACAGTAGCTTCTGGGTGCTTCTTCTTATGTTCTTCGCGACAGGTTTGCACAAAGTATGCATATGAGGACATTTTTCCTCGTGGCTTCCTTGGATCTTTCACCATCTTGTCGAGCCTAGTAGAGGTAAAGTTGAGATATCAATGGTACTGTTTGAAAACAAAAAAAATTGTGTATTCACAAAATACACTAAGACATGGTTTTATAACTAGGATTCTTTCAAAGTAAAACTGGATTAAATATGATTATCAGGAACATTAAAACATTCAAGTAATGAGAATATACTGAGTAAAAAACTATTGAGACAGCGTTTTATGTAATATTTAACAGTGACTTAATTCGAGGTTCAAATTATGATGAATGTTAAAGGCCTGAAGTCCTCCTTGAGCCCTGGTTCTAACAGCTAGTCAAGGACTACCCCCAATTCTCCAATGAAACCCAACCATTATGACTAGATATTAAACGTAAAGTATTTTTATATTTTACCTCTACGATTCACATATTCAAGGGCAGTTATGTATGAGAAAAACATGTCAAGACGTGTAAAGGGAGAGGTAGACCACTCTTAGCGAGAATAATTTTTTTACTCTTCCATTTTGGAGGGAATAAGTGCGTCTTCATGACAGAAAGTCCCCTTCATTCTTCTCCTCCCACATTCCTAAGGGGTTTTGTGAAGCTAAAACAAACGGGCTCTAGCGGGTTTTTTTTTTCATCCTCACGCAGCTTTCCCTTTAGATATGATCAAGTCTACTATGAACGGTTCGTATCTAGTGTGTGCCCGTGTACATGTATTCTTGTCTTTGTGCTGACCCAACCTCTCTACTGCTACGGACATTTTGACATCCTAATTTTTTATAACAGATTTGCAGGTTCTTGTTATAAATAAATGTGCTATTGTTTATTTTCCTCTCTAACGTTGCGGCTAGGGCTAATTCAGTTGTATGAAGTGTATGAAATAGCTGCATCACTATTAAAAACAATGGCTACGTCCCCACAAATTCAGGAATACAAGGTGCTGTGTGAGCGAGTGCTTGGTCGTTAGCCTCGTAATCTTCGGTTTCTGAATAGCTGCGTCGCATTTTACTCGATGCAAATGCAACTCTCAATTTTTGTTTGGTTTTACAACTCCAAACACACCTGTGTTCACATATAGGTGGTTTAAGAGTGTTCCCTGTGGTAAACACATCTGTTTGAGGGAAGTAACCGCGCTAAAATAAGACGAGCCTGTATCGCGCCTCAGACCACAACATGGCTCCCCTGCTGCCTTTATGTCTGTACGAAAATCAACAGAAGGGCTGTTTCCCAAATGGCTCCCTAAGCCCTACCGAGGACACTGCACGGGTTATAAAATAACTGCTGCTGCGTCTAAAATAAGTAATAATAGGTACAAAAGCCACTGTTGTTTATGTAATCCGTCCACTACGACGGAATATAGACTATTATTATGGTACAGAAGCATAATATTTCAAAGCATACTAAGTGCACTAGGAAGGGAGCAGGGTAAATTTAGATCGAGCCAGAGGCCAACGCCGCTGGTAAAGGCAGTGTAATAATTTTTGTATTTTAATCTCTCGGAAAGCAGACAACGTGATGAAAAGATTCAAAAATAAACATTTTATGAGACAACACGTGAGTTAAAATGCATAAGAATAAAATGGTCGGTTAAAAAAAGGGAGCTCCCTTCCCCCGCCTCTCTCACGTAAAAGACTATATTAACATTAAGCGGCCGCCGCTCGCAGTGTTGCCTTTGGTTAGCAGCGTTTATTTCAACTTAGACCCACGGTCTGCGGCGAAATTGTGGGCGATTTTTTATTTAAATCATTTTAACTCTCTCAGAGGTGACATTGGCTTTCAAACAATAGCTTTAGCAATAGCAGTGTTAGCACTGTCCTATTCAATAGCCCTTTTAAACGAGGATTTAATTCTAAAATGACATGAATCGGATGCTATTTTTTACGTTTTTTTGGGAACATTAGCATTTTAACACAAACAGACGTCATTTTCCTTCAGTGCCTCAATGTGACAAAAGATGATGTGTGAGGGGAATTACAGAGAACAAATATGCAGCTAACAAAGAAAATACCGTCAATAATTCGCTGTGTTTTTGTCAGGGTTGATTAAGTACTGATTTAAATGTGTTTTTCTGAGCACTTACCCAGGAAAAAAATCCCCCGATCCGTTGGTCGTCTCCTCAGTTCAGATCAAATGGATGGAGAAATAAATACGGAGCCCAAGCACAATAAACACAGCGGCGCGCGTCCTTCTGCCCGACACAGACACGGAGAACGGCTGCGCAATCCCATTGGCTGCCGCCAAGTCCGCGGTGCTTCTGATTGGTTGCCAACGCGTCTATAGCACACACTGTGGACGACACCTGATTGGTCGGCTTATGAAGAAACGTCACATTTCCGAATGGCGCCTTAATATGAATCTAAACAGAAGGCAGTTTGTGCCGTTAATGGCGAGTTCGCCCTCAGACTTTAGAGACTGGTTAGAGGTAGTGAGGAACTCTGGGACTGTGTAAATGAAGAGGAAAGGTCATTTTTTTACCTCCCAAGCGCACGGAATGTATGTATAATTAACAGAAATGAGCCAGAAAGCAAAATGTAAAGGTCTATTCCGTCTCCCCCTTTGAAACAAAACTTAGAAGAAGGGAAATAAATACATTATTAGTTTTCAATGAAAACAATTGAACAAGGTTACGTTGCTAAGTATGATCAGCATGATCTTTAGATCTTAGTTTAACTCAGACAACATTTGAGCTGTTAAAAAATATACAATTTCGTTTTTAAACTTGTTAATGTACTTGTTCTTATTTTATACCACAAAACATTTGATGAGAGCTGTAAATCACCACCATGGCCGAAGTGTTGCAAAGACAGTCTCAAATAGGCACGTTAAACAAGACAGAACAGTGTTTCATTTCCTAAACATAAGGAACCAATACGGTCAACCTGTGGAGCTGGACTTTTTAACCTGCAGGCTAACAGCAGAGGAGATAGTGGCACATATTTAATACATTTTCACAGATAAATGTGTAAGGTGAAAATGTAGAGTTAAATTAAGCAGCATTTCAGGCATTTAGGGTTTTTTTTTTCTGTGAAATAAACTCTAAATATAAGACTTTGATAACTGCAGGGCTACACTAATGACCAGTGGGAGATTAAACATATTTAGTGTCTTTAACATGTAACTGGCGTGGCTGATAACTACATTTTGTGACTTGGCTAAAGACACTGAAGCCTTTTACTTTTTATAGCCCCTGTTTTCAATAAGAGAATGTGTGGAAGTGAGATGATATTCAGGAGAGTGAATAAAACCTACCTTTAGGGGAAACGTCTGTAGGTTTCCAGGTGGCTACATTTTATAGATACTGATCAAAACTATTTAGCGGTTATGTCCATTCTTACTGAAGTTTATTTATTTAAGTGTTTTGCTGGTAAATACCAAAAGTGAGTATGTACATACATTCTCTCATATTCCAAAAAAATATTTTAAATTTGTGTTTTCGTATGTGTTTTCAAATCTGAATATTTGTACTTCTACTTAAGATTATTTATGAGGAAATTGACCTTTATGATATATGTAACCTTTCAATGTTTCAAATCTACACATGGTATTTGTAGTTTTAGACAAACCAAACGTCTCTAAGCTTTTCTCAAAACCTTATCATTTCTAGAGGATGAAATTTTAAACTCATCTGCCCACAGCATTTATTTTATTCCAGGAGACAGAAGAGCTGTGGAAATTACAACTACAACTACTCCCCCACCCACCTCCCAATTCAGTCCCTTTATCACAGACGTAACACGACTCTATGGGTTAGTCTTCTCTACTCTCCTGTCTGAACTGTAAATAGGGTGTAATCCTCAGTGTTCCACTGGGTGGCGCTGCTTTCAAATTATTGAGCGTTAGTGACTCGGCTTTATCGTTACATAAGAATAAAGAGACATTCTACGTTATGTTTATCCAAATTCGTTGAGTTTTCAGCTATTTTGGAAGAACAAGTGTCTGTATTAAAAATAACAGTGGGTGGCTTGCTAATATAACTACGATATCTTATCAGTTGCAGCATTTCAACCTCTGCATTGTTTGTTACAATATATATATATATATATATATATATATATATATATATATATATATATATTGGGGGGCACATTTGACATTAAGACTACTGTACCTCTTGAGGACACGTTTAAACTGCAATTTTGGTGAACACAAAAATGTATTGGTACGATGTGTTTTAATCATAGCACTAATAATTCTTACAGCTCTAATCATCTTAAAGGCATATTTTCATTGTTGACTCTAAACTTAAACATTCTACATTTAACTAAGTAACATGTTTTGAAGAATGTTTTGTGACCTAAATATGCACAATGAATTATGAAATGTGACTGAAACCTAGATTCCTTTGTTTGTTAATAAACTTGAGTAGAAGCAATGTGTAAATACACAAATCAACGATTCATCAATATTTACATCATCAATACAATACATCGCTGACTTTAATAACGTTAGTTTTAAAAACAGACACACAGTACTTTTAAACAGTGAACAGTGTCCACACACTGTTCCAGTCTGAGCTCCAGTGTTGTGTGTCTCCAATAACAACGACCTCCTCTAAGTCATCTCTATTCTCTCTGTTCTCTCTGATCACTGACCCTGGACTCCACAGAAGCTAATAAACACAAGGAATTCAGACGTAATAACACACATTAACACACAATTTCAAACTTTTCTGGCAGGCATTGTCTTCACTTTTGACAACTTCTTTACGTTTCTTATGAACAAAAGCTTGGGGTTTCCCCACAGAGGCTCTTTGTATCTCGTCTTTGCTGGAAGAGGATCTGACCATTCCCACAGAGACTAGGACATGGAAAGCTATGGTCAGTAACACTCAAATGCAATTTGTATTTTTATTTTTCCTTGAAGGAGAATTCCACCCGATTTTTAAAAATGCATTTGCTCAATGGTTAAGTTGTAATCACAGTGATTCAGAGAGTGTTTTGATGTGAAACTGTTCACTGCAGAGAATCTTATATTTTAAACTGCTTTTAAATGAGTCTGATGCTTTTGAATACATGAGGCCAGTGTCTCTTGAAATTATATTTATAGCTATTTTCTAAGTCATAATAATGGGAATGGTTCCCATAATTATAAATTAGTGTCTTATAAGAAAGAGATCCTAGTTATTCATATAATAATAATAATAATAATACTAATAATCCATCCATCCATCCATTATCTGTAACCGCTTATCCAATTTAGGGTCGCGGGGGGTCCAGAGCCTACCTGGAATCATTGGGCGCAAGGCGGGAATACACCCTGGAGGGGACGCCAGTCCTTCACAGGGCAATAATACTAATAATAATATATTTATATAGCTATTTCCTACATTAAAATGCAGGTCATGCATTTCAGCATGAGGCAAAAAACGTGATAAAATGATTAAAGCAGGCATCTGGAAATATAAACGCACATGATAAGGAAAGACTAAATACATTATAATTAGTTTTGAGAAATATTCTCATTACAGTGGGATACTCTGTAAGACAAAATTATGAAATGGTAATTTGACTTAAATATCAATGGGTTTTTACAAATGCTGGAAAGAGTTCTTTCTCACTCAGTTTACTATTGTCTTCTCTAAAAATAGAGGTCTGGTTTTCCATATAAGTACAAGTAAATATGCCACACAGTCATCCAGAATTTCTGATGTGAATTGTGTAATTGAGAATCTTATCGACTAATTTCTTTGTAATGGTAGTGATAGAAACCTATGTCTCCAACACAACTATTTAATTTTCCATTCACCACCATGGAGAATCAATGTACAGTAGTAACTCTAAAGTCTCTAAAGCGGAACATATCATATTAATATGAATGGCTTTATTTACATATTAATGAGTGCATTATGCAGAAATGAAATGGCTTTGACTTTGGAGGATTCCAGTTAACATGTGTATTTAATGTAATTATAAAGACATGAAATGGGACCCATATGAGACATCACACAGAAGAGAATTTGTCTACAGACCCAACTACTCAACTCCAGTTTTACGGTAGGCTTTCCATCTAGACATATTTACATACAGAAGATTCGCTGGGATTCTCGCCTCTGCGTTAAAAGTGTAGCTTTGACTGTGAGTGTTTCATTAATGGTAAATAAAATGGACACCTTTATGTATGACAATTTAAATGGGATGTAATTTAATAGATATTCACCAATCATTTCTGTCGCCTCCCGACATCAGACCCATGACATCTAAGTCTTTTAGAAATTCATACGACCTGGCTGATCCTGTGGGTGTAACTGCATATAGTGAAGACTTCTGTTGGAAGCCTCCATCTAAGTCATCCTGTATTAGAACTGGATCAGCTTCTGGAAATCGGAGGAACAACCCACACCCAAGTCAGGTAAAAACCACATGTTTGTTATTATTGTATTATAACAAAGGATTGCCAGTTTATTAGCTATTAGTGAATTTACCTGTGTTAAAATGCACTCATAGCAAAGATGTTTAAATATGCACTCATAGCATGTATGCTTTCTATGGAAAAGCAAGGAATGAAAAGGGACAGTCTTGAGCATCCACCCAAGGTCAACATGCTTAATGCTAAGTGTCAGTCTGAGGACATGCTAACACAGGGGGAATTGTGGAGCAGCAGTTAAGTGATAGAATTGTATTCAAAAGCTGTTAGAACTAGACCTCACTGATGTTCTTGTGAAAGCCAACATAGAAAAAAAAAGTTCTAACTTCATGGACATAAATACATTTGGCACTTTCAGGTAATTATAGTATTTATTCGCAGAGCTTAACAAATAAAAAGTACAAATCATATAAAATTTAATGTGCATAGGCCTCATTTTTTATAGGACATGTAATGTGTTTTATGGGTATGTCTTTTATGCTGTATGAGAAAAATATTTTCCAAGCCTTTTCCTTTCCTTCTATTTATCACCTCTAGGCTTTTATGGTGTGGAAGATTCCCCCTGGACGCAAGCTTTGTGAAAACCTTCCATCTGAGGAAGAGGTTAGAAGGGTTCTGTCGGCACAGTACAAGTCCACCTATAGAACTGACTTTCTGGGTTTACCTCAAGGTGGGTGTACTACTTGAATTTTGAGGACACCTCTTCAAATCAATGATTTCTGTTACTTTAATTTGCACACATTTCTGGCACAGACATCCAATTGTGCATGCACAACTTATAAAATCTCCATTGAACAGTATGTGCAATAAAGTGGAACAGGCTGGAGCGGGTGCACATTAGATTAAGGTCACCATACCCAATGCCAAGTGTCGTTTAGAGGGTTATAAAGCCCTCTAGCATTTTGATGTGAATCAATAGAATTGCTGGAGCCCCAGCCAACAACTTTGGGTTTACTAATCATTCACTATTAGTTCTATGCTCCTCTGGTGTTATAGCAACAGTTACAGGATGCTATCTTGGCTGGCAAGCAATCGTTTGGACAAAATATGCAAGCAAAAAATATTTACCACTTCTTAGCAAATATATGTTTTTAATGTCTTTAACCAGTAATGTGCTTGGTTTAACATAGTGGTTGATGCCACAGTTGATTATGCGGAAGACCACTGCGCAGTTCCTTGCTTGTGTAGCCACCCTACTCTCTCAGATGAATCACAGCCCTCCCTTCCATTATCAAGATACTGGTCAAGAGTAGACACCCTTTAATATGCTATTCCTTGTTTTTGGTTTAACTGCAGGTGTTATTATGAACCGGACACACACTCCTGTTAAACACTCCTCCTACGTGCCTCAGAGCATTGAGACAGAGATGAGGTTTAACTACCGCAAGCCCATTCTGAAAGCTGAACTTCAGGGAAACGTGTCCCGCTACGGATGTGTGCCCCATCGTGCTGCTTCCAAGGGAATAGGTAAGCTGTAGTGCATTTTTTAATTTGTATTTTGGCTATCCTTATCCGTTATATGGGCGGCACGGTGGCTTGATTAGCAAGTTCAAGTCCCATCTGGGTGGAGTTTCCATGTTCTCCCTGTGTCTACGTGGGTTTCTTCCGGGGTTTCTGGTTTCCTCTCACAGTCCAAAAACATGGAGGTTAGGTGAATTGGCTTCTCTAATAACTGTCCTGGTGTGTGAGTGAATGTTTGTGTGCCCAGATATAGATTTGTGCACTATCCTGGTTGAGAGTACGCTGCACGTGTTGGCTGCCACTTCTCACTAGAGTGTGTGTGGATTGAGTATTCTGAGCAGCGTGGATTGTAAAAGCATCCTTGGGTATCTAGAAAGGCGCTATATAAGTGTAACAATAGATAGATTATATTTAGTCAAAACAATCTAGATTTTATTCATTTGAACTACCATCTATAGCTTAACGCACTGCATCCATGCCATTATATAACTATTAATATTAAGAATAACATAGATTCACTTGTTCATTTTACAGCTATGTTCCATTTATTCTAGTCCCCACAGTAATTCAAAAACACATCAATAACCACAAAAGCAGGAATCAGCTGACCACATATGACCAGCATTATGGAGGCAAATGCACTGATCCCGCATCAGTGCTGAAGACACTTAAGCCTCAGGAACTCGAGCACTTCTGGAAAACATTTCCTGAAAAAGGTAGATAACACATCACTCAGTTACTACACCACATTGACTTGTGAAATACAATGAAAATTCTTTGCTTATAACCTCCAGGTATCTGCATACTTTATGGCCAAAGGTTTGTGGACATATTCTCATTTAAATTAAGGGGTTTATTATGTGGTTTGGAGGAACAGAATTGAATCTAGGAAGGCTTTTGTATAGACTAAAATAGATAAATACCTCTCCAAATATATCACAGTTTGACGCTCCACAGATCAATGCTGGAGTTTATAGTCATCTAGCACACACAATGCACTGGGCATGGTGCCCTTAGGCACATGTGCAGCTGCCCAAAGCATTCAAAGTAGGTGCAGCATTTTTTCACACTGGATGCAAAGTACGTTATAGGAATTTAATGATTATAAAGGTGTCTCAAACTTTTGGACATATAGTGTTGACTCATGTGATTTGTCTTTTCACACTCATTATTATGTGTGTTATAAATGTTTAATATAAAGTTTCTGTTGCATGAAAAAAAAAAAACTAAATGTGTATAAAATACAAAACAAAAATGTGTTATTTTGCTATGTGCAGAGAAGCGGATGGTGCAGACATTTATGCAGAGAACCCCCAGTTCCTCTGGACAAGTGAAGAAAGCAAAGAACCCAGCAGGCGCCTCTCAAGCTCCTCCAGTTCTAGACAGAGTATCTGACTGGCCTGGGCCTCTGTGACTGCAGGGTACTGAGTGTTATGATACATTTATGATTATATATGTGCAATATTAAAAGCAATAAACTGCTTCCAGTGCGATGAACCTTGATGTTTAAGCAGCTGTTCAGAGCTGTTAAAATTGTTAAAGGTCCTTCTTGGAGAGATTCTCATAACACACCCTGGGCAGTTATTTCTGCGCACACAGGACCAGGCTCCCATCTCTTTGAATGGAGATACGTAAACCTGACTAAAACCAACAACAACAATTTCACTGCTAAAATCAGACCAAAATTGGCTCAAATAATGTATGAAAAACCTATTGTGATCTGGCTACCTCAGGTACGTCCTAAATAACAGCCCACTGACCGTTTAGTTAAAGGGAATGTCTGATGCTTTTTTGACCATTCCTATTCATTTTTCATCGAGTGAACTGTCTTCTCCTTCAGCTTCTTACACAAAAGCAGAAAATAAACAAATGAATAAACAGCTCATTGTTCCACATTTAATAACCTTGACAATTGATTACCAGTTTAGTTTCATCATTAGTTTAGTTTCAACATAGTCTACACAAGAAAAACTCTTTTCCTACTTTCTTCGGTTTTTGCAAATTAAGATTAAGAGATTAAGAAAAGAGCCCTTTTATCCTTAGCTCAGCTCACAAAGCAGACAAGAACAATGACATTGTCATTTTTGTGAGCAAATTATACATAAGATGCATGTAAAATATAGTAACAATATAATAATATAATAAACTAACAACTAGTTTATGTACATTTGGATTACATAAGATAAGCTTTGTCCTTATTTAGTGCTTTACTGTTTTGATCTGATATCTGAAAAAAAAAACCTGAAAGCGGAAAATTTCACGCATTCATTGACTATATGTAACCGCTTATAGACTTCAGAGTCACGGTTGATCTGGAGTCTACCCAGGATCACTGGGCGCATGGCGAGGACACACCCTGGAGGGGGTGCCAGTCCTTCACCAATCCACCTTCCAACTTGTTTGCATGAAATTAAGTTTCTTTTATACATTTTTAAAATAAAATGGTGATCAGTTTTGTCAGATAAATTCACAGTTCTGAATAAGAAAAACAGTAAAGCATGAAACAAAATTGGACGATCTAGTTCTGCTGCACATGAGACAAGGTCACCACGCTCAAAGATTGGTGTCAGTTAGACACTTATCCCACAGGTATTTGACTGTGGAACAGTGTAATTATGCTGTCTGTAGTGATGCAGTACCATCTAATATCTGGGATGATTTGGAGTGGTGATTGAAATCCAAAATTAATCATCCAACATCAGTACAAGACTTCACAGATGCTTTTTAGAATTTTCCAACATCTAGCATAAAGCCTTCTCAGAAAGTGTAAGTAAAAGGGAATAGACTATTTATTAATTAATTTTTTGACAAGCAGGTATCCACCAACCCTTGGCCAAATGCAGCTCCCCTGTTAGGTGGTGTCAAATGGAGGCCACAGTACTGAGGCATTTAAGTGGCTTGAATATCAGGTAACAGGAAAATCAGGTGATCTATGGGTTGGACTGCTACCATAGCACCTGATTAACAACAATGGGCACAGAAGCCTTATGAACCGAAGGGGATCTACACTCTCCAGCTAAAGACCACTTGCCTAAAGAGCCTGAGGGATGCCGCTGGGAAAGAAGGCCCGTCCCACCTCAGCTCAAGGGAAAATCGAGACCCAGAGCACAGCCAGGTACCTTGAGTTTGGCGGCTGCCTTTGTTGAACTTATCCATACTACAATCCATCCTTATCCTTAGGCAGGTCAGGTCCTTGGCTCAGTTTCCCGTCCTCATTTGCTGTGTCGTGTTGCTTCCTGTGCTTTATTCTCAAGGTGAGGGCATGGGTTGCCAGAGCATTTGTATTCAGGCATTAGCAACCACTTCTTTTGGTGCTCTCCTGTCTTTAGAGACTGTTTATGGTTGCCAAGAGAAGGCGCCATGCAGGGAAATGCCCATTAACTGTATCAGCATCTGTCCTTGAGGACTAATTAATTTGTGCTTTGACAAACGAGGATGATAAGTTTTGGTGGCTTCTATTTGCTTGGCCCTTACCCCCCTGCTATCAGTGGGCTGAATAAATGTAGTTTGGTGCAGTGTGAAGATATCTGACACATGAGTTTATTTACAGTGTCATATTGCCTATATTTTAACTATTGAGCTGATTATTTCTTTCATTCCAGTGTTTTTGATCTTAGCATTTAATCTCATAACGATTCTGGTAACAATTTACTCTAGGTCATAGTGCATGAGGAATTTAAAGGTGGTTATTGTTAAACCCTTTATTTAAAAAATCCATATAGAAACAGTATAAAACATGGATGTCATTTTACTGTAGGTAATGTTTCATAAGTCACCTTCACTGGCTTTTTATGACTTACACACAATAAACACAATATATTTTATAACATTTTAAGCAAAGACAATAAAGTCAGTTTCAGTCTTGAAAGTGTGATTACAACCGCTGCTTATTGAAATAAGCCTCAATAAATGTTTATTTTCATGACAATTGTCATAAATAGCTTATGAAGTGATCATTTAGCCTTAAGACCAATATAACAAAGGTGCATACCATTTTTAAACCATTTACATTATACCAAGAAACAACACTTTCTTCTACCTCACATTCACGACTGGATCATGTTCTCATCTACAGTATTCTCACTGAGACTGGACCTGTGCATGGAGCTGCTGGACAAAGTGCCTTGAGGCAGACTGGACATAGGCGTCAGAGCTATGAGGTCCACTTTGCTTTAGAGTCAGAGCTAAGTGAGGGTCGTCCAGTGAGGAGTCCAAACCCAGAGTGGCTGGAGAGGGAGCTCCTGAAACAGAGACGGCACTCCCTTGCTTTGGGAGACACCAAACTGACCACACACCAGCCCAGCATTGTTAACCCTGCTTCCACACTCGCCAAGTTCAAGGTAAACTTAGTTTTATTGCTTCTGTTGTTGCTCAGCCAAGTATAATCTTCATCAAGCTTGTGTTCCTCTGCATCTGACAAGGTAAGTTTTGAGATAGTATTTTTGCTCCAGGGGTCCCCCTACAGTTGCAGAATTGTTTTCAATTTTACAGCACTCTCCTGAAATTAAGGTGAAGGGGGGAGAGAAGGGATTGTTTCCCTTCTCATAGGCACTATTCTCCCTGTTAAATTTTAGGCTTTGTGGAGGTTATATTATTAAGTTTGGAAGCTAGTTCAATTATACTTTGTTCCAGGGTACAGAGTCTTTTCAAGATCCTTTTATGAGACAAAGAACCAAATGGGGGAAAAACAAACACTGTAAAATGAATGCAATAATCAAACCATAGTACCTGTACAAACGTGGTCGAGTTTAATGAGTGGGCTTATAGAAGTGGGAATAAAAAAATAAACAAGGACTGAAAATAAGTTATTTATGGTGAATATAAATATTCTTCTATATATTTTGGAATCATTCATTTGGAATGAATAGCAAATTATGTACTATATTAAGTCCCTTATTTTAAGTGTTTTACCATTCAAATATGTAGCTTGAATACCTCTGACAACCTTTTGTCCCCATTTTTAGGACAAAGTATCTTCGAGAATTTTAGTATGATTGCAACCTCAAGGTGTCACTGGAGCACTAGGTATATTTTCTTTGGGTCAAGAGAGTATTCATCCAGCAGTCCTGCATTTATTATTGCTTCAGTTTAGCCCAGAGCCTCTGGAGGACATTCCAGGGGTTTTGCCAGAAATGACATTTCGAATCAAGTGCAGAATCCATTAATTCATTATCCTGACGGGCCTCGGGACTGGCAGCCAAGGAGCAGTAATCCGTCATGACCACTGATTGGAACAATTGACACAATACATTTGCATTATTTATTTAGCGGAGTGCTTGAGCTTGTAGCACATCAGGTACAGTGGCCCCTTCTTTGATTAAAGCAATTCTGTTTATACTAGAGGCAATTTGCCACTTGAGCGCACACAGAAATGGGTTTGAAACTCGCAGTGTGTCTCCAATGGACGTCCACATTCTTCTGCTTATCAGGAATCTCCTAAGAATGTAATCAACAACACCTCCCAGAACCTGCTCTCTGTAATATGCAGCTGCACTGGAGTTATTTCCAGACTGCAATTAGACGGGTGATCTTCATATGGTCAGGGAATAGGTTGGTGTAAAAGTCGTTTAAAATGCATTGATTTTTATTTATTCATTTTATTCATACGCAGAGCTTGTGCAGGTACTTTAAAGCAGGCCAATGCTGCCGATGAGGTGCTGGTTCCAGCTGGTTTCCTGCATATTTTAAATCATTTGTGTTTGTAATTAGCTGACAAATGGTGCACATTAAGAGGTTATAGTATTAAGGTATTACATCGTGTCTGAGGAGCACGCATTTGCTGGAGTAATGAAAAAGTAATGAATGATCTTGCTTTGTTCATTTCATCATTTTTTATTTGATTACAATGACAGAGGAATTTATTGGCATTGGTTTCATTCTGTGTTCTGTGGGATCCTGTGGTTCCTGAATTACAGGGGTACTGAGATATGAAATATAAAGTTGTCTGAAAATACTATATATTAGTAAGAATAACTATTTTTCAGTACTACACTGATCAGCAGTAACATTAAAATTAACTCATTGTTTCTACACTCATTATCCATTTTATTAGCTCATCTGACAATATAGGTGCACTCTGTAGCTCTACAGTTGCAGAGAGTTGCTCTGCATCTTTTGTTAGACTCCCACAGAACCACTTGTTAGAGTGGAGTATCAGTCTCAGTGCTGCTGTGACTTTGACGTGGTGGTGGTGTGTTTATGTGTTGTGCTGGTATGAGTGTATCAGACACAGCAGTGCATCTGGAGTTTTTAAACATTGTGTCCCCACTAACTGTTGTCGCTCTGAAGGACATTGTGTTCCACTTGGACTTGAAGCTAAACTTAATGGAAGGGTGGTCTTAAATGGAAAGGAACTATCTTAATAGACTGGTGTAATCCTTATCTGACAGGACTGACTCTGCCACTAAGGCAATCAGATGCTTGACTAGGAATTAGAAAAGAAATGTGGCGTGTAATTCTTTTATTTGCGAAGCTTATAAACCTTGCTGTAAATAGATGCTAAACATGAAGCTTCGTTAGACTTCATAGTAACTGCACTTTCATGAGAACTGAATGGTTTCCATCAGACTCTAACTGAGCGTGCTAAACATGTTGGTCACTGGGTGATCTGACCTCAATCGGGTGCACTTTATTTCTTGCTTGTAATCTCTCAATTCCCCCCCGACACTGACTGATGAAGCTATTAGCTTCTTGATCCTGAGGATAAGGTTGGGGGCATTTATCATTCTCCAAGGCTGCATGCACCATTTATTCATCAAGGCTAGATCAAAGCCTCTGAGATGGATTAGGCATGAGCAGCTTCCTCAGAGTCATAACATTGTATGAATGTGAGCTGCAGTATCTATGTTACTAATGCTACAAACTAGCTGTAAGGACTTATAGACCAGATATTTACTGTGTGCTAGTATGGCAAGATGATCCAATGGGATGAAAGTGTTCTACCGCTCTGATGAGTGCCAGGAGCAGGAAAAACAAGGAGCAAAAGACAGTGATTTGACAGTGTTCCACTTGTCATCCTGTCACTCGGTAATAAGTAAAAGCCAACCCTGATAATTTTTCAATGCTTTCTTAATTGACAATTTGATGTAGAAAGGCACGGCTGGTTAAAGGAAGGCGTTCGAGGATATTTCCAATGTGTCACCGAAGCAGTGGGCAGTATCTGAAACCTTAGCTCTGAAGCACATCCGTTTACTGTTCTACCAATTTTCTCAGATTGGAAATGTATTGGAAGGCTCCCATCCCCACCCTGATCAGTAGCGGTTAAAGAAGATGCAAGATTGAAGTTGTTTTCAGGCTCCACAGGAGCACATTGCACGGAAGATCATGAAGTGCAGATACACAACAGTGAGGAACAAGCAGAGAGTACATAATAAATACACCAGACAATAGACTTGTGTGACATTAAACACAGAAGAACTTCACATGATATCAACTAGACAAGGCAGTGAGGCAACATACAGATAAGAATCTTGTGTGTGTAAGCGGGTTATATTAGCACATGAATAGAAAGACTAGTGCAAACAGTTTGCAACTGTAACTGTACAGATAGATTGGGGTTGAAAGTGTCACCAACCTATGGTTTCTCCTCTTGAGTAAAGTGCAGATGCTGAGTGATGATTAAGGCATGTACCAACTCTCTATGGTGAATGATGGTCTTCTAATGCAAAATAAATAAATAAACTAAAATAAAGATACCAGGATTTGTTCTAACAGTGACAGTATGTTTACTGATGCATCATTGTTGTCAAAACTCTGCAGTTCAGTTATGAATTTATTGACAGACAAATCTAAAACCCCAGATGCATCTCAGCAGTGCTTTTTTGCTGCCTGAATGTTATCTCGCAGGTAAGAGTGAATGGCACGTTGCTAAGAAACCAATTGAAGAAGCCCCTATTAACATAAGGAACTCGTCTCGTCTCAGCAGCTTGCCCTGTTTCTTTTGTATCCGCTCCAGCAGGATGTTCCTACCTGGACCAGCTGCCTTCACATCACATCCAATTTACACGCACAGTGGTCTCCTTGATGTGTTCCTGTTTAAACCATCTCTCTCTCTCTCTCTCTCTCTCTCTCTCTCTCTCTCTCTCTCTCTCTCTCTCTGCTTCTTCTCTCACCATTCCCCCTCCTTTCTCACTTGCTAGCGCTCCGAATTTATTAATTGGCTGGTAAGCGAAGATCTATGTTTGGTGTGCCAATTTGGAGTGTGTTTTATTCCTTTCCCCCCAGTGGTCTACTCCCACTCACCTTTGGCTGGAAATAACCCAAAGTCAATCTAAGCTCATTAAGTGTGAATAGCGGCAGGGAGAAGATAATTGGCGGAGATCAAAGATGTGACTTTGTGCATGTTGAGGATGCTGCTGGATGAACTGCCGTCCTCTTGTTAAAGTGGCTGGGTTAAAAACTCCAGTGAGAAAAGAACTCTTATTGGTCTCCTTCTGAAAGGAGTAGATTGAATTTACTGGTTTCAAATAACGGCTTCATTTCCACATGAAGATAACTAATAATATCATTACTTTTATCAAATACATAGTGGCAGGCACTTTTATAATTAGTGGGTTTGGCTATTTTAGGGCACACTCACTGGGCCCAAATGTGCTCAGGTGTAAACACAACTTGAATGGTCACCCTATGATATAATATAAGCCAATGTGACTTAAATTTACTATAAATATAGAAAGTTAACTAAATGTTGTTGTGAAACCATTACGTTAGCAAATATTCCAATACCACCTTAAGGATAACCTCATGAGATTACTTGTCTGTTCTTTTAATGTGGAATTAAGCAAGTCCAAGTAAATTCCATTAAAGGGACATCAGTCATTTTCTCCAATGACTTCTCCATTCTTCATGATTCATCTAGTGTCACCTAATGGCTTGGATGTTTTGAAGTGTCTGTAGTAAATATGTTTTAGATATTTATTTAGAAATTTTAGGCATGTTACATTCATAGGCTACAAAGAAATGTGATGCTTCACCTAACTCTGTCACTTCCATACAAATTCACTTTGTGGAAAAAGAATTAAAGATATACAAATTCACTTGATATATAGTGTTTGCTACATATTGGTTGGTAAAAATGACTGACTGTTCCTTTAATGTCATGCAAAGCATAGCTCAACTTTACTGCTGCACTACACTTTGCACTGCTATAACTTTCAATAGCAGTAGTAAGTTTACAATCTTTAGATACATTTTTGAACATTTCCACATCTATTCAATATGCAATCCAAAATGTCTTGCTACAGATTGAGCAGAGGGTGTCCCTTGAAAGTCTCACAAAGCTGAAACAGGCCTTTGAGGTAAGCCGTCAAAATTGCATTACACTGTCTTTAATATTTTAGCATTATAATAGAGCTGTCTTTTCTCTGCTGGGCAGGATTTTGAAAAGGCCGGCACCAGGTCTCTCAGCCTCCCTCAGTTCAGACTCATCATTAAGAAGTGTTTGGGTTTTCGTGACATTGTAAGTCATAATGCAATCAGTCCACTACTGGGCAAAGATAATTGCCATTCAGCCCTTTCTAGCTGTAATGGTCTGAGTGGGTTTAATTAGATGGTATTGTTTATGTACGTAGATGAATCAGAAGAGGTCTTAGACTCAGACTGTTTGGCATGTGATAATGACCCTTATACTCTCTCTCTCTCTCTCTCTCTCTCTCTCTCTTTCTCTCCTTGTCACAGAATGATGCTCAAATTCATGAGCTATTCATGAAGATCGATTATTCTGGACAAGGCAGCATAGAATGGGTTTGAATATTACAGATATAATATCAAATTTCACTTTTCTCAATCAAGAATACACACAATCTCTCTCTCTCTCTCTCTCTCTCTCTCTCTCTCTCAAAAACACACACACAAACACACATACTTTTTCTCTCTTCTACTCTCGAAATGAACAATTCCCAAGCACAATGACAGAAAAAATAAACATAATAACAGCCAATACTCTATTGATTTGAAAGTGTCCTGTCAGTCAAAAAGCACTCATGCTGGTAGAAATGAATTTCAGAGCAAAAACATCCAGGATTTGAAAACAGCTGAAAAATTTAGTATGCTTAAAAATTAATAGCAAACTAAAACATGATAGTATTTATATGTTATTGGTCTTGTTACAGAATATGTAATATTAACCTGATCTCTGGGCTAAGGAATACAAGAAATCAAGCTTTAACATAACACCTGCCTCTGTTGTCAAACATATTGCACTGTAGAAAAACGTAATTCTATATTTATTTATGAAATGAACATCAGAGACAATCTTGTACATTTTTTTATGCTGGTATGCTCCCTGTTCATGAATAAATGTAGGATGAGTTCTGTACCTACATGCAACTGGAATACACAGAGAAGGAGGAGCTGGTCGTCCGTAGTAAGCAAGGGGCTTTTTTGTTGCCTGCGAGTTTAAAACCTCTGAGTCACGGAGAACCCATTCTCGGGATTCACCCTATATCTGGCGGGACGATAGTGACCATAAGAGAGGACGGAATGGTCAACTACTGGAGCTCCACACTTCAACTGAGAAAGAGCAAAAGTGTGTTTGTAAGTAATGCCCCTTTTTTGGGCACATTCTGTATGAATGCAGAGGTAGGTAGAGTAGCTTTAATCAATGCTCAAATAAAGTTAAATGCAAAAGTAGAGACCTCTCTCATGTTCCAATAGCTAAAAGCAATCACGTCATGTAATGTATTCCATTCTCAAATAAATGTTTCAAAATTTGCTATTATTTTTGTGTCGTTGAATGAATATTTACAGACCAGATCAACAGCTTGCAGATCAGTTTCTTCTGGTATTGTGTGGATGATTATTCTTATGTCATTGTATTTAATTTTCTCTTGAAATAGCATGAAAGACCCATAGGACGGAAGCCAAAGTGGGCCACAGATTTCGTCATAATGCCTCAGTACAACAAACTCATCATTGGAACGGGGTGAGTGGACATACAAAAGGTATATTTCTTCAACTCCAGCTGTCCAACCTCCACACTTTGTTGTATTTACACAACTGGATTACAAATGTTCAAAAACCACCAGTAAATGGCTGAGGGGAAAGCAGGGAGTTTTTTTTTTTTTCAAAATGTGCCCCTGAAGAATTTCACCCATTCTATTCAGCCCTGCTCCAAAAGCCACTCCCCAAATCACATGTATGCACACTGCCTGAATACAGCTGAAGGAGCCCACATAGGAGAAATAGTAGAAGAGAGGACTGCAAAGCTCCATTTTGTACTTTTAAAAGCCATTGCTGGTGTTAGTGGGACTTTCCATTCATTCCTGTGAAACTAGCTAGCAGCTTTCAGTAATATGTGTGTAAAGCCATGTGGGGACTCTGCACATGAGCAAATATGCAAAGTGCATCGATATATACATTCTATGTAGTTGCTGAGTTTTATATATTGATAAAAATTAAGCAAAAGTAGATCAAATATGTTCCTATGGGGCCCTATCATCGACACCTAGAGTTCATTAACCAGTGATGACACAGCCATCCAAGGCCAGGAGTCATCCCTATCTCTGCATGAGTAAGATGCACCCCAATCCCTCATCCCTCAGCACAATGATTGCCGTTAATGCAGGCGTCTGTTAGCTAACATGGCAATTAATGATTCCCTCTGAGCATGCTGAGGTCCAATGTCATTGTGCTGCTTGCAGCTCTTAAAGATGAGGCGTAGTGGTTCCTCATTGGTCTTTGGCATGTTTTTTCTTTACCATCTCAGATTGGTAGTATCATGTGATTGGAGGAGACCTAGCTAGTGGCTGGGATTGGCAATTTATTTTAAGAGTTTGATAACAAATCCCATATATGTCAACTTGTTTTTACCTACTTTACTGTTGACCTAGAAACTCACTAAAACACTGAATTTGACCAAAACCTTCCAAACTTTTGCACACAGGTATATCCAACACTGGAGGCAACAAAAAAGCAGAAGAGCTAGGAATACTGTCATAGACGTTTTATTGTTGTAGTTGACAGTTGTAGACAATCAACTGTGAAACATTTTGTTTTAGAGGTTTTGCTCTGGAGTAACATGGCTAATGTTGCTAAAAAGCAATGGAAGTGTTTGCAGATGATTTGTCTTATATTAGTTTTGTAGTTGCAGTGTAATTTTTGAACACAAAACATGTCCAGTCAACAAGACTGAATCAAATAATAAACTAATAACCTAATAACCCATTCACAAAACCATCTAAGGGAAGCACTGTGGTGCACCAGTTTATTGTTGCTGCAACATAGCTCTAGAGTTTTGGGGTCCTGGATTTAACCTTGCCTCCGATCATTGTCTGTTTGGTGTGGTCTCTCTGACTCTGTGAGTTTTCTTCAGGTTCTCTGTTTTCTTACCATAATCCAAAAACATATCTTGGAAGGTTGATTGACTGTGCGAAACTGTCCATAGGTGTGAGTGTCTGTGTAAGTGTGTGGTGCCCTGCTATGGACCAGAGCCCTGTTGAGGGTGTGATCCTGCTTTGCACACAGTGATTTTGGGTAGGCTCCAGACTTGCCGATTACCTGAACAGGATGAAACAGTTACAGAAAATGAATAAATTAATAAAGCCATTATAAGGGTGGTCTTTTTGGAAAGTGGAAAATGAAAGTTTGTACCCTTGGGTTTGAGTTAATGTTTTGAGATTTCATTCCACTTTCTGTGTCTCAGGGACAGAGAAATCCAGCTGTATGAGCTTTCCTCACTGGAGCCGTACTGTCAGCTTAACTCCCTGGAAACTGTGCCTCTGAAATTAGACTACTGGTGAGTGCCCTCTCAGATCTGCAGACTTCATTGAATAATTTGCCCAGTGCAGAGTGGAGTTTCTAAGATCAAAAGGTTATTAAAACAGCACTGAGGACTGCAAAGGTTCAAACTGTTGAAATATATATTGTCTCTTGGCGAAGCTTCTGTCCTTCTCAAACACTGTATGTTCAAAAGTTTTTGGACACTTCTTTTAATCTTTGTGTTACTTAAGCAGCTGACAGAAGTGTTCAGTTGTGCACAGCATTGTCACAGAATGAGATGCTCTGAAACAACTGCACATGCTCAGTGCCAAGCTTTGGCTAGAGGGCTGTAAATCCCCCACGCTGTAAGTTGTGTAGCAATGCAGATGTATTCTTTGAAGGGATGGAGCTCCATTTGATACCATTGGGATGGGTTGAAGTGGGTGATCCAACATTGGTACCTAACCCCACCAAATCCTCACAGCAATGTTCCAGTACCTAGGATCTAGCCTTCTCAGGAAAGTAGGGATTAAGGCAGGAAAAGTGGTCAAACATCCTTCTATTAATAGCATACTTTTCAGAGGACACATTGTGTGAACTGGTGTTCATTTCCTTTAACTGTACAGTGAACTTTTAAAGAATCTGTCCACTTTATTTTCAACTCTTCTCTTTCTCTCCACAGCTACACAGGCCCTGATGAATGCACTATTGTGTACGGTGACGCACAGGTAACCAAGCGTCCAGTGGATACAGATTCAAGTAGATAAACAGGATGGTTCATGGCATTCGTCTGATTAATTACGGCTTTTGGCATCCTAGGGCTGTGTGAATATCATACTAATGATATCAGTGGGGGAGACGCTGAGGTAAACAAGCCTTTTTAACAATTGCCATTTTCCTCATGCTTCCTTTGGAGGCTAAATTACTAAAGGAAGTCATGCATGAATGATTCTTATTTTAATAAATGAATGTTTGAGATGAAACGCTGACACAGTTCAGTGGAGAAACACTACATGCTTGGATTCATGTCGTTGAAATGCATTACATGCTAAGCATTACAGTCACGAATCTTTGGATTCACGCATATTCGGCCCAGAGTAGTATGGGAAATATAATCACACTCATATATAACCAAGAGCAACAGTATGTACATACAGATAACCATATACATGCGGTCAATAAGATCAGCTGGATTTATGAGTTTTAATGAGATGCCATGCTTTTGCAGAGGCGAAGCAGCATCTAACTTATATCTGTACTGACACAATGAGGACCTATATGATTTATTCATGCTTTCTTTAAGAAATAAGATGCAGTTTATCTTTAGGTTGTGGAAGAAGTTGCCCAAGGTCGAAAATGTGCCCAGCATCGGTATCGATCACGCTGTCCTGTCTCCAAACCTAACTTATATTAGATGGAAAGTCCACCAAGACTGGGTAACACAGGTGAGATAAACTTCATCTATTTAATTTCCTTCAAAATAGCCATTAAGTACAAGTTATTTATTTTTCAGGAAATGTTTACTTGAATAAGGAAGAGGAAAGGCCAAGGAATATTTGATGTATTTTGGATCATAACAAGTAGGAAATATAACAAGCTTCCAAGACAAGAAATGGCCACAATAATAAGATAAATTATATATAAAAACATATTGATGCTGTCCAATTAAAAACACTTATCTCCCAAAATATCAGCTTTACAGGAGAAGGGAAAAACCTTCTTAACTTTCAATGGAAGTCAGTGTAAAAAGATTTTATTCTAAGTTATTTTGGAGCATTTCTATTGGTCCATTCATCATGCAATATTCACACTCTATGAAGGAAAATGTAGTAAACTAAAAATCAAAAATGGAGTTGCATGTTTTTAATGTTTTTAATGGACAGTCATGATATGTGCAGTATTATTATTTTTTTGGTGTTAGGGTTTGAGTAATTTTCTTTAGAAATGTATTTGTATTTATTGCATATAACTGAAAATGAAATAGATGAAAGTATCCTATCAGCCATAACATTAAAATGACCTACATCATTCTACACTTTATCAGCTCCGCTGTTCTACAGATATTTATACAAGTAGCTCCCCTTTCTCTCTGATGCTTAATGATCATGATCATCACAGGACCAACGCAGAGCAGGCAGTATTTGGCTGGCGGATCATTCTGCAGTGACACTGACGTGGTGGTGTTGTGTTGTGCTGGTACGAGTGGTGGCTTTTACCACAAAACAGGGTGAAAGGGAGATAAAAATATACACAGAGCAACAGACTGAATATAGTCTGTAATTGTAGAAGCACATCTATGGTCACTGAAGCTGATCAAATAGACAATGATTGTAATGTAGATTATGATGCAATTATTTTGCCAGAAATCTTTTGCCTATTAGAATCTGGGATGGTAACATGATTGTAGTGTATTTTTAGCACAAAGCCCTCACAATATGTTGTCATTTCAGGTGAAGTATTTCCAAAGCATTCCTGCTGTCGTCTCCACATCGAACCATGAAGCTTCTGCCCTTGTTATTGGTAAAGTGTCTCTAACATGTCGGTGCAAAATGAGTCTCTCTCTCTCTCTCTCTCTCTCTCTCTCGCTCTCTCTCTCTCTCTCTCTCTCTCTCTCTCTCTCTCTCTCTCTCTCTCCTGTTGTTCTGTTCCATCAATTAGTAAAGGCCTTCTTATCGAGTGGGCCGGCAGAATCCATCAAGGACAGGAAGGTCTCTTTGCACTTGGCTGCATGGGGCGAAGCGAGGCAAAATGATCATTATCTCCCTCTTTTTTTCCCTCATTAAAATCTGAAAATAGTACGTATCTTCCGTCTCCCCTCCGAGGAAAGGTCTGAGGAGCGGGCTAAAGAGGAAAACAGCAATTTATTCAGCATAGTTAATGCCAGTGAAGGGATCTGTCAGAGCCCTGGATGTAATGAAATTCCAGTTAATCTGATCTGAATAGCACGCCATGACCGAAAAGGGGACGAGGGAAAGGGCTCTGACTCATCTGTCAGCTGCTCCCACATGTCTGTGGATGTGTGAGTTTGTGTGGATGTGTGTATGTGTGTGTGTGTGTGTGTGTGTGTGTGTGTGTGTGTGTGTGTGTGTGTGTGTATGAGTCTGTGGGCTGTGGGTGGGGTTAATTTGTCAGGGTGTAATTTTGTTCAACTGAATTTATTTTTATATCACATGCAAAGCTATTGGGCCATTGAAAGGACATTTGAACTCACCACATAACCTCAAGTGAGCACTAGATACTATTATATGTGAACCAGATACTATTTCATTGTCATTTTGAGCAGTTGATTGCATCTGGAGCTCACTTATCTTGTGATCACTTAGCAGTACATATTCACTTGATATTGGCTGATGCTCACCTACTCACCCTATAGTAAGTGGTGTTGAATTAACAGGATCTGCAGCTCACTTAATATTATATAGCTCAAATATCTGGTGCTCAATTAGAAATATCTCTTAGTAGCTGTTGCTCACAAAGTAGTATTTGTTGCTCAATTCATAGTCACTGGTGCCCAATGGATAGGATTTGGAGCTTGCTCAGAAATATTTGTTCACTTTTACTTGGTTGCAGTTGGTAGTATCTGGTGCTCATTTGATAGAATCTAGTGTTCACCAAGTATTACCTGTGCCTGTACGTGTGTGTCTATGTGATTTTTTTTGTCGATGTGTTTTTCTCAATAGTTTTTCTAAAAAAGAAAAATCCACAAATCAGTTATAGCAGTATTACAAGATATTCCTGCCTGTCACTTCTAGGCTGCATACTTCCATCCACTAACATCGAGACCCAGTTGAAGGAGATTAAGGAGGTCTGCCGTGAGACGAAGCCCAAAAAGGCATCAGTGGGACCAGGCAGCCCCCAGCAAAGAGCCACCTGTGACCAGACTGTCTTTTCCATCTATAAAGGAGTCATGGCTTTTGATCTCTGCAAGACTCACAACCTGCTGGTCACTGGAGGGATGGACAGACTGATACGCATGTGGAATCCTTATGTTCCTGGGTGAGACATCTTTTCCCAGTACACCAAATTATTTGAGTTGTTCTTTATAAATAGGAAGTAATCAGATTTGTTATAAAAAATTCATAAAATGGCAATAAAAGGAGTAATTCTATGGGATTAAGAAATGTAAAGGCACACTCTGTTTGTGATATATACGTTTACACACATGCCAAATGTGGATGTCTGGGCACAAGAATAAGTATTATTTCATCAAAATGTGTGTGAGTGTGTGTGTGAGTGTGTGTGTGAGTGTGTGTGTGTGTGTGTGTGTGTGTGTGTGTGTTGGGGGGGGTGTAAGGTGTAGCAAAATACCTCTGGCCTTTGGCTTCTCCACTGTAGCATTATACTAATAATATGGAAGTCATCCCCACAATGTATCTAAATGGGTTTGTTCCTAATTTGTTCCTAAGTTTTATGTTGTGAGATACAACAAAATATGGGAAATGAGACTTCTGGTTCATGAACCAACACTGTAAGATGACATAGTACTTTTCGCATCTAACATTAAGCTTTAAAGTCCCACTCTGTCTTCAATTAAACCTTTAAAAACTCTGCTTTGTTCATCAAAATGACATTTAAAAAGTAATTTCATAGAAATAAATCCCCTGATGCATTAAAAGTGGCTTAGATGTAACTCTACAGCTTCGCCTTCATTCAGCACGCAGAAATCTATGATTATGTAAATTGTCCCCATCACTGCAGCTTACGAGTTCACCTTCAACTCCGCTTATCACACAAAACTCTCTTTCTTTTCTCTTTTACTAGCAATTGTAAGATACGCAATGGTACGCGGTAATATTGGAGTACATAGTTGAACTGAAAACCCCCTTCAAATATTAGCCATCCCCTGTGACCACCAAATACAGTCCAGGGGCAAATTTTCCACAAAAAGTCCTAACAAAGTTCAAAGAAAGTCCTAACAAAGTTCAATCAAAGTCCTCACAAAGTTTCAGCAAATTCCTTCTCCCACACTATGGCCTCTGCTCCATAGCACTGCACACCACCTCCAAGCTGAAAGGCTGCAGGTTCTCACAGTCATGGTCATGGTCATGGTACTTCTCTTTTGCACCTGCCTCACCAACTCTGTAGTTGTGTCTCTTACCTGTTTTTTTTTTTACCCAAATACAAAGCTCTTCTCTGCTGTGGTCGCCCATGTAGAACTATCCTTCTTTTCAAGGGAAAGTTAACTCCCCAAGGTTTATGCAGCCTCACTGACGCAACCCACATAAAAGCTCACCACTTCTCCTTTAGCAACTTTGAAAACAAAAGCCTAAGTCTGCTCTTTTTGATAATTACAAGTTGATGAGATTGGCTTCTTAGGTTTATGACCTATCCTATTTATCTGAATTTGTCCATTTGAGACTGTCATTGGAAACACTGCAGTTCCAAAGCAGTAATATTCAGCCATGATATTGAATGTCATCATTACACTCATTATATGTCTTCTTGCAAATAAACCACACTACAAAGTTAAACACTTGATTTTCTGTGTAGGGTATTATAGAACCTTAACCCCACGTTGTAACTCTTTAATAATATGCTAATTTAGAAAAATCAGCAGAATTTACCTTTAAGTCACAAAAGTGCTATTGTTGTTTTGACTCTGAGCTCTGGCAGAGTTTGAAAAGACCAAGGTCGGCTTTAATTGGAGAGTATGTACACCCCACTGTGTGAACCATGGATTACAGCCTTTCATACACAGACGTATCATTTTAGGGGGCCAAAAATAACCAGACACTTGGGTAGTGGGCAATTGCATCATAAATTCTTTTATAAGAACTAAATAACAGGTTTCAAGACACATACGGACCACTACCAGTAAATCAGCCAAAAAAATAGAGATACATAAAGAATAAAACAACTGTTATAATGATTAAAATGAATATTTTCAGTTTGGTATATCAGTAAAATGTGAACTCTCGTTGGTGAGGTTTAGTAAACAAACAAGCCATAAGAGATGGCACCACATTTTCTTTTATGATGCATATATTCATCCTGACACTGAAACACAGAATATTATCCAATGCCAGTACGGATCTGATGCTGTAATTTTTAAATTTATTCTGAACAGTTATTGTATTGTGATTGCTCTCTGATATAAGAACAGCATCAGATTATCTGATTACTTTAAAGAGAGTTATGTCACTCTCAAAAACAGCTATATAGAAATGTCAAGAACAGCTATATACAAAGTATACGACAGCATGATGCAAACTAGAACACAAGACCCGAAAAATAGTGGAACTGAATCACTCGACTAAAACAAACCGTGGCAATAATAGCAGTAGGATTAAACCTTTACTGCACAAAATTTTCATATTCCTCTGATCAAACCTAAACCTAGTACGTTGCGGGTAAAGTTTCACCTTGCACAAGGACAGAAACCTGTATCACACTAAATAAGCAAATGGAGTTTGTTAGGATCATGGAACAGAATGTTTTTTGCCCAGCCATGAAGAACACTGAATCTGTTTTACAGGCCTCAGTAGGAAAGCTATCCAAGCCTGATCAAGTGTATGCTCAGCTCTGTACACACAGTTTGTATAATCTTAAAAGAAGAAGCGTGAAATGAAATCAGGCTAAGGTCACTATGCTCAGAGCCAAGCACTAAGTATTGACTAGAGATATACAAAGAACTCCAGCACTGAGATGTGGATCACTGTAACTGTGTTCACAACAACAATCAAACGTTTAAAAAAGAACAGGAGCTGTTACTGCAGCTACTACATTTTATTATTAAAAAAATGTTTTGGTGATGTAATGTACAAATGCCCTTTACTTTGTCCATTCTTTTCAAACCTTTGAATATTCGTTTCCCAAATACTTTTTTGGACCTCCAGACCTCTCCCACCACCTGTTTGTCCTTCCTCTCACTCAAATGATAATGGATCATTTAACAGATATCGAAGCCATTAACTAGTCCAACTGCTGCTCCATAAAATATTCTCAATACCTTTGGAAACTGAGCACCTCCGAGCGGAGGAACAAGGTGTTGGCACAGATTCTCATTCCACCATGAACTGGCCGATGGGTGGCCCTTTATCTTCCTCTAAAACATCCTTCCTGTGCACTCCTCGTCTCCTCGAAGAAGGCGTCCTGAAAGGAAGTGATTATTTTAAGATGACAGAAGCTGAGCTCCCGGAGGCTGTGTTGCTCATTAGCGTCGCAGAACAGAGGGAGATCTCCTTTGCTTTCTGTAGTTCAAGAAAATATTCTAAAAGTGTCTGTGTGACTGACATGTCCTGATCCTCTGATGATCGTCTGATACTGTAAACAGGGAGGCTATGTGTGTTTGTGCACTGGTTTCCTAACGATCCTAATGATCTTCTAATGACAGGAGGCCGACAGGGATTCTGAAAGGTCACTCTGCTCCCATCTTCTACCTCCACATTTCCACAGAGGACAGCCGCATCTTCTCAGTGTCCACAGACAACACTGTCAGGGTGAGTAAAGAATTGTATCAAGCATATATATATATATATATATATATATATATATATAATTTAAATAATGTAGGTCTAACTTTATGACCACCAGAAGGACGTGTCTTCAGTAGGACGGTTATCTAAAGGCTCGTCCTGAGGAGCCCACAACTGTTTCAAATGGAACAGTCTAAACAGTTTGTGTGGTGACATCAGTGAACAGGCTTAGCATGAAATTTTATTTTCCTTGTGCAAATAAAGGGGCAGTTTCAAAGAGAGCACTGAACCAAAATGGGCCTCACAACAACTGAACATCAAACTACACTTAAGAGTAAAAATCCTGCTTTTGATGGCAATTTACTGTGGCTTGTTGTGAATAAACAAAAAAGTAAAACCAGTACTGCAGTATAAGATAGTTCCAGCAAATAAATTGCTCAGAAACTAAATGAACATATAATATATATTAAAAAATTATCATTTAATTCTAATAATTACTGATAAACTGAGTAGTAGTTCCAGCACCATCAAGGGATTTGCCAATTATCATGACATTTTCACGCAGCTGGGGAAACAGTTATGAGATTTTGATATGACAGTGATGACCTGCTTAATAATTAAATACACTAAGGGGACTTAAAGGCATTTAATGAAATTTAAGAAACCATGAAATCTGGAAGATATAAGAAAATCACAGGCTGAAAAGACTGTTCTGTAGATATGGTTAATTAAGTAGAAATAGTTAATCCTCAGATAAATTTAATTTGGGCAAAATTTCATTGGAACAGCGGAGTGAAGAATACTAATACACCAGTCAGCCATAATATTACAACCACTGTTTAGTTACTGCAGTAGCTAGACCGTAGTTCTACAATTATAGACTATTTTCTGCCCCTATTTTACAAAGGTCAGGAACTCCACATGTCCACCACAGAGCAGGTATTATTTGAGACTATTCCTAGTCCAGCAGTTCCAGTGTGAGCTTTAGTAAAGTCTAAGGCTTTAGTAAAATCTAAAGCATGTGCAGTTATATTCTATATGTGTAATAGTGCCACACACAGTCCTCTCACATTTTGTAAGCCCCCCCCTTAAATGCGTATGCATGAGGAAGAGATGCACATCTCGTATTTTTCAATGCACAGACCTTTAAACCCAGTTTCTTACACAACTTGCACTTTGTGTCCAATTAGCTTCAAAATGCTCAGTTCATAAGGCCCTTAATTAAGAATGTTTACATGCTCAGTGCCCACCATCAGCTAGAGGGGTATGTACACCCTAAGTGCTGGACTGTGGAACAGTGGACCTGTGTTTTCTGGAGTGATGGAGCTCCATCCAACCTGGGATGAACTGGAGTGGCAATTGTGATTCAGAACCAATCATCCAACTTCACCACCTGACCTCACTAATGTTCTTATGTCATCATATGACATAAAATTCTTACAGAAATGTTCTAGTTTAAAGTCTTCCCTGAAGAAAAGAAGCTGTTTCTACAGCAAACGCAGATAAACTCCCTTCATTAATACCCTTCATTTCATAAAAAGTGTTGGATGAACCCCTTCCCACAAATATTTGGCCGTGTTGTGTAATTAATGTTCAGAGTGAAGAGACTATTTTTCATAGCTCGTGGCATTTATCTGTTCTGGATTTTTTGGGTTGTTTATTTTTTGCATACAGAATGCTAATCTACTGTATCCTCTGTGAGATGAGTAAATACACCGGACTGATAAAGTGTGCGAAAGTGTTTTCAGAAGCTAATGAGTAATGATCTTTATTTTGGTTTGGCAGCACTAGCACTGGAAGCTGCAGTGATTTTGCTGTTGCTTGTCATTTTGATGGATTAGCTGCATTGTTGATGAAGGTTAATATAAATGTAGCAGGAAACTAATGTTTCCCAAAATACAGAGAGAAAATGCTGGAAGGTCTGGAACTGGAAGAATGTCTGTGGTTTGTGTTATATTTTAGATATGGGACATGCAGGATCAGTCTTGCCTGTTTACTGCGCACCCTAAGGCCAGTTTGCTGCGTGGTGACCTGTCTGCCTGTCTGTACTTTTCAGCAGTGAAGGGTCTCTATGTTGCCACTGATTCACTTGCCCTGTTGTACCTCAAAACCAAGTAAGCACCATATTATTATGAGATGTATTTGTTATTGTTTGTATTATTTACTGAAGTGACCACCATTCATTTACTTCCATTCCACCACAGAGCTGGTATGATTTGAGTGGAGGATCATTCTCAATGCTGCTATGACACTGACATGGTGGTGGTGTGTATTGTGCTGGTACAAGTGGATCAGACACAGCAGTGTGCTGGAGTTTTTAAACACTGTGTCCACTCACTGTCTGCTCTGTTCGACAAACCTACATCACTGGTCCACCTTGTAGATATGACGTCAGAGATACTGTCGCTGCAGCACAGAGAATGATCCATCATCCAAATCATAACTGCTCTGTCGTGGACCTATGGGGGTCCTGACCACTGAAGAACAGGGTGAAGTGAGGTAAGAAAGTATGCTACAGTCTGTAAATGTAGATGTACAAAGTGCTCCTGTATGATCAATGGCGCTGATAAAATGGACAGTGAGAATAGATACAAGGTTTTCTAATTTAATGATCCTTCAGTGTATACCTGTTATAGCTGTTTGTGTTTGTTTATAACTTATTAAAGAACTCTTGAGGAGTTTTAAAGCTTGCAATTTTTTTTTCCTTTTTACACACAGTGAAAATTACAATTTTAGACCATTTCCCAGAGTATAAACTCTCTTCCTCTGGGTAATATTTATTCATTCAAAGTTGACATGGTGAACTGTGTAGGAAATAAACAACACAAGTGATTATTTTCTTCCTTTCATTTTCTCTTTCATGTTTCCTGTGTGTGTCTCAGAGCAGAGCCTCAGGGCAGCTATATAATGTCCCATAAGGAGGCGGTGTTGTGCTGTGGCTACAGTGCTGAGTTTCGTCAGGTGGTCAGCTGCACCGAAGGCTCGGTGAGTGGACGCTTTGAACGCCGCTGGTCACAAAGTAAGCAGCCCTCTGGGGATGAGGAGAAAATGCCTCTGCTTAGTCTTTGATGCTCAGGCCTGGACATCTGCAGAGCGTGGCAATGCATTCTATTAATACTCATCTGTTACTTATCTCCTACTGAGCTTTAATAGCTCACAATGCAGTGGAAATACAGGCCTCAGGAGAATTTTATAACAAACTGACCATTAACTGTTAACAGTTTTTTTAATGGAGTTTGGAACACTGAGACATTGGATGTATACTGCATATTTATTCATTCATTCATTATCCGTAACCGCTTATCCAGTTCAGGGTCGCGGTGGGTCCAGAGCCTGCCTGGAATCATTGGGCGCAAGGTGGGAACACACCCTGGAGGGGGCGCCAGTCCTTCACAGGGCTACTGTATATTTGTAAAATGTTTGACATATAGACAAACTTATCAATGTTGGTTGAGGCCCATTACTGTCTTTTTAGCACGAATGGCCGATGTCATTTCCGAAGAAGACCTGGGGAAAGGCAGTGCCCACTCACACTGTCCAATCTAATAGACACTCCTGCCTTGTTGGTCCACCTTGTAAATGTTAAAGTCAGAGACAGTAGCTCGTCTGTTGCTGCACAGTATTTGTTGGTCATCTTCTAGTCTTTCAAACATCCTTATAGTTTAAATTTTTGGTTGGTGGACTATTCTTAGTCAAGCAGCACTTCTGTGTCTGATCCACTTTTAATATTGTTTAGCTGCTTTGTGTATAAATTGTACAAATATATTTATATTAGATATATTAGATTTATTATAGATTTATTAAATATATTAAATTTGTCTCAGTACTAGGGCTCGTGGATTGTTTTGTTTCAGGTGATCAAAGTGTGGGATGTGGACACAGGGAACCAGGTGTTTGAATACGGAGGGGCTCATGGACTTTCCGCCATTACATGTATGACATTTGACCCCAAAGGAAGAAGGTCTGATTGGATTTTCTTAGTACTTGTTTATTCTTTGGAGCATGGTGAAATGATTCACCATAATCTCTCTCTCTTTCTCTTGCTCGCCTTCATGCTTCCTTCCTTCTCACTTTATCTGTATTTCTTCCCGACCTTCTTCCCCTTCTACCTTCTTTGCTCCATCCTCAATCTCTCTCTGCCTTACACCTTTTCTTTTCTCCCCATCCATTCCTTTCCTCCCTTGTGCTCTCTCTCTCTCTCTCTCTCTCTCTCTCTCTCTCTCTCTCTTTTTCTCTCTCTCTCTCTCTCTCTCTCTCTCTCTCTCTCTCTCTCTCTCTCTCTCTCTCTCTCTCTCTCTCTTTTACCCTAAAGACTCATAACAGGTGGGAGAGACGGCTGCCTCAGAATCTGGAACTTCAACAATGGCCACTGCCTGAAGGTCCTCTGTCGAGGTGCAGTAAGTTTTCTCCAGACACTGCAGTGAGTCCTTAATCCACAGTAGAGTGTGCTCTCTGCAGAGAGGCGGGGGCGATGCAATATGTGAATGCTTCTGTCTGTGACAAAGCTCCTTTAAATCATCTATTAATCAACTCCTTAATCTGCTACCGTATTAATCACTTATTAATCATAAAGATTATTATTCAGTAAATCTTATGCATTATTCAATATGTATATATTATGTAAATTATATACACTCTTAGTAAGAATGGCATGGTATTGGACTTTTTATTTTTTCTGATATATTCTAAAACAGTGGAGTGGTTTCTCAAGCATAGACATGAATCATTTAACCATGTAAAGGTCCATAGACAGATATAAAATATTTTGTAAACGTGTATACAGTAGTTATGAACAATGCTTCTTAAGCATAAAATATTCATTCATTCATTCTTTCATTCAATGTCGGTAACCGCTTATCGCATCGCGGTGGGTCCGGAGCCTACTCGGAATCACTGGGCGTAAGACAGGAACACACCCTGCAGGGGGCGCCAGTCCTTCACAGGGCAACACACGCTCACGCATATGGACACTTCAGAGTTGCCAATCCACCTACCAACATGTGTTTTTAGACTGTGGGAGGAAAGCGGAGCACCCGGAGGAAACCCACGTGGAACACACCAAACTCCTCACAGACAGTCACCCGAAGCGGGACTTGAAACCACAACCTCCAGGTCCCTGGAGCTGTGTGACTGCAACACAAAATACAGACGCAAAGCACCTTGTGGAACTGGCTTCTAACTCACTCACTCATGTTTAGCCACCTAAAGATTCATCACAAGGGGGTGTAGCAGGCAAACAAATTTGAGCCATGGTTCACATCAAGTGGCTCAGCATACAGGATCTTCCAGGCTTTAGGTTTATCCTAGAAAACTGCAATGACATACACTAAATTGCTCCTTGGTCTTGATTTTCTGCAGAGGACGGGGTAGCTGAGATCTGCGACTGTTCCTATCTGCAAGTGCACAGGAATGCGTGAGCTTTCTTATATTCCCTCCCTTCCAGCAGAACACTGCACACTTTTGATAGGGGGTTATGATTTATTTATTTGTTTATTTATTTCTCACCTTTTCTGCTGAGTCATTTCGTTTCATTTCATTTGTTTTTTTGGCAGATTTGTAATGTCTGTTGGCTGGGCCCGGAGGATTGACGTTTACTTAGTGAGTATGAAAGCAAAAGCCGAGCCAAATACCCAGCCCCTGCCCCCCCCCCCCCCCTCGCTCTTCCCCAACCTCTCTCCAAGCCCCCCACACCCTTGATTTCATATCACCATTATTCCCCAGATGGCTTTCAGAAAATGGCTGACTGGTGTGACCTGTTTTCATTCATGACACTCCCCTTTGTCGCTGTGCAGCCCATTTCCATTTTTCATTTACTGCATCTCTCTCACCTCTGAGTGCTCTCTCTCTCTCTCTCTCCCTCTCTCTCCATTTTCCACTGTATGATGCTGCATTATTCAAGGCCTTTGCTCAGACTCCATCATAGCGTTCTTCCCCAAATCAGAAAGCCGAGGGGAATCTGGATGCTTACAGAGTGCGAGTGTGATAATATTGGGGAATAAGTGTTGAATAAGTGTTTCATTTGAGTCTCATCCGCTCCCATGCCCTCCGCTTCAGGGAAATGTATATCGTAGGAAAGGTCCTAAATGTTGCCCTGGTAACCGGGAACCTAATTCCTTGTCATCAGTTGCCTGTGAAATCCTGTTTAAAAAGAAGAAGAGAGAAATAGATTTGCATTTTTTTCCCCTTCCATATTTTCACCCGTCCCTGGTACATCAAGATAAAAACAGGGTTGAATGATGAGGGTCTGTATTGAATGTGATTTCATTTTGGACTTCAAGTGGCAGAAACTTCAAACTGAGCTTTTGAAACTTTCTATAGTCTTGTCAGACCATTTGTGTAGTCAGATTGTTATTATTATTTAGCTGCAAAGCACCTCATAGATCTGAATTGTAAATCACTGCAATGCATTGTCTTTTAGGACACACCAGAGGACTCTCGCCATGTTCAGAGACCACAACCCTCATGGCAGGATGACTTGGTAATCTGCACACACGTACACACACACACATGCATAGAAATAAATTAATTGGATGAGCATTTATTTTCAGTCTATTTACATGAAATCTGCTGAAAAATAAAACATGGAAAAGGAAGTCTACAATGGGCATGATTTGGTCTGTGTTTTCAGGAAATTGGTCAGGGTATTTTTTAATAGTTACAAATTTAATTTCTAATAAAATGTCAGCTTTATATATTGGATAGTTTGACTGGTGGACTGTCTGTCTGCAGAGGAAAGGACACAAGGAGGACATACTTTGCATTGACCAGTGTCCGCCCTATCTACTGGCCACTGGCAGCTATGATGGAGAGATCATTGTGTGGAATTTGGTTTCAGGACACATTCAGTGTCGCTTCCTCTCCCCACTGCCTCCGCACACTGACGACACTCAGAGTAGGTCTGGGTAGACATTTTTTTTCCTTTTCTTTTTCAGTGCAATTGCTGTCCATAATTATACATTCCGTAAGACGTGGCCTTTTTTCAGAAAAGTCTTTAAAATGTGTGAGCAATGCAAAGGCATTACAGTAAACAAACAAGGAATAGAACACAAAAGCGTAAACAAACAAAAAGGCTGCTAGTTCTTTCAGGACCAATTATTGGAAACAAGGTAAAAAACCAAGGCTAAAAGGTTTTACTGGAATATTTCTGAGACTAAGATTATTTTGCCATATTGAATTTCAATTTCTTTACTCACATGATATGAAAAAACAAAAATGCCAGCTGTTGCTCTGCATGCACCGTTGTCCAAGTCTTACCAACACCATTTAGAGACCCAAGGTGATTTAAGATCAAGAGTTGAAGACAGCACAACAGTCCTATGTGGGACGTGTCTGGGTAGGATGGTCCCTTTTCTCCCCATTACTCACAACATTGCCTGCCAGTGCAGGTATCGGTTGTGTAACCATTACTTAGTGTTCTCCTGCAAGTGTGCACATCTCCAATAACATTGCTTAAGCATCAGGAACAAGCACATGCTCTCCTTCACATTCCCAGATAGGTGGCATTGTATACTTGCAAGTGGGTTGTTTTCTATTCAAACTGATGATATGTCAGTCAGCTATAACATTAAAGCCACCTCCTTGTTTCTTCACTTATTGTGTGTTTTATCATCTCCTTTTGCTATATATGCCTATATTTTCAGTGGATTGATTCTGTGTCAACTTCTGGATTGAGAACAGGACACCAATCCAAAATATTAATTCAATAATTGTAAAAACACAAAAGGCAAATATGTGGTGAATGGAGATGTTAATTTAAACTGTAGAAGCAATAATATTTTTTTACACTTACTTCAAGAATTATTCTTGTAATTTTAATGTAATGATTGACTGGTGTTAATTCAGCTGCTGTAGATGATTGTTTCTGTGATAGTTGTGGACAGAAGTGTGCTGAGCCTCGTCTTCTTAAGGACTCGAGCAGTAGATTCAGCTTTTTCTTCAGCCACTTCACTCATATCTTCTGGGCCTCAAGGTAAATTTCACCAAAGTGTTTCTGAATAAAAAAAAAACAGACACATTTTACATATGTTTTGTAATGAGTCAAATATACACAGGTAAGCCAAAGCATCATGATCACTAACTTAATATCTTGAGTGGGATTTTACATGTGTGTGTGTGTGTGCACATTTGGATAACAGTGAGCCCTAGGGCTGCCTTATTCTAGCTCTTGATGTCTTTGTTTTGTTAGATTTAGTGTTCCCTGTTAGAAATGTGTCTATTTCTGTGCCAGTGTGTGTTGTATTGGCATTTTAACTTGATATGTTCAGTGTTTACATCAGCGGGAGTCTGGCTGGCTTTGTTAACCCTTTAGGCTTTCCGCTTTCTGGCTAACCACCAAGCATTCATCTGTGTGATGTATGTGTGTGTGTAAGCTCTTGTTGTATTATTTAGTGTCCAGTGATTCTCCAGTTTTTACAATGGCTGATGTAAGATTTGGCCTACAGGCTGCATTTGGCTGGTAGACTGACTTACTTAAGAGCACATACACAGTGCTGTGCAAAGCTCAGAGAACATTGTTCATTTTTAATGACCATTAGGTAACTATTCTACTTCAGGATAAAAATGTAGGAAACATATCTTAGAGTGGATTGCAAAGAAGCTGCAACAACACAATACGGATCAAGTTTGTTTTCCATATTTTGCTTCTATTCTTTGCTAAAGTCTTACTTTCTGTTTTACCTAAAATTCCACATCTCCAAAGTTAAATCTGAGAAGTTGGTTATATTTTCTGATATTTTAATGCATCTAAGTAATCTACAGTGTTGTTGTGGTCCGGGCTCTGGTGCAGCCACTCCACTGTTCTGAGATAACCAGTTGCATATGTCTGTGGTCTATGTTCTCTATTTCCTTTATCAGTAGCAGCTTCTTGACAGAGCCACATCCTTTCAGACCCATATATTTTAGTTGTTCTTCTCAAATTGGAAGTATGGACACAAACAACTGGGAATGTTGTTTATTTGATGTGGACACTTTTGTAGCTTTTATATAGTTGTTAGGGGCCCTGATTTTTGTTTTTGTTTTCCCTTTTCCATTTATATTTTTTTCCTCTCCTGCATTTCTTGAAGTGCAAAATTACATTTGAAATTAAATCATTCAAAGGAGGTTACAGAAAATGGAGGTTTCCAGAAAAATACAAATGCCGGAACTTCTGCAGAATTATTATTCAACTGTTATCTTGTGTTGTTCAACCTGTATCTTGTGTGTATTTCCCTCCAAGGTCATGTCAATTTCTGGAACATACTGAATGGTGGGAAATTCTGTTCATCTTTTCAGGCAGTAGGTCTCATAACGTTTCTTCTTTCAGTGGCTCTCATACATCTGGTGAAAATAAAAGATCAGCCAAGGGTCTCAAGAGAAGGGGTTTGCTTTTTTTTTTTTCAAGTCCAGACTGGAGCAGCAAATTACAAAGCTGGCAGTGACTCAGGATGAGTGCCTGCTTCTTGCTGCTGATCATGTGGGTTATGTCTGTGTTTATGATATCCAGCAGAGCGCCCTTACCTTCCAACAAAAGCCTCCAAAGAGTGAGTCTAATGCTCTCTTTTCTGGACCAAAATCATTTGGCTGAAATAATACAGTAGACAAACTCTGGGGTCCACCTAAATACTGCTTTTCTTCCAGTTGTGAATTTTTGGCGCGCTCACATCGGCAGCATCACTGGGTAAGCCTCTTTTCATTTCATTGACTTTCTGTTGAAAACTCCTTCTGCTGGGATAAAGCATACTTATTTTTTGCCTCCTTCAATTTTAAAGTCTTCAGATCATTGAGAACGATCAAGTTCTTCTCACCTCTTCCACTGACTGCACTGTGCGCCTCTGGAGCATCCACGGGGAGTTTATAGGTATAGTTCCTAAATGGCTTTGATGTCTGATTGATTTTGGTGACGTTTATGAACTGTCTGTGATATATTTTGTCTTGTAAATGTATTAAGAGCATTAACGTTATGACTGACTCCACGCTCTGTTCTGTGTTTACCCTCTCAGAATACTACACTGACAATGGGTATTTTTCACATATCACTGTGGTGGTATCACTCATGTCACCCCATTTAATGTGGTTGTACCCCTCATGTCATATTGCTGGAGTATGTTGGAATTTTGCTTTAAGGTTTTGGTGAATTTTATCTTAGAGAACTTTAGAGAGGTCAGGTGTTGGATGATGAGGTTTTGGAACACAAAAGCCACTCTAATTGACCTAAAATTTACAGTGGTGCTCTATCAATCTTGTTTTACTCCTCACAGCTGAATTCTGGGTGGTTTAACACTGTTCAGGCCAACACTTAACATAGGGCATGGTGATCTTAAGCTCAAGTGGAGATTATATAAACTATGTACATGAATTTAAATTAGCTAAATGAATTATTGTAACTATAATGAGGGACCTATAAAATTTAACAAATACAATATATATGTTTTGTTAATTCTTTGTGAAATCATGTAAACACACACACTATTATTTGTTAATACTAATTCAGTCAGTAAGTAAGGCAGGCCTGTGTAAAAATAAATAAATAAATAAATGGCATTTAATATTTTATAATAAATATTAAATTCTCCTCTAAAATGTTCACCGCACAGCATGTGTTAATGTCACATTTACACAACAGACAAAAGATGTCATTTGACTGGGAGTGTCCAAAACTTTGCACATGTCCAAATTTTACAGATTTATATGAGGGTATTACTCATACCTAAGATACTATACTCCATTTTCCAGTGTGCTGTACGATCCCACTTCCAACACAACGTAAAGCTAAAGCTACCCTTTTCTGGTGTAGCCTCAAGGGTGCTTCAGATTTGAAAAGGAAGTAGCTTCACAGGCCAGAATGTTGACTTCAGAAATGTATAGGCTGCGAGTGTGCTATAAGAACTGTATGACCGTCCAGGTACTTTTGGGCAGCCTGAGAGGTGGAGCCTGCACACCGCATCCTCCTGGAAGCACCCTGCAGTTCCGTATGAAGTTCTTACGGATCCTCTGAGCATGCCGTCACACTGTGGGCTGGATGAGAAGATGACACTGGCTGATGTTCTTAGCTATGTGAGAAATGGAGACTCCAGACCTGAGGTACTCACCATAAACAAACACCATCAAAGCATGCTATCTACTGAAGACATATGATTTTTTCCTCCAAGGTTTGTATCACATACACACATGTAACTAGTAGCGCCCTGAAACCATTAGCTTTTTTAATGTCAAGGACCAGAAGCATTTGTTTAATTAAGATGTTTAACTGATATAAAATTACTACCCTCTAGCAATCAATTGTCACAGGTAAACTTTCTGACTGACATCTGTCAGCATCTTTTTACTGTAGTGTCTGACTAGGCTGACACATGTCTCTTCACGAATTGCAGCCTGTTACTCCTTGGAAAATCTCAAGCAACCTCACAAAACTATGTATCCACCACTACGTTTAACTGTAGGAATAGTATTTGTAGGATTGAAGGCCTTTCCCTTCCTAAACAAACAAAAGCAACATTCAGGTGCCCAAACAACACCAGTTTAGTCTCATCAGACCAGAAGCAGACTTCAAAAACCCATCTTGTTGCTTCAGATAGTCATGGGTATCTTTGGTATTGGCTGGATGTTCTGCGAGGCATGGTTTTCTTTGTGTAATGAATTTAAAGGCCAATACTATGACTATCCCTTTTATCGGTTTCCTGAGAAACTTAAGGTTGAGAAGAGGCCATTTCAGTGACAGTCTTCTTTGCAGAGATCTGGGAATTACTTGTTTCAAAAGTGTAACAGTGTTGCCTCTCAATGTAGCCTTCAAGTGCAACTAGCACTGTTCATTGGAGTTCATTTTGCAAAGTTAGCTTATTGTTTGGCCAATCAAGTCACAAGTTTGAGGATTGACATGGGGGCTAATCAATTTGACCAACCAGCTTCTAACCCCATGAATTGATTAAAACAGTATCAAGTGGCTTTACGTTGATTAATGTTTTAGTCTGTATATGATGTTAACATTTGACATAATTGTGGGAGATTTTTTTGTATGTTCTTGGGGCTGATAATTCTAACCATAACTGAATGATGTGGCATGAAACTGTCAAACCAGGATTAAAATAATGAAGTGCACCTCTATATAGCCAATATATATAAATATATATTACATATAAAATAAGGATAAGTTAAATTTAGTGTCTAAAGTTGCTGTAATTTTGTTCAGCGGCTATGTAACTAAAAAGATGACACACTGGAAACCCACCAATATGAATCATGCCATTTTCGAACCTGGATTTGTAATATTCTGCCTTGGAAATCATTTGGTCCTGGTTGAGCTCCTCCATGGTTCCACCCAGATGTTTCACCATACACCTGCAGTTTATCATGGACTCAGTTGTTCTGTATATACCTCCTTATGTATTAGCCAGGTTGCCAAGTCTTAGCTATATTTCCTGTCATAGATATTTTTTGTTGCATTGTTTTCTGGATTTTGATTCGGATGAGACTTGTTGATACCTGCGTTACCATGAATGAATTGTAGCTGCTAATTAAACTGTTCAGCACTTACATGCTTTTAAACTGCTTCCTCTCTAACAGGTTGGGTGATGTATTTTCTTGATACATGCTGTATCAAACACTGTAGTAAAATAAATGAAGAATCATATTATGGTCAAACTTGAAAATTCAGCTTCTTTGGCTACAGATAGCCGCATTATATCTGGATTTTGTCTCTACCTTAGTCTATCAAACATGTCTTGACAGATCAGCAACTTTTCGGGTTAGAGGAAAAGTGCCGGATTAAGATATCTGACCTAGCTATTCCTTTAGGGACGTGTGTGTGTGCAGTGTGTCCTCTTAAGCCTTCCTATGGTGTTGTAATTGCAGTCAGAATCCTTCCACATGGCCAGATACCCAGTGACGAGCTTGAGCGACAGAGAGATCCAGGAGGAGATTAACAGCTCTTCTTATCCCGGACCCGGGAAGCGGTGAGTTTGTTTTCTTCCAATCGTTAAAATCCGCTTTCCATTCCGACAAGGTGAAATGTGACCCGAGGCTTGTGAATCAGTGCTAAGAAAGTGGGTTTGTTGTTTCTGGCTTTTCGCAGACTTCGCCATGAAATATTCAAACATGCTAACAAGACCCCGAACCATGGGGGCCCCAAGGCCTACCACACTTTGAAGTATTTCGATGTTGTTGATGCTCCTGCTTCGTGCGAAAAGCCTGATCTCTCCCTCGCAGGGATCGATCCCTTCATCGCCAGCGCTGTGGACCAAGAACCCGCAGGAATATAAATGAGTTCTTCTTGCTGTGGAGACTCTGGGCAGTTCACACACACAAAAAAAATCCCCCTTCACAGCCAAAAAGGAGACCATAACATCGATTTGAACTTCTTTCCTAGCACGTTGTTCAGTTGGGAATAGATTTTTTTGGGGGGGAAATGGAATATTCAGATCAAAGAGAGCTCCTCAAAACTGATGACTCTATATAAATATAAATATAGTCTGTCTTCTTAAGTGTGCTGCAGTCCTCTCGGTGGATAAATTCAGAACTACTTCTCTATGTATTGTCAAAGGAAAGCCCAGAAACATAAAATGGTACGCAGGTTGCATAAGATCATTTGACCAAAAAGTAAATGCAAAGAGAGAAAGTAAATATAAGTATTATTGGTGCTTTATTTCAATCTCGTATGTTGTGAACACAAAACAGAGAACATGCACTGAGGTTTGCGACATTCTCCAAAAGCAATTTTCCATTTTTTAAATTAAAGAAGTACACAAACTCTTTCAGAGTGGTTTAATTTGAAACCAGGATAGCTGAGAGCTTACAACAGAGGTGATAGAAACCAGACATTCAATGTGTTCAATGCCTTTAAACTCTCTCTGAGTTGTTACATGAAGTGGTTATGAATATGCTGCCTGATGTTTGAAACACTGTTTCCCTATAGTCTCGAGATGAGCTTTAGTCCTTAAGCCAGATATGTCAGGGCAGAACAGTTTAATGCAAAAAAAGAAGCCAAAGGATACAGATTTTCAGGTTTACCACTATTGATATTGTACGAAATATCAGAAGCTGCATTTAGGTTCACTCACAGTCATTAAAATGCTGTTTTACATAAATGATATAAGCTCTTTTTGCAGTGTACTGGCTGTATTTACATCCAAACTGCTGGCACTGGGTCACAGCACTGTGAATGAATGTTTACATTTCGTCGGATTATGAACTGGAAGAAATTCTGAAACATGGAAATCCATCCTAAGCTCTCTGAGCTGAATTTGTATAATTCTGGCTAAAGAAAATTCACTCTATTTGCAGTAAACAAATATACTCTGTATATCAACTGTTCAGCATAACTTTATCAAAGGTGCATGCACAAAAAGGCGTAAACTTTTAAACAATATGACGAAGATGACCAAAATCAAAAGTACAAAGAAATGATTCAAGTAAAATAAAGTAATCGGAAGTTCAGAACTAATGTCATAGACCAACATCATACTTTTGAAAAACTTGTAAATACAGACTTCATGTAGCAAAATACACATAGGTCCACACTGCGAACATGGCCATTCATATCGTCAAAACCTTGCAACTCCACGTTAGCCCCCCCCCCATTGATGAATGGACTCATACCAATGCTCAAGAACTACTTTGAAGAAGAATTTCTTTTACACTTGTGTTCTTTTTCCTTCTCCTATGGTATTGGAGATGTGAGGTTTTGTACTGACATTGACGACATACTGTTCATTCTCGATCATGGCATTCTCTCTCTCCATTTTGTAAAATATCAGTGTATTCCATGGTCACATCTTCTGGGCTCTTCTTATTAACAGTACTCTCTGCTTGCATGCTCTCCTCAGTGGGAGTGTCCACCCTAGGCTTGGGTTTGGACACAATCTCCTCACAAACATTCAGAAGTGTCTGTAACACAGAAAAAAAAAACATGGCTTCTATCCGATACAGTGGAGTGGTTCTGGTATTGTCTAAAAAAAGCCTCCAGCTCCAGATTTTGTGATTTCTCTGTTATACACAGGGACCAATTTAAGAGCGCTTTTTAGACCCCTACTGTGAATACAGGCTTTGATTGCTGGCTACATGCTGGGCCTGATTGGCGCCTGAGAGCTTTTCTCACCTGGAGTTTCTCGTAGATCTCGTTGCTGTGAACGGCCGGCTGTTCTTCAGGCCTCAGCAGGTCCTGAGAGCTTCTCATGCTGGTCATCCACTGGTGTGTGTCCCTCACGCACTCCCTAACTTTCTCCATGTCTGGCTCATCAATGTGTCTGTAGTTTTCACTCTGAGAGACAGAGAGTGAGTGTTATGTTTCTCACTGTTCCACAGCAGATCTGATTGTCAAATTAGAACCGATTCCCTTAGTTATTTGAGCAGTACTAATGGACTTTATACAAGGTATCAGTTGCCCATATTACAGTCTATAAATGAAAGGTTTCATGACAAGAATACAAGAAAATCTGTAATTACACTGGAACCACGACAGTTTTAATTAGTCAATACAAAAGAGAGCTCAAATGAGAAGTCCTACATAATCAAATAAACCAGATGTTCATTCATTCCTTCATCACTATGCTAAAATATGAAACATGGTGCTGCTACAATAAGTCCTTGTAAATATTGACACTATGCAGGTTTCACTGTGTTTCTACATTCCAGAAATACATGCTAATAGATTCTGTATTTTTACAATTTTTATATATATCTAGTCTTTCTAATAATGCAACCCTCAAAGTCTCACCATGGATGACTTTGTAGTAGAGAAATGTTTGAAAGCTTGGAAAGGACTAACACAAATGGGAAGTCGCTGTGCAGGACTCTCAGGTTAGACATTCAGAGAAATGGCTGATTAATATGTATAACTTCATGTCCGATGCCCACTGCAACAGCATGTGCACTGCCAGAGGGCAGATACCCTGAGGGATGGATAATTGGATATACACACGTGTTTTTGTATTAAATAAAAAAATCACATGTGTTTAAAGGGCCACTGGGACTCATTTAAATGAATTCCATAAGACTTGAAAAGCTGAAACGTGTAAAAAAGCCTTTATACACAAGAGGATTTCTTGAGAAAATCTGGTGCAATTTCTCAGTTCTTTGAAAGAACGCTGGTGAAAATGTGAGTATTATCTTACTCCATTCTTATACTCCTCCATGATTGTACTGTACTGGTGTAGTTTGGCGGAGAGCTCTTCGAACATCCTGGGTCTCTTTACAGACTCCTGGTATCTGTCTTTAACAGGCAACCCCAGCTTCTGTAAAGCACAAAACAATGTGGCGTCATGCCTCGCTGCTTTTTCAGAGGCACAGAAACCGGGGCTGGTTTGCAGAACATAGCAACCAATTAGCGTTGAGCAGCGAGAGCTGCAGTGGGATTAAGACGCTCAGCGTGAGGGGCTCCAGTCTTTAAACCTCAGAGTGCCCAACAAATGCCAAATGCAGCAAGCGGTCAAAATGCTGAGTATATTAAACACAGCACTATGCTAACATTCAGTCTACTAGGGAACATAACGCTAGGCCTTTAAGACACTCCATTTTGCTCTTAGGGGACAAGGCAAATTTAATTGAAAATCTAAGAGACAAATTAGTTGAATGTGTATTAAGAGATACATGGCCAAGTTCAAAGCACACATTAACGTATTTAAAACTCACATGGATTTCTTCCAGCTTGTGGAGATACGCCTGCTTGTCTTGGTCTGCTCCTTCTTCATATAACCAACTCTCAGTGAGATTCAAAAGTTCAAAGAACTTCTGCTGATCCTGAAAAAAAAAAAGACAGGAGCATGTTATGAATCTATTTTCCTTTTAAATACAACTGTCAAGATTAATCAGAAGACCCATGATTTTTTACCTTTTAGGAAATCAGTAAGGGAGGCATTTATAAAAATGGATAATGTGGGTTGGGAAAAAGAGACGTTTCTATTTCCCCAGAGATTCTGCACAATTGTTCTGTTAAAAATGAGCGCTATTATCAAGAACACCATTACGCCTTTTCAGGCAATAAATAAAAGAAGTCACGTCAGGAAATAAAAAATATACGTCATTCCAAAATCAACAGCAGTGTGGTTAACTTACGTTAGAGCTCAGGAACGTCTGATAAGGGCCCTCTAGATTGTGGCGATAAAAGTATACGTTCTCCTCCACAGCATTTTTGGCATTGTTCCTCTCCTTCTCCTGCTGGTCTTGGTGGATCATTTGGCTCTATGTTTGAGAGAAAGAGACAGTGGAGTTGTAAATGTGGCAGATTAAAATAGTCCATCTAGCCCTATGGCTTTGCATGGCCCCTTTGATCCAGTGGGAGATAAGTTGTGTTTGGATTGTCTGTAGTCTTTCCTAGACAAGACAAGCTTGTGTTTTCAGACTCTTGTTTGTTATTTCTTGGACTCTTAAAAAATATTTGCTTGGGTTATTGGTATATATTAAAACCACAAACTATTTCTCTAGTCTCTAGTCTGAGTTTTTAAGCCCAAGGCCCGCTAAGACATTTATTGTTAATACATGGAAAATATTCAATAAATTAATAATATTCAGTTTAGTTTTACTGAAGTATATGCCAGATATCCACATCTCTTCACCTTAAATGACACCACTTTTCATGTTGCCATGACATATTAAAACAAATATAAAAAAGTAAGAGTGTGATTTAATGGGATCTCTAAGATATTTATGCCTCACTTGCAGGCAAGTGAAAAAAATTGGCTTATACTGTATGTCTAAAGGTTTGCAGACACTACTTTATATTAAGGTTCTTCAGCTACATTAAGGTGCATCAATAGTTGTTCATGCACAGTTAGTATAATCTCCATACACTTCACTGCAAATGGAAGAGAAGCAGCTGCAGTCGCGCCTAAGACAACCATCCCCAATGCCATGCATGGACTAGACGGGTATATATCCCACCAGCACTGGGTTGTGGAGCAGTAAAACTGCATTCTCCTGAGTGATTGAGCTTCATTTTATACCTCAGGGATGAGTTGGAGTGAAGTTTGTGATCCAGAACTAATCCTCCAATATCTGTACCTTTCACTAACATGCTTACGGCTGAATGCCATTAAATTCTCACAAAACTCTTCCACCATCTAGTCTGAGGGTTTCTCTGAAGAGTAGAGGCTGTTACCGTAGCAAAGGGAGTCAAAATGATTTCACAGCTAGCACAGAGCCAAAAATATAATTTTTTTAAAGGCAATATTGATTTGGTGCGTTTGGACACTCGTATGGAAAACTATGGAAATATGCAGAGCCTCAAAAATAAGTTAGTTCTAGTCCAGCTGATTTGAAGCTTATTTAAAAACTTTTTCAGTGAAGGAAATACATAAATAGTCTATCACTCAATCAAACATGGGGCGTGGGGGGGGTCCAGAAATATCACAAAACAGCCACAGATGGTCCGCCCTTACTTTTATTGCCACATGTAATCTCAGGAATGAACATGCCTCTTTAAACCAAACTCTACCTCAAGCTCTGTGAGGGTTTTAAGACGATCCTTCTCGAGCTGTAGTATAATTTTCTCCTCAATGGGCAGCACCACATGTTTGACCTTCATCTTGGCTTTTTTGGGGTTGGGGGGTTGGCTGCTGGACTCTCCATTCTGCTCATAGGACAAAAAACCACAGCACACATTAATATTCTCTTACAACAGCTCTGTTAAAACACAATGACCGATGATCTATGCATGTGATACACTAAGAGAAAAAGACGACTAATTATTTAATGCTTCAGAAGCACAGTCTCTCTTGCACACACACACACAAGCTGCATCACTAAGCTGTAAGTGAGAGAGGGAGCTCACTTACGGCCAGTGAGTGGGAAAGATTCGGAGCTTTGTCCATGGGGGGACATTGGGCTGAGGGCTGAGTTTCTCTGTCTAGCACGATATGATCATTTGCCTCTTCTGTCTTGTCCTAGAATCACAATCCCAAGGAATTTCTTTACATTTTAAACACATGTAGTGTAGTAAGGTACACCACAAATACATATACATATAATTTTATAATTTGTTTTATAGCCTTGACCTTATTCAAACTCCTCCAATCTCTGATATTTGACTTGATGAAATTAATTAAGATTTATAATTGGCTTAAGCAATTAAAACATTAATAATTAGTTTGAGAATGAATAATAATCATGCTAAATGAGTTCTTCAGGATTTTCAGAAATTCTAATGAACAAACTGCACACACTGTGATTTCAAATAATGAGAGTTTTATTAATAAAGAGAAGTATTTAATTAACATAGCACAACCTTGTAATCTCACTGTGTCCGGCAGGGGGAACTGATTCAAGCTTAAAGGTGAGCTAGGCGTTTCTAATTTGTGACTGAAGTTACTAGCTAAGGTTTAATTAATACAAAATTTATCAAGAACTTAATTCGGTTTCAGCTCTGGAAATGCATAAGTTTAGCTTACTTTTTCGTCGATTTTCACCACTCGTTTGGATGCAGAGGCTCTTCGAAGTCCTGGGAATGGAGGCGTCTCACTTAGTCTCGCGGTTCTTACCGCCGAAGTATCCAGGCTGGTTTAGCGTGGAGGTCTTTCTTCGTTGATTGAGTTGTCTCGGGCGTACCCGGAGTGTGATGACGCAGGCGGCAGGATCCTCTCTTCGGCCTTCGGTCCGGAGTGGGAGAGTCCAAAATATGGACGTTTTGGACGAGCGGTTCGCTAGTTATGGCAGCTCCAGAACTGAAACCGCTTCAATAGACTCACTTATTCTAAGACTTCTGGTGTATCGGCAGTGTTTCCTTACTCTGGCCACGAATAAGTTCACCTACTTCGATCAGTTGTGAGATTAAACTTGGATTGGGTTATAAAACATAAACACGATTAAAAGAAAAGAAAGATATTCAAATTACTCGACGTATTAGTAAAACTTCATACTCTTAGCTAATTTCGAGACGTCTCTCGTAAGCTTTTTCTGAAGTCTGAGAGGTTTTTCTTTGTTTGTTGTCGGCGTGGAGACGAGAGCGTTTCTTTGTTGTTTCAAAGTTTCTCGGATCTCCTCGTGGTTGTTGTCGTCGACGTCCTCTCTTTTCCGCTTTCTTTCGTGGTTCGTTACTTCTGTAGAGTCCTCGCAACTCTTCAAAACTTCGAACTGGTTGTCTGTCTTGCTGTTTGGTCTTTTCAAGGCTGGCGCGGTCACGCCTTAACGGGCGGAGTCTTCTTTCTGATTGGACACAAATTCAGTCTCACGTGACTCTCGCTAGGGGGAGAGAGTCGAAGGGAGTTTGAATCATTGATTCTCACATAAAGAATATGAATTTCTCATATCAAAATTCTTATACCCGCTATCAACATATAACAATGAGTACATTGGACTATTAACATCAGACAGTTACATAAGGTTTCATCTTTACGTCCCATTTATGATGCTATGCTGGGAAAGTATATTAGTTCGTTTAATCCTATTCAGAGGTAGGATTTCTCTTCATGATAGAAAACCGTCCACAATATACACATTTCATTAGGAGGTAGGCATTCATCTGAGGGTACAGAAAGTGACATCAATACATAGGTTTAATACACAAATAATCAGAGTTTGATTATTTTCCGCTATTGTTTTCCAGCGACTCAGAGCGAGGCGTAGTTTCGCCAGTGTCCATTTGGTGTCGCTGTTGATCCGTGCTTCGGCTGGTGATTCACGGGAGTTCACTCGAGGTCACTTTGGTTTGAAATTTGTTGGCCCTGTTTAGTGGGCTCGAGATAAGGATTAGACATTTAGGTGCCATTGTCATAAAAACGGGCCGTAAAAGCTCTCTTCTTTGTTTGAGGTTCCTGTCTCTTTAAGTTAGTTATCTCGACAGTTCCTGTTAGTTAAAAGAGAGACGGGGTTGTTGGGGCCATGTGTTACTTTAAAGGGTTCTTTGATGCTCTTAGCTTATGAGTGTGCGTGTGTGTGGGGCTTTGCACTCCCGCGGGCACAGACAGTCCTCTGGAATGTGACTTGGTCGCAGAGGAAAGGTTCTATTCAGACTGAAGAAGTTTTAATTCAAAACTTTTCATTTCTTCATTTCAATCTGTCCAAATCTGGTCTGTACTCCACTACATTCCCCCCTTTCTTTTCAGTTTTATGGTTCGGCAGGGAGCATGGAGCTGAAAAGAACTTTTGCTGTGGAGGAAGGTGAGATCAGCAAGCATATTCAAACACATTTCCAGAGCTGATGTATTCCTATTAATGTATGGGTGTATATGGAATGTGTATGTTTGCATGCTGAAGGGATCCTAATTATTTAGGGGTAGGTCTTGTTCAAACGCAACCTCGAGAGCTGATTCTTCGACATGGCCTTCGGCTTCATATCTAAAACTTGGGGGTTCACCTCTCTGGGCTCTTTTATGTCTAACGAATTTGACCATTTTATTAGACCAAGTTTCTAACCTGCTCTGGAGGGCTTGAGTGCGTTTGAAATAGAACCAAGCTATACCAAAGGTCAAAAGATATCCTAATCCTACCAGGGTAACTAGTAAGGTGTCCGGGGTGGACCATGCATAGGTGACAGGCTGAACTGGCCATAGGGGTTGAGACGATAGTTCTCTAAGAGTGTTATCTATGGGGGTTAGGTCAATGACTTGGGTTCCCTCATATTCTAGGCGAGTTAGGGTTTTAGTATCTAGCTCGATGGTGTGTTTGGAGAAGAACTCTGAGATTTCTATGTCGCTCTCATATTGGTCAGGGTTTAGGTGATACAGGGCCAGGTCTCCTACATGTAAGATTGCGTTTACGGGGACGTCTACCCAGAAGGTTTGGCTAGGAAGGAGTACCCTTTCTGAGGTGTCATGTTGATCATAGGTTAGTAGGGCCTCTCTAAAGGGGGTGTTAACCAACCAACGATTTCCAACAATTTCAGCTTGAGTACTGGTTACCAAACGTCGGGGCGTGACGACTACCGGGCATTGAGTATTACTCATCATAGGCTTAAGGCCACAGATCCCATTTGCGCTGTCACGAATGAAAGGTTTGCTAGGGCACAAGTAGTGAATGTCTTTAGTGAGTGTGCACATAAGCAAATTGGGTACCAGATATAGGTCAGGGTTATCGTCTTGGTATGCTACAAGAGATGTTGTTTTCACACGAACGTAGGCAGAATCTTGCCAGAAACCAACGTTGACAACATCTTTCAAACGGTATATGTTTTCAGGCGCCATTATGGGAAGGTTAATAATGAATGCTAATTCTCGGTCTTGAGGATTAACATGAATTGGGATGGCGCTACCTAAGGTATAGGCTAGGTGGGCCTGGAGATCAGTAACTACTTCTCGAGTTGCTGTGGATAAAATCTCCTGTACTAAGGATAGGGGCACCAGGTAGGGAGGGATTCTCCCCATGGCTAGGCTATCTACAGAGGAGCTGATTTCTTGTAGCATATCAGACAATAACATATTCACAAGCTGGATGTGGGCAAGGTCAAGTTGTACTACTGAAAGCATGGAGTTAACTGTCTGGAGCGTTTTGTTCAAGGCGACACTGTGAGCGTTGAGCACTACGACGGTGCCACGTAGGGTTTGCCCAATTGTTTGCAGGTGCTGCTGCTGTTTGTCTAATTGGGTTTTAATGTTCGGAATTTCAGCTTGTAATTCCCCTACTTGACGTTTGACAGTGGCTATATTGACGGCATTGACGGCGGACGTTCCGAGACTCAGTAGTGATCCCACAGTTGCAGCTGCCATTAACAATCCGCCTATGAAGCGTTTAGGTCGTTTATTAAAACCATTTAGTTCTGATTGCGTTACGGTAAACTTTTGTAACTGGCGGAGCATGTGAGTTACGTCGGCTTCAGCATGGCTGATAGCTTCCTCAGTCCATCTAACTCCGTTCCGGCCAGTCTGCAGAGTGGTTATCGGTAGGTTTTTGCTACACGCTTCGGCGGGATTCAACCGTACAAATACTCTCTGGGTATGGAGGCGGCAATTAGTGATTAGCAGTCCCGGCTGGTCTTTCAGTATTATTCCTGAGTCAGGACCTGGTTCAATCACTTCAGGGAGCACGGTGGTTCCTAGGGAGCCGACGATCAGGAGAATGAGCAGCGGGGCCATCCTACCGGAAGAGATGCTCATGGTTAGATTTAGGGTATTTACGGCGAGTCGTTTAGACAAATTATAAAAATTTTCACGATACCCCCCTTTTGATAAAAATTTCCTAGGGTAAATACTCTACAATAATTGACGATGAGGGACTAGGGTCTTGCACCCTGAGTGTCCTCAGTCTGGTTAGAAGTTCGTTGCCTGCTAAAGAGTGAGAGAAAAAGAGAAAAGGGATAGGAGAACTAAGGTGTGAGTAGAAGGTTATAGTTGTTTGTTAACTAACACCCTTCCTGCCTTTGGTTCTGTCGTTTATGATCTAACACAAGCGTTAGTATCCCCTACAAGTCCCATGGGGGTTGTGTGTGGTCGGATTTGGTTGCGGTGGACCCATTTGAATTCGGTACTGCCCCGAGCTTTGTTTATTTTGATCCTGTAAACAACGGGGGACAGTTTGTCTGTTATCTTATAGGGACCGGACCATCGGGGTAGGAATTTGCGGGCCAAATTCCCCCGTTTTTCGCGACCTTCCAACAGGTTGGACAAAGATGTAGTACCATACTTTGTCCCCTATTTGGAGTTCATCGTGGGATGCTTTGTGATCGTAGTACGCTTTGCGACCTTCTGCACTTCTTTCCAGTTTCTGCTGGGCAAAGGCGAAAGTAGCTTTGAGGTGTTTCTGCAGGTCCTCCATATACTGATGAGTGGTGTAGGCTACGGCTATGTTAGCTTCACCTGGCTGATATAACAGATGTAGAGGCAGAGTCATTTGTCTCCCTGTCATCAACTCAAAGGGTGAGACCCCGACCGCGTCGTGTGGGGTCGCCCGTATGGCCATCAGTACGAGGGGGAGTTTGACATCCCAGTCTCGTTGGTTTGCTGCTACGTACTTTTTCAGTATGCTAACAACAGTTCGGTTGGCTCGTTCTACCTGACCTGAGCTTTGAGGATGGTAGCTAATGTGAAGGCTGGCTTTTACTCCTAAGAGTTGCCAGAGCTGCTGCATGACCTCAGCTGTGAAATGTGTCCCTCTGTCAGAGTCGACACGGCTGGGTAGGCCAAACCGTGAGAAGACATGGTTCATCAGTAAGTATGCAGTGGTTAGTGCTGTGTCATTCGGTGCGGGGAGGCATTCTACCCATTTAGTGAATGCACACGTGACTGTGAGGAAGTACTTGTTACCTCTTACTGTTCGAGTGAGTGGTCCAACCCAGTCTATCTGGAGGTTTGACCAAGGGAAGGATACTCCTTTCTTTTGCAGAGGAGCTCTATGAAGAGGATTCGAGGGTTGAAATTGGCAACATACCAGACAGCCTTTAATGTAGTCAGCCACATCTTTTACCATGTGGGGCCAATATGCCACCTGCCTGAGCGCATGGTGTGTTGCTTTGACCCCTTTGTGTCCCGCAGATGGGGAGTCATGGGCGTGCATCAGCATCACCCCCCTGTGGCACTGAGGAACCACGAACGTAGGTGAAGTGTGCGAGTCAGTGGCATGAACTAGCAAGCCTTTGACGACTTGGAGGGACGCTCTGGCGCCGTATAGGTCTTTAAGGCCTGGTATGGTGTCAAGATCTTGTGCTGCGATGGGATTAGTAGATGGGTCAGAGATGTGGCTAAGCACTTTAGAAATAGATGGGTCTCGAGCTTGGAGAGCAACTAAGTCAGCGTCCGAAAAAGCAGGGTTAATAGAGACAATGGTAGTTTTGGCATTGTCAGGCGACGCCTTCGTTACTGTTCGAGACCGTGTGACAGCTAGGACTTCGATGTCGGGTGGGTTTGGAAAAAGGGAGGGATCGAATGTCCACGATGTGCCTTCGCGGGCCCCTTGTTTGGCTAAGCTATCTGCTTAATCATTGAATTCTTTGTCATCTCCCGGGACTCGGGAGTGACCCTTCCCTTTCTTCCAGTAGATCTGCAGGTCATGTGTGTCTACCAAGTGTTCGCATGCCGCGAAAAGCTCTTTGTGTTTAACTGGCTTTTTGTTTGACGTGGTGTAGTTGTTGGTTTTCCACAGTCTCAAGTGGCATGTGAAACTTAGGCGCGCGTAGTTGGAGTCTGTGCAGATCACCAACGTTTTTACGCTTTTCTGGACTGCAGACTGGATTGTGATGAGAATTCCTGCTATTTCAGCATATTGGGAGGACTGAGCACCCAATTTGAAACTTAGGGGTTCGTGAGGCCATCCGTTTATTCCGATAATACCCACCCCTGCCATCAGGGTGTGTTCTCGGCGGAACGAACAACCATCTACATACGCAGTGACAAGGTCTTTGCATGTGTTAGGATCGAAATAGTGGTGGTTAGCCACGGTGGGTAAGAGGGTTTCTGGAGTTTGTGGCGCTTGGGAAGGAATGTTTCCTTCGCATCGCCTGCAGGAAGCAAGGCCTGTGCCTAGGGGGCTCTTGTAGTTTTGCGCGTAACGCACCTCTAAGTCAAAGCTTTGGAGAGCCATTAGCCAGGATGCTACTCGAGCGTTAGTTACTACACCCTCTCGAATTCGTTGGCTGTTTAGGAAAGTGACTGGTTGATGATGAGTTTCAACAATCACCTTCTGACCACCTAGGTAGTTGGAGAAATGTTTGACTGCCCACACTGTTGCTAGTAGTGCTTTTTCGCAGTCACTGTATTTGTTTTCGGCAGCCAGCATAGTTTTACTAGCATAGGCTATGACACGTTTGTCTCTATCGTGTAATTGATACAGACCGGAGCTGAGACAGTGGTCCGAGAACCCTACTTCTAGGTAGAATTCTTTGCTACTGTCAGAATAGGCAAGGCATGGAGCCGTGCACAGTTTCGATTTTAGCGCCTGCATGGCGTGTTCCTGGGCTTCGCCCCAGGTGAACGGATTATCCTTTTTCAGGAGGTCATAGAGTGGACGAGCTAGGTCCGCATAGTTCTCTATGAATTGTCGTGAGTAGTTGCATACTCCTAAGAAGTTCCTTAAGATTGGTGGGTGCTGCGAGGTTTGTTACCCCTTGCACTCGACTCACTTGTGGTTCAACACCATCAGTGCTTACGAGCAGACCGATGTAATTCACTTTTGTTCTGCACCACTGACATTTGGAGAGTGATATTTTCGCACCTGCTGTTGTAAGCTGGTCAAGAACATGATCAATCTCGTCAATGTGTGCCTGTAGGGAGTGGTTACGCATGAGTATGTCGTCCACATATATGAGGGTGCCTCGCTCGCGGGCATCAGGGCATGCTTTGTTTAAGAAGATGTTAAACTCCGCGGGTGAGTTGGCATATCCAAAAGGGCACCGAGTGAATGTGTACTGTCGGTTTGCGAAAGTGAAAGCGAGCTTGTGTTGGTCTTCTGCTTGCACCGGGATGGTCCAGAAGCCAGAGGCTACATCGATGGTGGAAAAGTATTTAGCGTTTCGGACCGAGGGAAGTTCTTGCTCCAATTGTGTCATCGGCCATCGAGACAAGGGAACTTGTTGATTTAGTTTCCGATAGTCGATGGTTAAGCGCCATTTACCATTTGGTTTTATGACAGGCCATAATGGTGCCGAATATGTGCTATTACAGGGTTGAATTATGCCCTTTTCCAGCAAGTCATCAATGATTTCTTGTACTGGTTCATAGGATGCCAACGGAATTTTGTATTGGTGGACAAATGTGGGTGGTGCTCCTGGACGAGTGGGAATGCGTACTGAATGAATGTCAGTGAGACCACAGTCCGTTGAATCTTTGGAAAAAGATTTTTGATATTTAAGGAGCACTTCACAGAGTTTCTCACGTTCTTCTTTGCTTTGGAGGGCGTCGGCCTCCTTTAGAACTTGTTCGACTTGGATACGAAATTCGGAGTCAGATAGTTCTTTTGAAGTACGTGGATTTGAAGTGTTTTCTCCCGCTTCGGGAAGAAGAGATGGTTCCCGGGAGGATTCCGGGGATGAATCTATGGAAAGAACCGTGATCGTCATTTGATTGTCGTCAGCGAGATCTATCCTGCAAATGGCGTCGTTACTCATGTCCAGAGCTGAGAAGAGAGCAACAGCTCGTGTCGGATGAGTGTAGAACACCTTTGATTCTGCATGGTCAAGAAGCAGGGATTCAGGCATTGGTCCTATGATCGGAATTCGCAACTCAAAGTCATGGAATTTCGTACTGACTAACCAACCCAGAGGGGATGAGTGAGGGATCGTTAAGGGTTGAGTGGTTTCACTCCGTACGAATAGATAGGTGGATCTTGCTCGCGTCTCCACCAAAGGTGTGGCTTCGAGGGTGAGGCCTAGTTCGAAGAACTGAGGTGACGGTTGGAAAAGTGCATGCGCGTGGCTTAAGTGTTGGCCAGGTCGCATGACTAAGCGGATGGGTACATTTGCTGCGTTCGCAGGTACCACAAGTGAACCTTGGTTAGTGACCTGACATACCTCGGGAATAGTTTGTCCTGAGCCTAGGTTGCTGAGATCAGAGGACCAGGTTTCCGTTGAAACATCAGTCAAAGACCACAGTACGCCATTGAGGTTGTCTACGTGGACGTCGAGGCGCACCAAGAAGTCACTTCCAATGTAAACGTCGTGCGGCAAGTTAGGGACGACTAAAAAATAATGGGTGATTACCCTTTTGTTCCACCGGACGGTTAAAGCGCAAATTCCATCAGTGGGTGACATTGCTTTTGATGTCAGGTTAAGAGGAAAACGACAAGGACTGCTCACCAAAGGAATGTTTGGTTGAGTGAGGCGCAGAGTGTTAAAGAGGGTTTGGCTTATGGCGGACTGGTCGGTCCATAGAGCCAGAACTGCATTGTCTACATGATAGTCCTGCATTGTGAGACCATTCACGATGGGAAGGCCGGGAGCGTCTGTTGTGGACGGCTGTGTGAAAGTGCACAGGAATGTGTTCCGTTGTTCTAACAGGGCACTAGGGGGCCAGGGAGAGACTGCTGTCTCTGGCGTGGCTGCCGTGGGCTCAGTTTCCTCTTCCTCGAAGTGAGGGATCTGACTTGGTGGATCTCCTATTGATTCAGGCCGGATTTCGAGACGGCAACACTGAGCTTCCCGGTGGTGTGGGGTGCAGATGGGTAAAGGCTCACGCACTTGTGCCCAGATCTTTGACCTTTTGAAGTCAATCAGTGGTTCGAAGCGATTAAGGAGATCTTTGCCGATGAGGAAGGGAATTGTTTCGAGAGGAGACACATGGACTGGATGCACTAAAGTCATTGGTCCAATGGCTAAGTGTATTAGTGCCATAGATTGGATAGTGAGGCCTGCATGTGAATACGGCTGAATTTTAAGAGAACAGTTTTGGAGCTGTATCTCGCGATTTTCACGCCGCGCAATGGCTCGAACCTGGTGGAATAAGGCGGAAGACATGAGGAAGACATGACTCATGTACTAGCCTTCTTTCCACAATGGTGGACAAGTAGAATTTGCGTGCAACCCCTTTCTCAGTCAAGTGTCCCATGAATTGTCGGACGGGTGTGTCGCCTTCAATGACTGAAGGGTCATTTGGTGTTAAACCTTCTTTACCGTCTAACTGAACAACCAAAACAGCACTGGAGGGTGGTTGCAAGTCACCCCCCTGTATCATCGGGTTTTCAGTGTTTGTTTGGGTCACGAGGAGATCGCACGGTGCGCTGCAAGACGGAGCTTCGCTTGTCACTTCTCCTACATAACTCTCTAACATTTCTGGAGTGTTAGAGGATGGCTTTGGGTTAGACCGCACAGAGGTGATAGAAAGAACGTCAGGTTTTTTCTTTTTCTCTTTGCAAATCATTGCAAGCATTCGGCGGATGTCTTCTAACTCCTTAGAGCTGAGTTCCGTGCCTTTAAGCTTGTCTTTAGCGTGATTTTCTTTATTTTGATACCAGTATTTCTCTTTCTTTTCTCTATAGGAATCAGAAAGCTGGTTCGGAGCTGTTCGCTCATATCCCTTATGGGGATGTGATGGTTTTCCACGGCCCGCACCGCGGTTTTCTACAGGGTAATAGTCACGACCATACCCAGCCCTGTCCCGAGGGTTCCAGAAATCTTTGTCGTGATTTCTGTCTGGCCTGCGAGGAGGGTAGCGCTTGTATTGGTGTGAGGGCGGATGAGGTTTCGGGCCCTCACCGGTCCACGGAGTGGAGGAAGGGTCCAGGGTGGATCTTTGTGGATCGGCCTGGGTGGCACCTTCTAACTCTAAATGTGAGGAGTGGGAGTCGACATTAAAGACTTGGGGTGTTTCGGACCGCCTGTTGGGAATTTGTTGGGATTTTAGGAAACCTCTGAGTGCTAAATCGCGCAGCTGTCTGCTAGACAGGGTGCGAGGGCAAGCTGAGACTCCCAACTGATGACTGGTGTGGGGATAGGGGTTTTGGATAAATAGTGATTTGAAATTTAACTCTTCCTCCATTCCGGAGTCATTTCTAGGTCCGAAGTACGCCTGTCTGAGTCGGTTATAATATTGCTGAGGGGATTCCTGGCGTTGCTGTTTTATGTTCAAAGCGGCGGCCAGTCCGGTCTGTGACAGGTGATTGGAGAATTCTTCCTCCAATGCTTGGCACAGCACATCATATCGCGCTTTTACATAGTCTGGCTGACGTTCAATGAAGTTACTGACGTCTCGGTTGGAGGTCAGTTTGATCACATATAGTCTGTCATCTATGGTGATCCCGGGGAACCTTTGGAGGTAAAAGTCAATATCTTTTAGGTAGGAAAAGATATCATTAGAACCGTCAGGTTTGGGATCAAAGCGGGTTATATTACGCGCGATTTTATCTAGGTCCTTGTATGAGGGACCGTGAGAGGGTAAAGGTTGAGGGGACCAGACACTGGGTTGCAGTGCTCTGGGTCTAGCAGGGCGTTGTAAGGGACGACTGACAGGAGACACAGGGGAAGGTGAAATACCCGTTGATACCAGAGGAGGTGCTGCAGCGGCTCTAAAGGTTACGGTCCCTGAGTCTGGTTCCTGATCCTCACTATCTTCCTGCTGGTCCTGTCTTCCTATAGCGGCATTAGGTGGCACATCAGGTGTGACCTGGGGCAGTGTGTTCCCTTCAGCTATTTCGCTTTGAAGTCGACTTAACTCTGCCTCTACCTTTGCCTGCTGTCGCCGTGATACGTCAAGCTCACGTTCGCTGGCTCTGAGCTGTACTACAGCGAGGAGGGCTATTTGACCTAATGCCTCAGTTAGGGGCTTGCCCTTGAGGATGTCGGTTAAGTGGTTCTCTACCCACTTAGCCACCATGTGGTCACGATGGGCCTGTGAGGTTTTCTGCACAGTTTCTGCGAGTCCAGGCATCACATCACTGGTGATGCTGGTCAGAACAGAGAATGCCTCATCCCACAAACCTTCTACATATATTTCCGAAGAAAAAGTCCCTTCTGCCATGTTAGCTGTGTTTTTAACTGCGAGGTGTAACTTACTTCTATTTAGTTAGGATTAATTCCGTTAATCCCTTTTCTAACTAAATCTGAACTAAATTCACCTGTACCGAGTGCTCTAAGAGTAACTGCCAGTATGTATGGTGTTAGAGTTCACTTGTGAGTCTCTAAGGGAAGTCTGTTAGTAGAAGAGGGTGGAGTGAAAGTTGCTATACGCAAGTGAATACAAGAAGAGAGGGAAAAAAAATTTTAAAAAAAATGTTTTTTTTTTCAATAATTAAAATTATTAAAAATTTTGAATTAAAGAATTGTCGAAAAAATTTGGATTAAAGAATTTTAAATTAAGTGAAATTTTTTCCTACATATAATTTCCAATTAAGGAATTATGAAAGTAAAAGAATTTTCCGAATTAAAGAATTATTAAGAATAGCAAGATTAAAAGATTCTCTCTTTTAACTGCGTTTGTGATCTGGTATCGAGTTAAAGTGTCAATCTCTAATTACTGCACACTGTCTGCTGTAGTTGTATCAACTTATTATGCTTCCAAGCCTTTACTTGTAATTATTCAGATGTGCAGAGTTTAGAGACAGCCACTAGAGCTGTGATACCAGGTCTTATCAGTGTGAACTGGTCGACAATTTCAATTGCGATAGCAAGTTTTCTCCACCAGAGGGTACTGAAGGTAAGTCTGAATGGCAACAGCGAGCTTCAGTATTTAAGTTGAACTTAAATTGTAATACCAGACTAGGACACCAGAGGGCGACAAGCAAGTTATAATGCAATAGCAGCAATGGACACCAGTCGGCGCTGGTGGGAATCCCAATCAACACGGCACCAGCAGACACAGTAACACAAGTGGGAACTTCCACTGTAGCGGGAAGTTTCAACACTAGAGGGCGTTATCAGATTAAAATCTAAAATGGGATAAAGATTTTAAACGCTCAGATACTCTATCAAAAATAAAAATAACAATTTAAAAGGGGAACAGAGATTTTACACTAAGGTATTTTAAAAGAATTTCATCTGTAATGACAACTTTTAAACACCAGAGGGCTGCTAAACACTTATGTTGTCTCGGCGGACAACCTCCCAACCACTAGAGGGTGTACGGGAATCAAACGTCAAGGGTAGCACCGCTTGACCACAAGGAGGAGCACGGGGGTCACGCTTCAATGGACGCTAGTTATGAAGTATTTTTCCCTGCAATTACGCACTTATACCACAAGAGGGAATTTGTCTTCCTCTGTTTTGGGGGCGTTTTGAATTTCCCTCCTTAGTTTCAGCTCCGCCCCTTCAAAGGGGTTCGCTCCTTTTCTGAATACGAGTTCAGTCTAACAGGAACAGCTGACAAGAGCAGACCGCTCTTCACAAAAGCCGTATTTTCGGCTGTTTAATAACCTCCCAATCGCCTAGCGCGCGATCTCGTTATTAATGCTGGTAGCGACCCAGTTTAAAACGAACGGGGGTATTCGGTTCGGTGGTCTCTCGCCGGGATTCGCGGCTAAGGGGTCGAACCGAAGGCAAAGTCTTAAAAGCGGAGTTTCGCGCTATTTAGACGTGCCCAAGGCCTCAATTTAATGCATGCAAAATGGCGCAGAGCCGCGCTCTTTCAAAAACAACCAAGCTTATTTTCTAACCGGTATATATCACAGAACAGTTTTTTCAGCAGTAACAAACACAACACGAAATTACCCACATCAAGCTTTGAATCTCAATCGTTATTCAGTAACACAACAGCGGAAAGTATTTCATAAACCCAAGCTGATATTGTTTCAGTGTTTTTAGTTTGTTCATTAAAAGCCTTTTTCCTGCCTCGCGTGGGCGCCAAAAATTTATAATGGTTGTATATGTAGTGTAGTAAGGTACACCACAAATACATATACATATAATTTTATAATTTGTTTTATAGCCTTGACCTTATTCAAACTCCTCCAATCTCTGATATTTGACTTGATGAAATTAATTAAGATTTATAATTGGCTTAAGCAATTAAAACATTAATAATTAGTTTGAGAATGAATAATAATCATGCTAAATGAGTTCTTCAGGATTTTCAGAAATTCTAATGAACAAACTGCACACACTGTGATTTCAAATAATGAGAGTTTTATTAATAAAGAGAAGTATTTAATTAACATAGCACAACCTTGTAATCTCACTGTGTCCGGCAGGGGGAACTGATTCAAGCTTAAAGGTGAGCTAGGCGTTTTTAATTTGTGACTGAAGTTACTAGCTAAGGTTTAATTAATACAAAATTTATCAAGAACTTAATTCGGTTTCAGCTCTGGAAATGCATAAGTTTAGCTTACTTTTTCGTCGATTTTCACCACTCGTTTGGATGCAGAGGCTCTTTGAAGTCCTGGGAATGGAGGCGTCTCACTTAGTCTCGCGGTTCTTACCGCCGAAGTATCCAGGCTGGTTTAGCGTGGAGGTCTTTCTTCGTTGATTGAGTTGTCTCGGGCGTACCCGGAGTGTGATGACGCAGGCGGCAGGATCCTCTCTTCGGCCTTCGGTCCGGAGTGGGAGAGTCCAAAATATGGACGTTTTGGACGAGCGGTTCGCTAGTTATGGCAGCTCCAGAACTGAAACCGCTTCAATAGACTCACTTATTCTAAGACTTCTAGTGTATCGGCAGTGTTTCCTTACTCTGGCCACGAATAAGTTCACCTACTTCGATCAGTTGTGAGATTAAACTTAGATTGGGTTATAAAACATAAACACGATTAAAAGAAAAGAAAGATATTCAAATTACTCGACGTATTAGTAAAACTTCATACTCTTAGCTAATTTCGAGACGTCTCTCGTAAGCTTTTTCTGAAGTCTGAGAGGTTTTTCTTTGTTTGTTGTCGGCGTGGAGACGAGAGCGTTTCTTTGTTGTTTCAAAGTTTCTCGGATCTCCTCGTGGTTGTTGTCGTCGACGTCCTCTCTTTTCCGCTTTCTTTCGTGGTTCGTTACTTCTGTAGAGTCCTCGCAACTCTTCAAAACTTCGAACTGGTTGTCTGTCTTGCTGTTTGGTCTTTTCAAGGCTGGCGCGGTCACGCCTTAACGGGCGGAGTCTTCTTTCTGATTGGACACAAATTCAGTCTCACGTGACTCTCGCTAGGGGGAGAGAGTCGAAGGGAGTTTGAATCATTGATTCTCACATAAAGAATATGAATTTCTCATATCAAAATTCTTATACCCGCTATCAACATATAACAATGAGTACATTGGACTATTAACATCAGACAGTTACATAAGGTTTCATCTTTACGTCCCATTTATGATGCTATGCTGGGAAAGTATATTAGTTCGTTTAATCCTATTCAGAGGTAGGATTTCTCTTCATGATAGAAAACCGTCCACAATATACACATTTCATTAGGAGGTAGGCATTCATCTGAGGGTACAGAAAGTGACATCAATACATAGGTTTAATACACAAATAATCAGAGTTTGATTATTTTCCGCTATTGTTTTCCAGCGACTCAGAGCGAGGCGTAGTTTCGCCAGTGTCCATTTGGTGTCGCTGTTGATCCGTGCTTCGGCTGGTGATTCACGGGAGTTCACTCGAGGTCACTTTGGTTTGAAATTTGTTGGCCCTGTTTAGTGGGCTCGAGATAAGGATTAGACATTTAGGTGCCATTGTCATAAAAACGGGCCGTAAAAGCTCTCTTCTTTGTTTGAGGTTCCTGTCTCTTTAAGTTAGTTATCTCGACAGTTCCTGTTAGTTAAAAGAGAGACGGGGTTGTTGGGGCCATGTGTTACTTTAAAGGGTTCTTTGATGCTCTTAGCTTATGAGTGTGCGTGTGTGTGGGGCTTTGCACTCCCGCGGGCACAGACAGTCCTCTGGAATGTGACTTGGTCGCAGAGGAAAGGTTCTATTCAGACTGGAGAAGTTTTAATTCAAAACTTTTCATTTCTTCATTTCAATCTGTCCAAATCTGGTCTGTACTCCACTACACACATACACATTACTTTTTTCTTCAGGTCAATCCATTTGTATAAGTACAGTTATATGTAAAAATTTGAACACCCCTTGTAAAGTGATGTGTTCTGTTGATTTTCTAAGTGTGAATACATTAGAATACAAATTTTACCACCACAAAATTATAAATGTTGTTATAATATCTTATTTTATATGAAGTATCAAATTATTTTACTCCCTGAACCATTAAGTTTATGCTTAACAGGTGTGGGTACACACCTTGGAGCAGCCAAGTTTAAAACAAGTTTAGTATAGAATCCCTTCTACATCCAGGCCACAATGATTTTATTTTTATTTTTTTTATATGTAGAAGCATCAGTGGAGAAAAATACTTATTGTTACTTCATAAAAATGTGGAATGTTTTACATTTTTTTTCAGGTTTATACAGTAATCTTCCTATTGCAGCTAATGACAAATAATTGTGTGTTAAAGTGTGAAAGTTGTGTTTACTTAGAAAATCAAAGAAAGAAAAAAAAAACAACACAATTTTGCTAGGGACACACAAACTTTTGCATATAACTTTAGTCTACATTTTGCCCACTGTCACCCTCATAAAAGCATTTCCCAGCCTTTATTAAGTTAATGTTATTAACTTAATCTATTTAATATATAATAGTTGGACAAAAGTGTGTGCACACCTGACCAGCACGTTGGACGAACCCTATAACACCTTCATAAGGCAAAGTGACCAAGCAACTGAAGACTGAACTAAAAGGATGAATCTTACTAACTGTGAAGTTTGTTCAAAGCATCAGACTCAAATGCCATAGTGAAATCTGATAACATGTACCTGTCCGTCAGCATCGTCCAAGCCGTCCTGGGTGCTGATCTCCTCAGTGAGTCTTTCTCCAAGTTCTCCCTCGGTATCTGCTTCACTGACTCTCATCACCATTGAGGCTGAGGTCACACTCATTATGCCGCTTGCATTTACTTGGACTTTGACCTTCACCTTTGACTTCCCTGTGCTGTCGTGGGCTTGGACATTCTGCACTGTATACTCACCTGAAGAGTAAGGGCATATCACCACGTACCAGCAAGGACACATTGAAATATTCATTTGCATTTTAATTTCATTTTCTACAAAAGTCTGCCCCAAAGACGTCGGGATGGTATGTGAAATGCTTATCAAGACAGAAAGCAATGCATTGCTTTGACCCGTATTAAACTTAAAATAGTGCATGTCATATTCTGACCTTCTGAACGTGTTCTGCTATGGTCAGATATGCTTCAAATATAAATTCATGGATGCTGCGTTCACAGATACACAATTTACACACGCCCTTTATGGTGGTAAAATCTGGATTATTCTTGTTTTCCTGTGTTGTCGGACAACTGTAAACATTTCCACTCTTCATTTTATTTTCTTTAAAGAAAATTAGGCTTGAGACAAAAATACTGTCTTGCATTTGAACAAATTATGTTTACTGACAACAGTTTGTCAAAATATTCTCTAACCATTAAGTCAGAAACATCTCAGACGCATGCTTTTAGTCTTAAAGTGCCCCTCTGTGGAATTTGTTGGAGCCATCAGTTTCATGAAATCAACTTATGTAAAAGACAGAAAAAAAGAAGTCAGAACTGATTTACATATTGCTTTCTTTTCAGTTTGCATTTCACATACTGTCTTAACAGTCTTTGAAATAGAGGTTTGTTAACTAAAGTTTCTCATGCTTTTTCTTCCCCTAATTCAACACGTTAAACTTTAACCCATTAAACTTTTACCAAATCCCAAGATTTATTGTAGTATTATCTGAAGGACAGCTACCACAAGCTGCTACATAAAAAGAAGAAACATTTTGTCCCCTCTTATGTAATTGTGAGATTCTCACCAATCTTGGCCTCAGGGAACGGCAGAGATCCAGGATCTGAATAAAATGCTTCCAGAACAAAGGGTCTATTCCTGTGGAATGTGATAACTTTGGAGGATGGAGAAGGGTGATTTTTGCCAAATATCTCATGACAACTGGAAGGAGAGAGCAATTACAAAACACTGTGAGCACAGCACTGAGCAAAAGCTTTGCATATAAGCAGATGTGTAAAACATTCCAGTTAAGACTTCTCATTGCATGCTATGCATCTGTGTTACGGCTGTGAGCCAGGGGTGTTCCTTACGATCTGGCTTCATCTGTTTCACTGCTCCAGGAGAGAGAGATGGGGAATGGGATGACTTCTGTGATGGAGAAATCTCGTACTCTGAATGCAGGGGAGAGCATGGCACACTGTGGAATGAAGATGGCCATTAATCACTCATATCCACTGCCTTGACATATTAGACCTGTTTTGCAAAACCTCCATTGGCTTCCACATACATCTTTAAATGTTACTGCTCCCACACAACAACAACCTCACTCCTACTTGCTTTTTGGAGCTCCCTCTACAGATCTTAAAACCTGTCTGTCTTACCAGATGGAATGTTACATCAAACTTTTATCTAACTTCTATTGTTCAACAACACACTCTATGATAATACTGACCTCACAAATGCAAACGTTTCCATTTAAGCTTCAAGGTTCATCATAAGCCACTTCCTACATTGTTCGCTCCCATCTGAATCTCTTTGACAGACTTTAACCACTAGATAAATTGTCATATCAAGGTACACTGATTTTGAATTTAAATACGACACTGTCTTCGTTTGATCAAAAGCTGAAGTCCTCACACTGCAGAGTCTCTGATAAGAAGCTCAGGGGCTCCAGAACCTCATCTGCATGTTACCACATGGTGGAGAGACCTTACCTGTAAGGCACAGCCTCTGGCCACAGCTTCGTCAGCATTGAGCGTGGTGCTCACATCTCTTCTGAAGAACTTGCTGATCTGGGCCTTCACAGCAGGGATGCGAGTGGCTCCTCCAACAATCTCCACAGCACTGATGTCATGCAGCTGCACCTGAGCCTGCTCAAGAGCAGCCACCAGAGGAACAGTCACTCGCTCGATCAGGTCAGCACACAACTCTTCAAACTTGGCCCTGTATGCAGAAAAGGTATGGGGATTTATTTTAGGAATCAGATTCCTCAGGTTTAACTGTGTCATACTCTATCCAGTTATAGAAGACAAGAGATGCACAACAATATCAAGATATCCCTTTCTGTACTTTGTTTGATGATATGTTAACATCCAGCAAATAAAGAGAAGCTGTGCATTTCAATCTAAAGAAAAATTACATATTTAAATTAGGTCCATCTGCACAGATTTGTCTGATCCAATCGTACCAGTACAACACTCACTAACACACAACCACCATGTCAGTGTGGCTCCAACACTGGGAATGACCCACCACCCAAATAATACCTGCTTTGTGGTGGCCCTGACCTTTGAATAACAAGAAGAAAGGGGTAAAGAATGTATGCAGATCAAATTTGTTTTTCAAATGTAGCTTCATTCTCAATCCACAAAATGAACGAATAAATATTTAAAAATTGTAATAAATTATACAAGTTTTACTTATATATATGAACCTGTTTATTCTACATTTTATCCTCCAGTATGCTAACAAAGAGCTGTTGTTTAATTGTAGAGAAAGCAGCGAGTTTGATTACTCTTGCCCTACTGTGATGGGGGAGGTTCACAGTTGATTTTCTGTGTGCTTCATTTTTAATACGAATTGGTTTAGACAAAGGACAACAGAACAATTGTAATATTCTCGAATAGCGGGGTTAATTGCAGACATAGGAGAGCTCAGCAGTGTATGTTTAGTGTTCTCATTAACATACTGGAGGGAGAAATGTAGAAATAAATAAATTCAAAAATAAATAAAACACGTACTTATGGTTTTAAGTCACATATTTATTTATTTATGCTCTTCTGCTGTTTATTAATGTATGATATTCTGTTGCTCATTCATTTATTGTTTTGGCACGTTTCATCCTCCATAAATAAAAACTAAGAAGAAGATATCAATTTTTCAGCATCAGGATAAAAAGCAGAAAACAAGTATAGAACTCATGACATAAAAGCCTCTATAAGTCAATATAATATGTTTTCTGTATTTGATGTGTTCACTCTTCATCTATTTCACAGCTTCAGTTCTTCAGTTTTCATATTTGGAGGGATTATTATTATTAAATGGCACACTTTTATTTCAAATACACATTATCCATTTACTATAAAACTTTAAATATATATATATTTTTCATATTAGAATTTATTTGTTCTTACACTTAAGCAGGGGATTTAAACTCCAGTCTTAAATAACAGCTGAACTCACTCAGGTGCCTTCTACATTTTAACATATTTTACTGCACTAATCAGCCAATAATCTCTTCATCAGTGGAATATTTGTTTTCCAGTAGAGTGGCTCTGCAGGACCAGTGTTCAACAGCCCTGCTACAGAGCTTTACATTTTACTAGCGTAATGTAAAGCATGTGCACCTTCTCTGCACAGTTTATACTCTCTCTTAATGTCATCATATTCTGAGTATGTCTTTACGGTATCAAAGTAAGGCCCATGTTTTAGATTTTGGCAGAAGCTTTCGAGTTACAGTCCCCTGTAGCTCAGAAAAGGCTGTGTCTGGAAGCTACATATCTGTCAGTCAAATAAATTGGACACGCAATCCTATATGCTGACACTGCCTTTGCCAACTCACAAGATTCAAAAACATACCTGTCAATATACGGTTTTCATTCCAAAACAAAAAAAAGACACCTTCATAAACAGATTTTTTTGATAGCTAAATTCACTAGTCATGACAGGGTGTCTACAAACCCTCTGACATAGAGTGCATGGTATATTTCTCTGAAGGTGTATTATGATTAAGATTACAATTAAGGCCTATTCACACAGCATCAAATGTGTGCTTCTGTCTTTCACATCGAAATAAAAGTGACCAGTGCTAGCTTTGATTGTCTGAGCTGACACATGAACCATTAGGGTACAGTAATCCCTCGCTACTTCGCGGTTCATCTTTCGCAGATTCACTATTTCGCAGGTTTTTTCAAGGGGGCTTATGGCTGCTATATCACGGATATTGAGGGAAAACCATGAAAGATCTAGGAAATCTAGGAAAACCTTGAAAGATGAATAGACAAAATATATTTTTTTATTATTTACATGTATTAGACTAGGACTGTAGGTGACAAAATATATCATTTACAAGTATTTCTTACGAACAGTACATGTATTGTTCATGTCCACATCCAAGTGAAATTTACTTACACTAAATCACAGTTTAGGAATTACTCTGTTAAAGAAACTGGTAGGATATCACATGTAGTTCAAGCTGAAAAACATTATAGAATGACTGTTTAATGCAAAGGGTGGGTTGTTAACAGTAACAGGGAGGGTTTTAAAAGTCCAAATACTCGTTAAATACATAAATAAAATATATCTTTCCTCTACTTCGCGGAAATTCGTTTTTCGCAGGTGGTCTTGGAACGCATCTCCCGCGAAAAAACGAGGATTCACTGTACAATAAAAAAAAATCATGGTGGCAGAAGAGGTCATTTTGCTCATGACAAACCCAAAATGTTATTTAGTAGTGAAAATAAATGCAGAAGTTTGTACTTTAGGTTTTTTTGTTTATCTGGGTGTATCCTAGTCCATTCCTGTCTCGTGGTTGTGTAGAATGGGTGTTGTACCCAGAGTCTGCACATAGTAATCATACAAATTAAAATAAATAAATAAATTAAAAACTCATTATCACTATGATATGAGTTTTTCCATTTTCCTATTCCACCTTCAGGTTTTCAGAATTTGATCTGAAATCTACACAACGTTAAACAGCTCATCTTAGGTTTTTAATTGCCACAAACATTTTAGAATAAAACTTTGTATTTAAATGCATCCGATGAGGTAACTAAGACAAGTACCTGTTTATCTTCCCCGACACATCCTTGTCATCCATAAAGCACTCAATGTTGAGAGGGATATCTGTGGAATTGCTGCTCATCAGTTTCTTAAGCTTTTCACACTCCTGTTGAAGTCGCAACAAAGCTCGAACCCTGGACTTCACATCCAGCTTGTACTTGGACTTGAACTCCGCACAGAAGTAATCCACGAGCCTCTGATCAAAGTCCCTGCCGCCCAAATAGGGATCAAAAGCAGTGGAGAGAACCTGCGGAAGAAAAGAAGTTCACTGACCTGTCTGATGTAGCAGCCTATGGATGAAAATTCTGTCTCTTTTTCCTTTGTAAAGCCAAATGGTTTTGAGCATAGACTTTTCTGGCCAAGGTCCAGGATTTTTTTTTCGGTCTCATCTGGATTTCTTTTTGTGCTGATTTTATTAAACACCAGAAAAGAAAGACAATAAAACTGTTGATTTGATCTTTATTCAAAGCTACACTAGTTTGAAGATCATAGGCCTGTGTGTGGGCCTACTGTGTTTGTGTGCTTAACTGGATCATAAATCTTTTTTATAATACAATCATAACACAGATCAGTGAAAAAAATCAACAGTCCATGACATCTCATACCATTACAACCCCTCCATATCACCTATTGGCCTATATTATTTTTGCTATATGGTACTATACAGCTATGTTTTTGCACACATGCAACATCACCGCTGACTCACTGTTGCCACAGTAGTTTTTCTTTGCCATGATCTAGTTGTAATTTAGGTCTAATTTGGGAAAAGAACCTTTAGACAAGTTCAGGTCAGTGGAAAAAAAGATTGCATTTGATTTACATTTAAGGCATTTGGTGAATGCTTTTAGCCAGAATGACTTATTTTGTTCAGTTTCATCCTGAGTACTAGTATTTCCCCCAGTACCATACAATGCCAATAGGGGCAAACCAGCAAACTGTTGCTCACCTTTAGCTTTCCTTTACTGAAAGCGCAGGCAGACACCTGAAATGCCGAATGCCCCATGTCAACAAAGAAAACAATCCTGGGCTTCTCATCAGGTCCTGGCAGATCTTCCTTGTATATGCCGTAATTCAGCGCCACTGGGAAGACATAAGAATGTTAGTGTCTACTCATGATGATTAGGTGAGCATTAAAAGTGGGGGATTTATGTGGCAAATTGCAGGATGAGTGTAATAAATATACCTGCAGTGGTGTCATTCATCAGCCTCAGGCAATTCAGGCCCGCAATCCTGGCAGCGTACAGTACAGACCTCCTCTCTGAATCAGTGAAGAATGAAGGGATCTATGCATGATAAAATCATTCGCATGGCCAAAGGAAAAAAGGGGAAAAAAAAGAAAGAACGCACAAACAAACACAAACCATCTGATTGGTGTTTACCACAACTCTAAGTGTGTGTCTGATGTGAGGAAATTTAAATGATGAGAACTATTATTTGGGAAGCAATGGGAGTAGTGTGAAGGCTCTTGAGTTTGAAGACATGCAAAATGCAGAGTACTGTGCAAATATTAGAGTCTGTCATCCTGTATTCTACTCAAAACATCACAATATTCATCCTTTCTGGAGATATTTCTCAGAAGGTTAGATATAAGAAAATCATGTGCACAGGGAAGGGTAAATTAAAAAGGAAATAATGAGGAAAATATATTTCCAGGGAGAAAATAAGACTCTTAACAGCAATATAATACCCGGTAGGTCAGCCATTTCCCCATATCAATCAATAAATAAATAATAGTTTTAAAACCTTTAGAAAGTATGCTAAGCAAGTTACTGGTGTTCTAAGATCAATGTCAATATCACAGAATGTGTTTGAGATTACTTGGATACTGAGAAAATGAAATTGCCGCCAATGTGTCAATACTAAACACTGTGGGTGTGGAAAATTTCCCTTCAGATTTCTTGATCCCCTGAAAACAATGGAAGCTGTTGTTAAATATTTTGTGAAACTTTCTGTGAAATGTTTTATTTTTTAACTGAAAATTAAGCAATTTGTTTTTCTTGTGCTCAGTTCTTGTTCATTAAAACAACTATAGGCTGGTCTCTAGTTTCTGCACAGTACTGTACATATTTATTGTGTATAATAAGATTTTTAAAATGTATAAGCTTTAAATTTACATACGACACTTTATATCTAGCGAACAAGCTAAGCAAAAGTCTATTTTGCGATGATTTGAGCCAAAAACATTAAATCCGAGTGTCAGCAGTTAAAGTTGTAGGAGAATGTTCCTGATAACTTACAGAGATGACACATTCAGCTACTTTCTTCTGGAGATTGGTCTCTGCTGCTTCTTTCATCTTAGTCAGCAGCATGGCAGTGATCTGTTCAATACTGAACTGCTGCTCCATCTCCAGGTAAACAACCTAAACATTAAACATATTCACTCTCTTACAAACCAATAACAAACAATCCGAGCTTACACAGCTTTAAAGGATTTACAATGGATCTCAGTTACTGGAGGATGAAGGAATCAATGTGCACTCTATTAAAGACCCGATATAATGGAAAAGCATATTTTTTAAATTAATTTATTATTCAATTAAATTGCTTAATATAAGTTTTTGGTGTAACATGCAAACTGTATTAAAGTTTCAAAACAGAAACTCTACATTATGTACAGTGTATAGAAACAAAGCTGAAAAAAGAGTTCACTGTTCATGTAATGTGGTTCACATAACTCCACCTAAAGTTATAAGGGATGTTTCAGGCAAGACTACTTTAAAACTTAAGCACAGTACCACAGTCAAATAAAACTGAGCTCATTTACATTCACTTGTTGTGAAGGTACAGTATTAAAACGCAGCGGTTGGTAAATTATTACTTTACAATCAAAGATCAGAATGAAAATAATGCCACATTCATTTTTAGACAGATGTAAGATGATGGTTTATTAAAACCAAGATCAACACGTCAAAAAATATATATATTTATATACTTCATAGTTTACAGTTTAAAGAATTGATTGACATCTCATCCCCACATCAAAAAATAAAAGGTATTTGTTTTTCTGATATTAAAAAATGATTGGTATATATTCATCTGGTCTTAATAAATATTAATTATAATATTATTGATGCCAAGTGCTAAACGTCACACAGGCATAGATATTTGCAACTTGTCAATATCAAACTCAGCAAATTTGATGCCTCATAGTTGGACTTCTTAAAATAAATACTTTATATACTCTATTAAGTAACTTGAGAATAAGAAAAATGGGATCGAACATCTAAATCAGTTTTACTAAATATTAAAACGAGTATATTTAGGTTGGAATTCATTGGCAAGAGATATATACTTATTTCCAGTTCACAGGCAAAGTCATGCTCCACAGATTAATGGCAAACACAGAGGATGAGCTCATTTTATGACTGAGGTCCTTCAGGTAATCAAATACTGTGATTATCAGTCAACATGTTTAATGCCTTAATTCAGAAATGGTTTGATGGATCCTGCCTGTCTAGTGGATATGAGGTAAACTAAAATCTGATCTACTTAAAAATCTAATAAAAATGTAAATATAAGTATTCCATAAGTATGGGTAAATGGTTGAAGGCATGTATACAGCATTTTAACAACTGAGGGATGCTTTTAAGTGATGAGTAGTTTTTTTAAGGCTTGCACATCACTGTGGGAATTGGCCATTCAAAACAGAACCAAGACTTAGAACTTGACAAACCAATTGGTATATGTATATATATATATATATATATATATATATATATATATATATATATATATATATATATATATATGTGTGTGTGTGTGTGTGTGTGTGTGTGTTTGTTAATGATTCCTGGATAAACTGTAGATATGTAGGGGAAATGAGTGGGTGGAGTGAGCAAATTCAAACATATTCTGCTGTCTCATTTTTTTGCCATACTTTCACTATATTTTCCATTGTAAAATCTTTTTAGAACTGTTTTCCTGGTTTCAGTAGGAATGACTGTGTCAAGAGCAATTTTTGTATGGCTAAAACTTTAATTAAATTGACACTGCATGAGGGTACGTGTACTTTGTAGGTGTCATTAAGAGTAGTGTAGTGTTTTTGACAATAATGAGCAAGCAATGATCAAAACTGTTGAAAAACGCACAGCAGTGTCCAGGCAGAGTGACAGAGGCCATGCTGCTAAGACCATATTGTTAATGAGTGTATACATGTATACATTAGCTTGATTTTTTAAAGCCATATAATACTTCCATTCTTAAAACTGGCATTTAGGATCTACAAGTGTATAAACATGTGTGTTAATATCACCAATTAAAATAGAAGCTACACTGCCTGTGTGAATTACAAAAAGGGGGGTTTAGAACTCTGTTATACAAGACAGAACATAAGTTAGGAGATTTATGTACTGTGACTGCAAGGAAACAAGGCTGAAAATTTCAAAGAGGTATGTTATATTCAAAGGCATGAAATGTGTCTAAGATCACAACCTAGCCCTTCAGGCTGTATTCATAGAATGCAGCTGCCCTTCCACCCTTCCCTCTCTGGGTGTGTGGCTGGACATGCCTCTGCCAATGTGGCAGGCGTATCCAGATAGGTCTCAGAGAGAAAAGGACAGTCCAGATTGTAATCACTTTTGAGCTCATTTATACATGCTGCTATATCAAAAAGAGACAAACTGCTATATGTTTGTTTCACAGTCAAACAGAGTTCTTGTTTATGGGACTAACAATCAAGTTACACGTCTGGCCACTTTAAAGCTCTATCCGCCATTGTGTCAAATTGAAAGAATAAATGTTATAAATTTAACAGGGGTAGGTGTGCGAGTTAGTCAAAGTGTATTGCATGTTAAAACTCTCAGCTGTAAATTTATGGTAAACTGTCCAGATGGAGGCTCAACAGGCAGTGTAGTCACACAGCTCTGTGAGGAGTTTGGTGTGTTTTCCCTGTGTCCGGTTTCCTCTTAAGTTCCAAAAACATACATTGGTAGGTGGATTGGGCAACTCAAACATGTCTATAGGTGTGAGTATATGAGTGAATGTGTGAGTGAGCTTCACCCTGTGAAGAACTGGTGCCCCTCCGGGGTGTGTTCCTAGCTTGTGCTCAGTGATTCTCGGTAGGAACCAGCCCCCCGGTGACCCTGAATTGGAAAAGCGGTTACAGACAATGAATAAATGAATGTCCAGACGGAGCTGCCTACAGGGCGGTGTTTTATATGTAGTGTCGTAACAGATCAAATGCTTTTTCTTTCAGTGTAGGATTTGGCCAAATATGTGTGTGTGCAAAGCACGCAAAGCTTGCAATATGAGAAGTCATGAGGCCTGAAAAAAAAACTCATTTTACTGACTTTAAGCAGAGTAAAATCAGCTTAAAAATGCTCTGTCCCTCTAAATAACTAATAAGCATTTCAAAAACACAACATAATTATGTAGCTCTTAAAACATGTAAGTGGGAAATGAAGTTTGTCAGGCATAATTTTCCTCTCTTTATAAAAGCACTGGAGTACAGAAAAAAAACATGCCCAACAGAGAGCAGAACGATGAAATTAAATTTGAAATGTGCAGAAAGTAGCATTTTGCACAAAGTAAAGCCAATCAGATCTCCCCTGTTCAAGAATGCCGAAATTTAAAAAAAGTACATTTTTAATGGAAGATTGGAAGAGCTAAAGTCTAAAATGGCACAAGATAATCATAGCAGTTATACTGACACCTAGGCCTGTTTGTGTCATAGATCCTGTACTAAACCCATGACTGTCCCCATGTAAATGGCCCTTTCTAGGGAGCATAAACTGATTCAGTCATGAATAACAAAGTTAATGATTTTCATGCACTGTACACACAAAAGCTTGGTAACAGTGGAGAAACGTAACTAACACCGAGCCAAACACAGCCCCAGAAACACACACAAATGGAGTGCGTTCCTGTTTTCTTTCCTATGATTTATTCATAGGAAACGTTGTAAATGACCCTGTCTGGCTCCAGTGGGTAATGCTGTGTTTGAGGCTCTGAGCTGTTGCTCGAGTTACTGAACCTCAACACACCCATGGATGAAGCCACAGTTCGCTATGTAGAACCTACTCTTCTTTGGTAATATATTACCAAATATATATATATATATATATATATATTTGGTAATATATATATTAATATATATATATATATATATATATATATATATATATATATATATATATATATATATATATATATATATATATTGCTACTGGAAAAACTGACTTATTGAGCTGGGGACATCAATTTGCTGATATAGTACTGTTACCAAGAAAACAATTATGTCATCCCAAGCTTAGTCAACTTTGGATATGGCCAGTGTTTCCAGAGCTGACCATCTGCACGATTAATTAAAAAGAAGTTTAGAAAAAGCTCCCAGGTGGGTACAGCTGTGTAAAGTTTTGTCTTATTGCCTGGAGATTGCAAGTTGGAATCCTGACAGTGCTGTCTGTTTACGAGGCCAAAAGCACATAATTAGCTTTAGAGAATGTAGAGTAATGCAGTGCACTGTGAAATGGAGAGTCCTAAAATCATTGTACTCCTTTTGAAAAGGGCTCATGTCACAGAAAAATATTTTCCTCACATTTGCTTATAATGAAGACAGTTTGATGAAACCTATGTACTTATTGTTAAGGTTTCTAAGTGGACTGTACCCTCCCCAGTTTATACAGTCCATATATGGAACATTGAATTGTTTAAAGCTCATTTACATTATTCTTCAGATTTGTCCTACTGAAGATTAGCCCTGGACCTTTAGCTGTTTGTGTTGTTTTTCATAAATGAGATATAGTACAGAGTACAGAAATAATTTATATATAGCACCCACTTAATTCTAAGAAAAAGGGATGAGGTTAAAAAAATGTACTACAAGGGCTTTCAAAGCTATTTCATTTGGGTTATCAGTCCATAACAATGTGGAACATGTTGCATGCATCAACATTTGGAATGAGCTCATACTTATAACACATTATATAATGAAAAAAAACATCACAATAATCTTTGTTTTGGGTAAAATCGATTAAGGCTTCATTCTATTTTAATATGATTTCACAAATCTGTCCCAAATTTTCAAACATGGGGTTAAAAAATTTCAGAAAATCATAAAAATTTCTTCAAAAATCATGTCATACTTTGCTCTATTTCCCACTTCTTATGCACAAGATATTATGTGTGCAATACTATTTATTGAAGACTCTTCTATTAGAGAAAACTTTAAGCTAAGACTAACTGTTTAAGGGGAGACTACCTGTGGGCATGCCTCCCCCGCCCCAATATTTACCTTAATACCGACTCTGTCATCATCCAGTGGCACTAAATCAAATGGTAGATTGGCCCTCTCTGCTTGAACGACTGGATCTTGTAACAGTCTGCCATGGAGCTTCTTGAAATTATACAGAGTGCTGGCAGGGTTGGTAATAATCTGGAGGAGATAACAGAACAGAAATACACTCAGGTATTGCCTCACATAAGTGGAGAAAGGTAGGTCACCGTTATTTATAGAAGCACCAGTTACAGTGACCTAAAGCCAGTGCAGTGTAAACACAGGTCCTGTGGTCATCAGACCTTACCTGGTTTTTAGCTGCATTTCCAACATATCTGTTTTTTTGGCCAAATGACACGACAGCACTATAACAGAGAACACATTAATAGGGTTAAATCTTCTGGTATTATTACAGCATCATTACAACAAGGCCAGAGTCCTTAATCCACAGCCATTATTCTATAATTCACAAGAGAATTACAGCCTTGCTTGAAATTAGGTTGAGAGCCCAGTGGATAAGCACAGTCTTGTTATTACAGGCTATTACAGACAAGGCCCTTTAGCATGTATGCTACTGTGTGTAGTTGTGTGTACAGCAGAGAGCCTTTCCCATGACACAAAATAATCCAATAATAAATAAACAAGTTAGATGGCATATTTATATTATATATACAATCATGTCCGACAACATAGTGGACAATTTTTGGTGCATTCAAACAATCCCATAATGCAACACAAAAAGTAAGGTACAACCCTTGTGCACTACTGGAGAGAGGATATCCATCCACTGTGTGCTTTAATAAAAAACTTACATGAGTTAGTTTCACTACCCTCCTGAATTCAGTTCACTATAACAGTGCACTTTACAGTGAGTGATATAGGGAATAGTGAATAGGGAGTCATTTCGGACACATCATGGGATCTGTTCTGTCTCTTGTGCCTTTATTTAACTGACAAAACTACAAAGAAAAGATTCCCATTTTCACTTTATATTATTTTGCAGTTCATAAACATTCCAAAATAAGCAGGTGAATATCAAAACTATAAAAGAAGCATTAACCAAAGCCCAGCCTTTGCAAGCAGTGATAGCCTTGTCTCATTACTTGGTGGATAACTTTGTCAAAAAGTTCAAATACAACTTCTGAATTCACTCTTCGAGTGTTCACAGTTTAGAATCATTGTTTCCAATTATATAAGCATTTGAGTCTTTGAATTAGGTGTGAAACATTTCTATTATGATGCTTCATCTTACAGATTTCAAACCATTTTTGAATAAAAATTCTTAAATAATTCAGAAGCTCTTTTTGAGAATTCTCACTTAAGTATCTAGGTAATAGTAGTTTTATTACGAGAACTGACACAAAGTTTCACACCCAAGGTCTAGATTTTATATTAACACCACTTGGTACTTTTGCTTCCATGATTTTGTTCTCAGAACCAGTTGCTCTGCATACTTGTTAGTACCTTTACAGCCTGTTCTTCAATGGTCAGGACCATCTCAGAGCAGGTATGATTTGGGTGGTGGATCATTCACAGTACTGCACAGACACAGACGTGGTGGTGGTGTGTTAGTGTGTTTTCCGCTAGTACAAGATGATCACACACGGTAGTGCTGTTGGTTATTTTAAACTTACCGTCCACCTTGTACATGTAAAATCAGAGACAGTCGTTCATGTGTTATTGCACATTTTGCATTGGTTGTCCTTAATCAGTGGTCATAGGACACTGTTGGCTGGAAATCTTTGGTTGGTGGACTGTTCTCTGTCCATCAGTGACACAGAGGGGATAAAATCTCCACTTTTCTGATCCACTTATACCAACACATACTAACCAAAACCATTTCAGTGTCACTGAGGATGATCCACCACCCAAATCATACCTGCTTTGTTGTGGTCTTGTGGGGAGTCCTGATCATTTAAAAACAGGGAGAAGGTATGCAGAGCAATGGGTGGACTACTGTCTGAAACTGTAGAACTATGAAGTGCTCCTGTGGACACTGGAGCTGAGAGAATGGACAGTGAGTGTAGAAATAAAATATGATCATAAGGTTCTGACATGACAGTAAGGTACAGGTTATTGATAGGCAGTCTCGACAACTACTTTATTTTAGATTTATGATAGTCATTAACTAAATCTAATGTTGATTATGTGTTATTACTAGTCAAAAGAGTCAATGTCGTTCTAAACGGTAATAAAATAAATACGTTTTAAATAAGCCTGCCCAGTGACTGCACTCTGATGTAAACATGACGAAGCAATTTCAGTAGGTAACGGCAGACAGGCTGCAGTTTATTTTGACAGCTTGGTACTTATTGTAGTTAAAGTTGTTAGATCTACTCACGGTGTACAGCGGTCGGTAAATTCATTCGTCACAGTTTCTATTCCCCCGCTTTTCACCACGGCGATGTAACAGTTTTGAAAGCCTAAGTCAAACCCCACCACTGCCATAGCGACACGGCCCGCTCAGTTCCTTGGGACTACAAGAGAATATGCGTGCTTCTGTTCGTATGCGCCTCACTGTATAGTTTAAAGCCCGGCCCTGGTGGAGCGGAGCGGGCGGAGGGGTTTATAACCGCGGCTCTGAGAAGTTTCCAGAACTCTCCATTTCTCCTCTCTGCTCACACTCACTACGCGCTTCTAGAGGTTTCCGACCAATCAGAACGGAGCGTGGCGTCGTTGCCCCGACAACTGCTCGTCACGTAAACAAGCCCGGAAGGGAACGAAGGGGAAAAAAAGGACAAGAAATAAAAGTTCACTACAGTAGTGGTTATAATATAACTCTATACCTCCTGGTAGAGTGAATCTTGCTGTGTGTACAGTCACACGCTGTGATATTTTACAGCTATTGTCCATTTTATCAGGTCCACTTACAATATAAGTGCACTATGTAGTTCTAGAATTACAGAGTGCAGTCCATTTTTTTCTCTGCATACTTTATACGCCACCTTTCACTGTGTCAATGGTCAGAAAAAGTACTAATGTTATTTGTATATTTATTAATTGATTTCTTATTCACATACTGTATAAATTATCTCTTTGCAGTATATATATATATATAGCTCCACACAGAAGTGTCTGTGGGTTCTAGCCCTGCACTGAGTGACTGTCTGTGAGCTGTTCAGTGTGTTCTCCCTGTGTCTGTGTGGTTTCCTCTGGGTGCTGTAGTTTCCTTCCACGGACCAAAGACTGTGATTGACTGGCACCCAGTCCAAGGTGTGTTCCAAGTAGGCTCTGGACCCTCTGCAACCCTGAGCTGGATAAGCTGTTAGACACTGAATGAATAAATAGACAATTAATAAATAAATGAAAGAAAGTTTGTTTCCGTCTAGTCCCCAATAGCAAGAGCACAGCAAACCACGACCACAACTGACTGCTAATTTAGAGGTCCATTTGTGTTTTGCACAGCATTTTAAAGGCAGACCACTAGCCATTAAACAGAAATGTAAACAAAATATAACACTTTTCCATTCATCATTACTGATTTTTCCTTTTTTGGTTTCTTGTGTTATTTTTTAGATTAGTATATTAGTAATCCCGCACAGTGTCAGCATTTTCAGTATAATTATTTCAGGCCTACTCATTATTGTACCATATAGTTGTTGGGAATATCTGTTTATTTTCCAGAATAAATGTTTCTGAGGATTTAAAATCAGTTTGAGGGGATTAAAAATTCATTAGGTCTTGTACATGAGACAGTAATCTTAGTGGTCCCTAGGTAGATCAGCAGTGGCCTACAGTCAGCGGTGTGCCAAACTTTTTAAGCCAGTGGACTGATATGCTCGCTGTCTGGGGTCTTTCATCAGTGGTCACAGGACGCTGCACACACGACGCTGTTGGCTGGATATTTTTGGTTGGTGGACTAATCTTCAACCTGCAGTGACTGTTGTCTTTAAAAATCCAGCAGTACTGCTGTGTCTGACACACACTTATACACCAAAAGTTTTAGTAAAACCGATACAACATATCAGATTTACTGTGGTGCTAAGGATGAAACACCATCCAATTAACACCTCTTCTGTGGTGAACCTGGGTTGGTGCTGACTACTGAATAACAGTAGTGAAGGTGAGCAGTCTGTAACTGAAGAATCAAGTGTAGCTGGGTAAAAAAAAAGAGCTGAAAAAGTGGAGAATGAGTTTAAAAACAAATTCAAGAAGGAAGGAAGAAAATCAAATGGATTGGCCTATTTATTTATTAATTTTTTTTTGCCTAAAAATGGCAAAATATATATTTTTTCTTTCATTCATTCATTATCTGTTACCACTTCAAAATAACTGTCACCGATTTAAAAGAAATAGTTGAAAAAAAGCATTTTATTTGTTAAGAAATGCTGTATTACAGATTGCTCTAAAGGGTAAATTTTATATGACATTGTGAGGCAAATATACAGCTAAATTGGCAGTGAGAGGCATGAATAATTTGGTCAGGGTCGAGGTGTGAGGCAGGCCTGGAGCCTGAGTTCAGCTCTATTTAACCTGTACATTAATGAGCTGGCAATGCTGATGGAAAAATCTGCAGTCTAATGCTTTATGATTCAAAGGTTAAATTTCTGCTGTATGCGGATGACCTTGTCCTCATTTTGCCCATTCATCCCAGACTTCATAACAGATGCTTTATTTGCTACAGATTAACTACCAGACCTTGACCCTGACTATTAATATAAACAAATATTATTATCTTATTTTTTAAAGAAGAATTTTAGGAAACCAGGTATAAATTCACACTTGGCAGAACTGCCATAGCATACAAGCTAAATTACATTTACCTTGGTCTTACCTTTAGTGCATCAGGTAGCTTGAATATGGCAGTATATTAAATGAATAGAAAAGCAAGTAAAGCAAGTCCATTTTTCTTTTAAAACAGTTTTCATAAAACGGAAATATTTTTTACATATCCTGTATAAATTATCAGTTGGCATGATTCAACAAATATAACTGAAAGGAAGTGAAAGTTTGGGTCCTCTCGGCACAATCAGCTCCTCTAGGAGTAGGTGTGACATACATCCAATAGGGGTCCTACATACAGAACTCTGCCAAGAACGTATAGAAATGCAGAGACACACCAGTTCATAGAGTAGAATTAGGCCATTTCCCATTACAAAAAGGACTACAAATCTGGATGCACTGTACAGCATGTCCCCCAATTCTCTCCATTTTAAAGCCTGTCAGGCCCAGGAGCTGAACAATGAGAATAGTCCTCTGTGCCAGCTGGTCTTCAGCCTCCATCTCACAGCCTCAGAGCTCAGACCACAGCTGCTCAACAAATTCCAATTCAGCAAATGATTGAACACACACAACAATCTTATCTGGAGAACTGGGACATTATAACAAAACGACACAACGAACACTACTGAACACTGTCCACACTGGCACTTTCTTTGTTAGACACACTGAGCAGAAGACTAAATACAGACCGAGTGACTACAGCCATGACTAAAAAGAGTGGCAGACAGAAGCAGGAAACCCTGGCGTCTCAGAGTGTTCAGAGTGAAGGGGAGGTAGAGATAGAGATTAACTTTCTTTTTAACTGTCAAAACTCTAAACACATTCAAAATATGCTTTCAGGAATTTTGTAAAGAAGACCCTGTGTTCATTGAAACAGAAACAGATAAAGTTCATGCTGAGAGAGGGCCTTAATGCTCATGTGTTCAACAGATATGTTCATGATTACCACAGTCTGAGTCACAAGAGGTCAGAATTCTGAGAAGAGAGTGCTAATAGAGGCACTGATTTATTATATAATGTAAATAATAAAATGCATCTCTTCTTATTTTAATTTTTACTTATTTTACTTACTTGTTTTTCCATCTTCTGTATCGATTTCAGTGGGTCCGAAGCCTACAATCACATCCTTGGACAACTTCACACACTCACCCAGTCACTCACACACTCACACCATTTCACACAAGCAATCACCCTACCAACATTTGTTTTTATATTGAAGGAGGAAACCCACATAGACAGGGGAGAACACATCACATTCACAGACAACTCTTCACAGAGAGTGACTTGTGATGAGGATTGGACCCAGGGCCCTAGGATCCTGGAACTGGGTGACAATCACCATCTATTTGTATAAATGTGTCATTTATTCATTCATTTATTTATTTACAGTTAATGTAGAATTAAACATATTATATTCAAATATCGTATGTTCCTATCATATTTACTGCTTTTCCCCCCTTATTGGCTTATTTTAATTAAACTGAATGTATCATGTTTGATGAGGATAACGATGATTAGGGTGGCACAGTGGTACAGCAGATAGTGTCGCAGTCACACAGCTCCAGGGACCTGGAAGTTGGGGGTTCAAGTCCCGCTCCGGGTGACTGTCTGTGAGGAGTTGGTGTGTTCTCCTCGTGTCCGCGTGGGTTTCCTCCGGATGCTCCGGTTTCCTCCCACAGTCCAAAAACACATGTTGGTAGGTGGATTGGTGACTCAAAAGTGTCCGTAGGTGTGAGTGTGTGTGTGTGTTGCCCTGTGAAGGTTTGGTGCCCCCTCCAGGGTGTAATTCCATCATGCACAATGATTCCGAGTAGGCTCTGGACCCACCGCGACCCTGAACTGGATAAGCGGTTTCAGATAATGAATGAATGAATGTTGATGATTATGATGGTTGTGTTGGTAGTGGTGACGAAGATGACGAGATTTCTGTAATTATTCTGGCAGTTTATGTGCTGCTGTTAATTTGAGTATGTAATGCTTTCCTAAGCAAAATGCAAATAAGCTTATAATAATTAAGCTGCACAAAGTGCAGATTTGTTTACTGTTCACTGCTCAAGCATTCGTTTAATAATGTTCTGGATTTCCTTACAGTGTTTTTATGTAACAGATGGTTATGTATCATGTACTCTAGAGTTTTGTCATGTAATCAAATGCTTTCAGGTTCTTCTTTGATTCCTCCACCATAAAATAATGGATGCAGTGTGATGAATATTAATGCACAGCAACAAATGAGCTCAAATGAATGAAAATGAAACACTTTATTCCACAAAAGTGCAGTTTAATGACATGAAATTTGTTTAAAAGTGTCTAAAAAATAATTCACAATTTGCCAAATCACAACAGGCACCTGTGCAAATAGAACATTACATTTACTCTTAAAGGAATATTCCACTGATTTATCAAAATCCTTGCATAGTTCAATGGTTATGGTCTAAACAAAGTCATCCTGACAGTTTTTGTCTGCGATGCGCCATTCTAGAGATACTCTCAGGTTGAGAATCAGTAACAGAAAGTTATTAATATGAAATAGTAAGTCAAAACTATGTGACATTTTTAGAAAGCAAGTCATAACAATGGGACTGTAAGTCTTAAAATGATCTTTTAAATTATAATGACCACTATCAAATGTTGTCTACTTTTTTACTGTAAATTATACACATATATATATACTTTTTTATATAACTAGCTGCTGTTCTTCCCAGTGCTGCTTGAGTGTGGCTCGGCTCGGTCCACTCCTCCGGATCCCGGTGAAGGCGGCCACGGGGGGGCGTCCCAGAGACACTTTCTTTTTCTCGTTTCCCTCGACAGGAAACGTGCCTGTGAAATAATGTGAATTCGAGAGAGAGAGAGAGAGAGAGAGAGAGAGAGAGAGAGAGAGAGAGAGAAGAGAAAGAGAGGTTGGTTGGCTGGTTCCAGAAAGGAAGGAGTGAGTGCAGTAGTCAGTCAGTTTTCTGTGGACTGCCGGAGCTGTTGGGCTTTCACTTTCCCCACCTCTTTCTCTCGGTGTGATTCTGAGTATGAACTCCCGCTACAGATACACGGCAGCTGCTTTTATGGTCTGGACTCTCGGTGAGTGTTTCTGTCTTGTTGGTCTTTTCCTTTTGTGCAATTTAATGTCTTTTGCTTTCGGTTAGTTCTGGGCTTTGGTTTGGGTCCTACGTGTCTCTACAAGAGGATTTCCCCGAGGAAGTTTGCACCAACGCTGTGTCCAACAACACGAACTTAATGGTTTTGACTGGATTAACTGGACTGACGATGGTAACTTTGAAACCGCTGTCTGGAGTCACTTTAACGTTCGGTTTTTGGACTGTGGTGTGAGCTGTTCAATGACCGAATATGTTGACGAAAATGTTTGAAACTCACGTAAGAAAAACAGTGAGCTGTTAACGGTATTCTGCTGTAAATGCACAGCAGTGCTGTTGGGAATGACGAGCAGGACTGTAAACAATGCAAACTTTCATTCATCTTCCTGGGAATCCCTGCTTCAGCTAGTTTTCTTCTCTTACTTATGGTACACATTTCAATTTTGGTCAGAATTGTCCACAACACACAGTGTGAAGAGTCCTCCACCTGTTTAAACCACTCAGTTACACTCAGATCACAAATTAATCCTGAGCTATAAAGAATTTCCAGGTCTGATTTCACATAGAAACTGCAATTTACTAAAAAACAAACAAACAAACAAACTCCACATTAATTTAACCCTAGTGTACATTGTTATTTTTTGTTGCTTATTCAGTTAGAAATGTCCAGCCCACACAGATTTCTGTGCTTGTGTAATACCTGGGTTTACAGTTAGTTCACAAATTATACCTGGACTAAACCTGCATTATATTCTAAAACTGGGCTTAATCCATGTCTGGGATGACAGATCTTATTATACTAATTTAATAGTCTGAGGTAAATTTGCATTGATGTACAGGTAAATGATCTGTCTCTATTTTCTCTTCTTTTTTTTTTTTTAGCTCAGAAATGGCTCACAGAGTGTGAGGAGTTCTGTGCCATCTATCTCTGTTTACTGTTAGTTCACAAATTAAACCTGGATTAAAATAGCATTATAGTCCAATACAAGACTGAGTTCTTGTCTGAAGTCATTTCACATTAATGTACAGGTAAATAATCAGTACGTGTTTTGGTTTGGGTCAGTTCTGTACCTATCTAATACCTGTTTTAGGCTCGATGTGGACTAAGAAGGAATACTTTTTGTTTATTTATCAAAACTGAAGCTGCAGTTTGTCCAAGAACGAATCCATCCCTAACAAACCAGCCTTTATTACATATAATAATTAATTACTTAATATAATATTCCAATTTAACTTTAGAAGTAAAACATCTGTCCACAGTTTTTGTTATGTTCAGAAATGTTCAACCCACACAGTGCAAAGAATGTGTTAATTTGACTATTAATTATTCAAGTTAATTGTTTAATGAAATAATGATAAAGTTTACAGTTCATAACACTAAGACCATGTGGCAAAGTGAATTTGGTCAGTCTAACTATCTAATATTGATCAATAAGACCAGGTATTAAATCCTTATGGGGCTGGTCTGAGCTATATTTGGAAGAAAGATAGATGTGCATTTCTGTATCATATGTGTTTGCTTAGTCTGTTCAATAAGTTCACCGCTAATAATATGCTTATTTTCCTAAATAAATATGACAGAATCTAAAATGTATGCATGTATATTTTGTCCAACAATGTTAAGATAATAAATGTGGTGCAAATTACATTCTGTGGTACTTCTTGTCCACTTGAAGATTTGCCTTCTTAAAAGGAATGCGAATTTGAGAATCTGCTGAACTGAATATAACACCTGGCTCACATTCTTTTCCTCAGCGCTTTTCAAAGCAAAGAGCCTATTAGAGAGTAACTCAAATTTACATGGGTCCTTAGAAGGTTTTGTTGAACTGCCAGAACTACATCATTGTATTATACACTACATGGCCAAAGGTTCATGGGCAGGTCTTTGCATATTCCTTCTGAAATCAAGGGTGTTATTATGGTGTATGTTGGATGGTTTAACATGTTGGAGCACCTGAACATGAATCTTAACGTCCCCATGCTCTGTGCCCAGTATGGATAAAAGGTAGTCCTGGGCTGTGGAACAGTTGAACTGTGTGATGAAGCTCTTTCCAGTATCTCTGGGACAAATTTTTTATTGGCATTTGCAATCCAGTGTCAGCTGCAAATCCCCAGCGAAATGTTCCAACAATACATGAAGTCTTTTCAGAAGAGTAGAGGCTGTTACTGGAGCAAAGTGGGGACAGTAACATTGCCTTGGTTTCAAAAGAAAGGTGAGATGTGCTGGGGTCTTCAAATGTGTGGTGGTAGTTGGTGTTCCTAATATGGTATAGCTTATTTTTTTAGAACTCTTTTAAAGATATTGAGGGCTACTGATCTGTTTATATAGTTTGTTCTTTGAGTGGCAAATGTACCCGTTGTGGTTGGTGTAGCATAGTGGGTAACACCAGTGACTTCAGTGCAATAGAGAGAGGTTCACTTCACCTGGATAAGAACACCAAGCTACACTATGAAGACTGGTTTATATTTAATGGGGACATGGACATGAGAAGGAGCGAGCAGTTGAAACACGCCTCGTCGCTGATTGGCTAGCGAATGTGTTGGAGGTAGGAAAATGGGGTCAGACCAAGGATAGTCTGCTTCTCTCAGAATGTGTCAGACACAAGTTTCTGACCATTTTTTAAAATACAGATATTTTGCAATAAAAATAGAAATTCAAAAACCACAATAAAAATAAAAACACCAGTATAATAAACACATTGAAACGACTGCAAAGTTGCATAGCACAAAGCCAGCAGATGACAGAAAAAAGTTTAGATTATTTTCCTCTTGATAATGTGAGCAAAGATAACTTTATTGTTTTGAGTGCAAATATACACATTTGCCCAACTATTGATGTAATGATCGTTTGAATAGATTGTTCTATTCAAACGTTATTAAATTGTAGACATTGCATGTGATGTCTGCGTGTTTACATTGGGACTTTATTTTGTTCCTCTTTTCTACTCTGTTAGCAATTGCAGCTTCTAGCATCACTACAGCACCACCCTCAGTTTGGACATAGAAGGAACAGTGATGCGAGGACTATGAACAAGAAGCAATGCATACGTATCACTGCTTCCTCGCGTATCCTATGTCCATTTGGTGAGTCATGTGTGCACATAGAAAATAAACGCTAAGCTAACGCAAGGTGCAGTATTCGTGCAAACACTAGGAGCAGTGAAGGCGATCAACTGCATCACGATGGTGGAAATTTGAGAATTGGCTATGTCAGAGCCAAGTCCGCAATTACCCACGTCTTTCTCTGTTCTGCCCTCTAGTGGACACCTCTAGTTACAAGAGTAGCACAAAGGCAAGTATGTGAACAGCTATATTTGATGCAGACTGTTGTTTAAGCGAACGCATGGCCAAACAGCCAGTACATCTCTAGCTTACAGTTGTTTGTTAGCATCATAGCTGTTATCATATGCATTATGTACAATCGCACGACACACTATGCGTTAAAACTCCACATATAAATGAAAAACACTAAGAAGCATTAAAACAACATGCATGCACCTTTGCACATGGTTTGTTTTGGTATGCCCACACCTCCAGCTAATTCCATTGGCCGATTTTGGTTTGGGATTGGACAGTGCATTTAAAGGGTTAGGCTCGGAATTTATGTAAGACATGCACTGTGAAGCACCTACTGAAACTAGGCAGCCATGCATTTTTCTCCTAAAAACAAGCTGGTGAACTTCCAGCTATCCAGCAATCAATGAGCTTCTCCTCACATTTCAGGACACATTATACTGATGTTTTTAATGTGGTGAAAAGGGTAGACTGTGAAACAGTCTACATGAAGCCACCCAAAAGGCATTACATGCCTCAGAAAGAGCTGATTTTGCCACAGGTCTCCAAGGACAAGCACAGTCAGCTTCTCCACCTTATCATTTCTGTTTTAGGAGCAGCTTTTTGAAATCCAAGCATTTGTTCTGGGAAGGGAAAGCCGTGCTGGAGCAGGAAGACTCTGCTAGGGGTCGTCTTTATTTTCAATCTTCTCTTTTTAGGCAGGTTGACATTTCTCGGGTTCCAGTTCGTGCTGGTGCCCCACTTTGTACAAATCTTTTCATTCAGTGTGTTGTAGAATTCGTAGGAGAAATTGAAGTGGAACACTGCATGATCAAGGCATTTAGTATTCCATCTTTGCCTCTTTCTTAAGAAGCTTCTTAAAAAGGTATCAGAGTGGTGCAGCCCTAACCAAAGTGGGGAAATAATCATTTGCAGTGAGTAACAGAGAGATGAAAATCCGCCTCCTGGTTGTGGATGAATATTAAGGTGAATACTAATAATGGGTCTTAGCTGCTTGCTTTAACCATCAACAAAACAACAGTCCCCCCCGTGCCCCCCCCCCTCCACCCCCCCAAAGGCCAGTTGTCTCTTCAGGGTTTTTGTCAGAGAGAAATCAGAGTGTCTCAGCCAACCTACTTTATTATTTATGACAGGCAGAATAGGGTGTATTTTAAATGACAACACACCTTGGCCATGTTCCCGCAGGCAGAGACATGAACTACTCCATCACAGGCTATTGCGCTTCCTCAATTATGCTGTTTTCCATATCTCTCCTGGAGAGACAGACGCAAGCTGGGCCAAATATGTAAAAAGGACTTAAAAGCAGTGTGTGTATATGCAAATGTTTTACTTAATAGCTTTTGTAATAGTGCTTTACTTGCAGTTCTTGTGTAATGGAGAGGAAAAGTGATGGACCCCGCGGGCTCCTATTAAGCCCGCCCTGAAGCATTTTTGTTCCTGTATTAATCCGTTGAGTCAACCTTCTATCGTTTAACAGGTGAATAATTGCAGGGATAAATGAGCAGTTGGATAATTCGTGGGAATAGAAGTGAACTCGTGCAGGGAGTGCAGCAAACTGGCGATGGCGTGAAATCACATTGGCTGTGGGAGCGGGAGTTCCTTGTTGCTTATCAGCGAGCAGCAGAGTTGGGATTTGGCGTGGGGCTGGGAACCATGAGGGAATTCAGCAAAGACAGCCCAGGCGTGTGATGAGTGAAGAAATGCTCAAGTTTGAGAGGAACTGATGCATTTTGATTGTCTTCTAGTAGAAGAGGATCACATTTGCACACTGAAGACTGGTACAAGCACAGGTGCACAGGCGAAATGTGCCTGGATGTGACCAAAATACAAGCCTCATGTGTCTGCATTTGATGTTGAGTCTACTAAGACGGCACACACCGTGCATAGGACCCCCTACAAGTTATGTGCACAATCCTAATCCATTCAAGACTCTAGTATTTGAACACTCAACTCAAAAGGACTCAAAAGTCCTTACATTTCTTCAGAGGGAGGCAGGTAATATATGAAGACTAACAGTTCAGTTCAGACTGCAGTATGTGGTGAGTTATGAGGGCTATATGTTATGTTATTACAGGTCAGTCCTCACAAGTGCCTTAACATGAGCACATTACCAAGGACGGAATGCTAAGGACATGACTGACGGGTAAGAGATAGCTTTGCTGGGGCTCTGGCATGGCTGTACATCACTGTCCATTTTTCTGACAAACTAACACCATGGCACATCGCCAGTGAGGAGAAAGGACCTTGTGTAAAAGAGAAGACAGCAGGTCCTCATCAGCATCTAAGGTTGTGGCGGATGGCTCTATCTTTAGCTCATTATTTCTCAGGCAGACTTCGTTACTCACCCAACTGGAAAACCAAGCGATTTTTCCATCAGTTACTATTTTGTGTAAAAGAGTGCCGGCATGTTATTTTGTGCGGTTACTTTTTGCAAGGTTAACCAATCAATGTATCATTAACCCTTTTTGAAAACTGACCAAGATAGAGTAACTTGGACTACAAGATACAAGAGTGTATCACGACCACATCATGGCATAGTCTGTGCTGAATCTTTTCACACAGCCATCTGATCTTGAAAATTGAAATTCTGTTTCTCTAATAACAATTACTTTATTTATTTTTTTAACAAATGTTATGCCCCAGTTTTTGCTAAAGTTCTCCACACATTAGTTGTCTCCAGTTCCACCCTTGCAGTGAATCTCCCCCAATTTCTCACTGTGCCACCAGCCTCAGGTGGGCGGGGGCAAACCCGCTCTTCTTCTGAGACATGTGAGGCCAACCCTCCACTTCTCTTTGAGCTTGCTTAAGGCTCATTTATGCTCAACATTAAATACGGATATGGAGGCAGACAGAGCCTTCTAGCCATACTCTGCATTTATTTTGTATGTAATTTGCATGTTTTCTGAAAGCTTACTAGTGCGAATGGGACAGAACAATTCCACTGGAGACCATAGGGGCAGTGCAAGATGCGATCACTTCCATAAGGAAATTTGCAATTGGTTTTGGAGCTGGTGAAAAGGGACACCAAAATGTCTACTGCAAGTTACTCAAATCTTTGTTTAATAAATCGATGTAATCAGCTATGCCCCGTTACCATTAATTGGTTGCATATAAGGAAGAGAATAATCATGATTTGATTATATTGTTTCCATGCCAATAGCCCATAAACTTCATATTGAAGCCAGGTTTGTACAAGACACACCAGTAAATGGGTGTGATTTGCAGTTGAAACAGCCGCAAAATGTTCTGTCCATCTTGCCCAGTGACTTTGAACATATCCAAGCAGTCATTCTTTACCTGCGCTCTGAAGTTCAGTACATACAGGATTAAATGTTTTATCTGTTGATGGAACCATGTGGTGCATTCAAGTGTCTGTGACAGCTGCTGCCATAAAGACGGAGGGAAGTGCTGCCTCACCCAGTGAGAATGATCCTTTAAATAAATTACTGAGATGGAAATGTGATGTGAAGCATTTCCTCACCTATTGATGGCATCACAGTACGATGTATGATACATGTGACAGGTCAGATTTTTCATTCTTAGCATTCTGTAGGCCCTGTGTTGAAGGGGCAAGGGGCAGAGTTGGATAAAAAGAATTTGAAATTCACATTTTCATTTGATTTGTAACAAAATAAATTAATTTGAGGCTAAGGGCAGATTGACAGCTTTGGTATGAGGATATTTATGTGTGTATTGAGTAAAATGTGGAAAAAAAGCTTGTGAGCAGGTGTCAAACTGATTTTAGTTATAGCCATTTATAAATGTGATATATGGCATGTTAAATCTGTTTTCTCTGGCAGACAGAATATGGGAATATTTATTATTTAAATTAATAGATTATTTGTAAGTCCCTTTTTTTTGCTCTATACAATGGGTATTGCAAATAAAATTTTAAGTTTAAAATTTTCATTAACATGTACAACACAATATGATGCTTCTATGCCACTAGTTGTCAGTATAATTTATGTATAGCTCTTTAATAACGTGAAACATTTCTGCTTAATCACTTTCAGGGTCATGGTGCTAAGGAAGTACTTCCAAGATTCATTATTTACCATTATATTCCTGGAGAAGAGTGTGTTTCTTTACTGACAGAAGCATCTGGTGGGTCTGAGTTTGTCCATGTTTGCTTTTCTGAGGGCTGAGATTTGGTGGAAATGAAGGGACTCTGGGAAAATCTGTACCAAGATTCACAGGAGGTCTGTGTAAACACAAACAAGGCTTCAACCCAAAACTCGGCCCCAAATGGATTTTGTCAGGCATATGGTGTTGATACCAAATTACTTCATTAATTCAGTGGTTCTTCATCATATTCTACATATTTTAACAAACATTACCTGCTCCAACTTTAAAAAACAAAGCTCTTAACCAAACACTATATAGCCAAATGTTAGTGGACCCCAACTTATCCAGCATTGCTTCTGAAATTAATAATATTAATTGGCGGTTTGTTTCCTTTTTCATCTGCTCTTTAGAGAACGAACATTTACACCAAATTTTGGAACACTTCGGTGAGAATTTGATTGTGTTCCGCCATGAGAACATTAGTAAGTCCGGTATGGATGTGGGATGCTTAGTTCTATATATCTCCAACTGGGCATGGGTGGTATTCACGTGTTTTATACTGCCATACCGTCTCTAAATAATAATGCATTATACGGTATTAACATTGGGGGTGGGGGTGGGGAGTAGCACTGTCGGGTTCTGTGAGCCTCGTATCTGTGAGTACAAAGTCAAGTGAAGGGTTTTGTGGAGTGGAGTGTTTGCACTGTGCAGTGCAGCTCAGCAAACACTGGCAGTGCCCACCGACACGTGTTGACGAATTAAAAAATTCATCTCTGAGAACAAAAAAATTTAAGCAGCTGGTGCTGGAGGAACAGAAAATGTAGAAAATAAGCGAAATAAGACAGACACTACACTGTTTAGAAGCATAGCTGGGCAGCTAACAGGCACTTGTGGTCTAGCACATCACAGCCAATTTCTGGAAAACTGAAGCTCAAATCACACATATTTAGAAGCCTCATACCTGTGTGCAGAAAGTTGAGTGATGGATCTAATTATTTTGTCTGTTTTCAGCTTTCTTCCTTTCCCTCTGATCCCAAACTCTCCACTAAACTCACAACTAGAGAACACTCGCCCACTGCCCCACAGCCGAGTGCTAGGTGGCTTTATACCCCTGACACATGACATTGGTCATGGTGACATTAGATATTAGAGATAATTTGCAGATTCTCCATCACATTTTGTCACATCAGTACAGATTAGAGAAGCCGAACGTCTGTGTTCACAATGAATGAGCGAACCTTGAAGCATCAGAATTATAACTGTAAGGGATGTCTACATACTGTTGGACAAATAATGTGTGTTTTAACAGGACACTAGTTCTGGCTTCATTTCAAGCAACCCATTAGTTCTCGTGCAGTAAATTATGGAAGAGTCATCTTCACAGGATGTTGAGAATGTAACCTGAATATAGGAAAGCACCTGAGCTTCTGTGAGAATACGCTAGTCTCATTTCTGCAGATATAGTGCTGTATTTGAGTTATTGATCTCGCAATGGCTGGCTTCCCATTCACATATTTTATGCCTGTTTTGACATGCTGAATAAAAGAATTGTCTGAAACAGCACATATTGAAAATATAGTCAATATTTGCATAATAGCTTGTACACAGTTTGGAAAGATATTATGCAGAGTTTGGGCACTTCAGATCAAATTACATGCCCCACTCCCCATATTCCACATATATCTACCCACACACAGACACACACGGGACGTTCTGTAAGTTTTCAGTATTGTGCAGGAAATTTTATAATGGTTTTAAGTGATAGGGAATACCATGGATATAAAGGAACTACTGCGGACACCACATAATACCCGCCAGTTTAGAGAGGCTCTAGCCCAGTTTTCCAGCTATCCCAATTTGGCTGTTTTTCAGGCTCAGATCTTTGCACTCGTTCATTTTCCGTCTTTCACCATCAACATCAAGAACTGACTGTTCAGTCTGCTGCCTAATATACCCCAAAGCATGACAGCATCAAGATAATCAATGTTTTTCACTTCACCTGTCCGCAGTTTTAATCTTATATGACTGATATGTATATATAGTAACTTCTAATATAATAATTGTCAAATGGCTGCTCATGTTTTTCTATGAAAAATGACACAACAAAGCAGACACTAGTTGATTAATGACAGGGAAAATAAAACAATAAATTGCGCGTGGAGCTGATTAAAGTAATTTAACTGTTTTCTGTTTCCGTGTAAAATACAGACATAAAATGAACACAACAACACTGTGCAGCTGCTCAGAATCAGGAATATCTCTGTAGATTGGCCCCATATTCCTCAGAACTAGTTTTGTGATGAGTTTAGTTCTCTTCTTTTGAGCTGATGGAAGAACAACTGTGAAGTTAATTCCACAGCTGGATGGTAAATTAGTGCCTAATGTCCCAAAACGACCCTTCATAATGAATGAAACGCTCTCTGTCTCTCTTTTTTCTGTATGTCCATATATACACCTAATAGAATATACCTATTATTCTTTATTTTGGATAATAATAGGAATATTGTGGATTAGTTCAGGCTATGGTTGGTAGTTTTAAAATATTATTTTTAATCCAAGTACTTAAAATGAAAATCTAAATATTCAGAGTGCTGAACATTCTCACTGTCAACAATAATACACAGCCATTAACCTCTGTTTTTTATTCAGACTTCTTCGCAAAAGGCAATGTCTTTGCTTGTGGAGCATTTCCTAATCATCAGTATGTTATTGAGTGAGTGTGTAACAAACAGGTCCATTAGGGTGCTTCAAATATTTGGATTTTTGGATGGGGGGCTCTTAACAGTTTACATTTATTTATTTACTTATGGAACATATGTCATCTAGAACAACATTATTGGAAAAACATTCTATTTGGATATTTATTTCTACTGATTCTAGTGATGCTCTTCCACCCTGTGGAAGCATACAACTATTTGGTGACTCCTGCACCTGTTTATTTTAGCCACTGTGTGGTTTTCATTGGTTCGCCTTGACGCTTGGATCCACAGCTTCCAGAAGCTGAGTCATTGCTGTTGTGTTTGATGGTTCTGCCTTGTACGTCATGTTCACAGCTAACAGCTAATGACCGGTTTAACTCTCCACGGCTGACAAGATGCTGAATTATTCCGTCAACCAGCTGATGAGTATCTTGCATATCAGTTGTTAAACAACTTAAAGTCCTCTGCCAGCGGCGGTAGATTTATAGAGGCTTCTGGAGAAAGTTTGTTTATTCCCAGTCTAGTGACGCTATTCCATTCTTCTGGTCAGCTCCATCACACTCCAAACGCGTCATTAGAACACTACTGTGCTTCAAAAAATTAGCGATAATGTTACCATGACAATGCTACTGATGGAGGGGGATAGAAAATCTGGAGTGGATCGAAATGATCTGCGACCAATACAAACACACACTACCTCAGCTAACATCAAAACTGTTTAATGCACAATCACTAACAAACAAATCCTGCCTGATACCTGTCCACATTCTGGACAACTGTTTGGATTTGATGTGCTTACAGAAACCTGGCATCAACAAGGGTTTTTTTTTCTGTTCTAATTGAGACCTGGCTTTTTTTTTTTTACCTCCAGAAAGCCCAGAGCACAAGTTGTGGTGGTGTACTGGGTGTTATCTACCAAAATGATCTGGAATAGTCCCTTCTGCCCCTGTCTGAACTGTCCTTATTTGAATGCTTGGAATTTAAATGTTAACCCCAATTTACATTTACCAGTAAACAATTACGAATTGATGGTACTCGTTTATTGGCCATCCAAATCAAATTCATATTTTATCACAGAGACGTATAACCTCTGCTAATGTTATAATACTTCAGGAATTTCTACAACTTCCGGACTATTTCAACCTTAAGAAGCTTGTCAGAGTCCCCAAACACAACAAAAACCATACTGTTGATTTAATCATTACTGACTTCACCCATGTCAGTCACCTACAGGTATATGATTTGTGTGCGTCTGATCATAAGGCCATGGAGATGCCATTTTGTCTCCCCTCACCAAACATAGATGTCAGATTTCCTTCAGTTATTGATTTACCGAACCTCCTTTACTCAAATTTCTTATCAGTTAATGGTGCAGTGGACTTTTTCAATGAAACTCTCCATAGCGTCTTTTACCTTTACTCTCCTGGACGACGAGCGTACCCTTGAGCAGTGTTAAAATGGTCCTAGACTCGCTGTCTGGGAAGTTTCAGACAGCTGTTCTGTATTATCAGTCATCTCCTCAATTCACAAGTCCCCTCACTCAGTGAAACTACAGAAGAGCACTGTAGTAATTTTATGACATTTTTCAAAACAAAAATGGACTCCATTTGTTCAGAGCTTTCTAGCTCCTGTGCCCTATACCTCTTTCCTACAGCCCTAGTGAAAGCAAACATATGTTATTCGTCCTCCAATCACCACTGCAGTAAACCTCTCAAAAAACCTACTCTTGACCCTTTTTACAAATTACAGGCCTATATTCATCCTTCCATTTCTTTCCAAAGTATTGGAAGAAGTTGTTGCTACCCACTTCCAAGACCACTTTAAATATAATAACCTTTTGTAAAATTTCAGTCTGGATCCAGTTCTGCCCACGGCACAGAAACGTGTTTGGTTAGGGTCACAAAGACCTACTGATGGTAGCTTGTGCTGGTTTACTTTCCCTCCTTGTCTGCTGCATTCGACACAGTTGATCAGGGAATACTGCTCAACCGCTTATATCATAATATTGTACTTGGTGACATTGCTTTGACCTTGATTCAGTCATATCTCAATAACAGAACAGAGTATATTTCCTTTGAAAATGAAACATCCTGGACTCTCACTGTGACCTGTGGAGTCCCTCAGAGGTCATTCCTAGGCCCCATCTTTTATATTTTATACATGATCTCCCTTTGCCATAACATTAGTCGCTATAGAATTAAATTTCATTGCTATTCCAATGGCATTCGTTATGTGAAAATTGACACGCAGTCCTCTGCAGCTTCACCATCATCAACATCTTTATCAGAACTCACTGCATATTTGAAGGAGATAAATGTGTGTATGAAACATAATTTTCTTCAGTTGAACAGTGCCAAAGCTGAAGCCATTCTGGTTGGCACATCACATCAGATTTGGACATTGCCCATAAACAGCATTTGACTCTCTGCTCACAGTTTTTCCCTCTTCCCATCAATTACTAATTTTAGTGTAAAACTTGACACACAGCTCACATTTGAAGCCTGTATCACCTCTGCAAGCTCTCGTTTCTCCATGTCAGAAATGTCGCCAAACTATGTCTCACCTCATCAGATGGTCCATGCCTTTTTCTTCTCTAGACTGGGCTATTGCAATACACTTCTCATCAGGATTCCTAGCAAGAGTCTTCAGAGATTACAATACATTCTGAACAGTGCTGCTAGGATCTTGATGAGAGTGTGAAAATATGAACACCTTACTCCTATTCTCCATTCTCTTCATGGCTTCCTGTCTCTGACCGGATTGAATACAAGATTTTCCTTCTTACTCACCAATGCATCTGGCAGTGCACCTTTCTACCTGACAGAACTATTCACCCCACCACTAACTTCATCACGATTTCTCCATTCTACGAATTCAAATCGCCTTCTAGCCCCAGAATTAAGCTCAGTTTCATGGGTGACTGGGCCTTCCGTTCTGCTGTTTCTTTTTCTCATACAAATGTTTTACCTTGTAGCACTTTTTGGTTGAGAAGTGTAAAGTGCATTAGAAAAAAAACTATTATTATTTCATTCGTCTGTGATTATGTCCAGATTTTATAAATATAAAGGTAATAAATTCTTATTACCTTGGTTTTTAGCTTTCCCTCATTTCCCAACTCGTCAACCATAATCAGAGTACACATCACATGAAGCAAATTGTTTAGAAAAAGCAAAGGCATTTAAGTTTTCTCAGCCTGATTTCATCATCGATATTAAGGGCCATGCTGAAAAGTCCCTCGCTTCAAACACTTGTGCAGAGTGCTCAAAAAATATAGCTGCTAGGGCAACCAGGGAGGGCAACTAAGGATTGCTGACCTTCCAGTAGAGCATGGCATTCTCTGACTGTAGAGTCATTGTTTGGCTAAGGTACCTCTGCCATTGAAAAAATGCTCATGTCATCTCACGACCAGTTGCTGTTGTCCTTTGCTCCAGGACTTCATCAACAATGGTACAAAAGCTACTCTGGCTTTTACTTGCTGGGTCCAGCTTTTGGGACTTCTTTTCTGGCTCTGATAATGTTTTGGATATGGCCTTCAGGCCTTCATCCATCTTGTCTAGCTTTGCTAATAGTGCTTTCTTTTCCAACCTTCCAGCAGCTACAACTGCAAAAGTATAAAAATGAAGCAGAATTTAAATGTATCATACTGAACGACACGGGAATACATCAGTACATTACACTACAAGGAAACACACACACATAAAAGTGAGAGGTGAAATCATACCTGGCTTTATAGTTTGAATCAAGCAGGGTTGGCGTATAATGGCTGAATATCCACATGGCTAAACTGTTTCTTCGCAGCTGCAAAGTGTGTGAAATTCAATAGTTTTACCTTTTTAATATGTCAGTGTGTTGTTGCTAATACACTACAAGAGTTATCATAGTGAAATAAGCAGTCAAAGCCATGGCTGAGCATTTCTGCTTTGAAACTGCAGTGCAACAAAAAAGGTCTGAATGAGCAAATTCAGACATACAGGGTTTGTTGCATCATACACCTAATGAATCTTTCACACATGAACTCCAGAGAATTTTCAGAGAAACTCCAGAGTATCGGGTCCAGAGATGTCCCGGAATACTCTGAACATTTTCTACTTTATTCTCATATGCACTGACTCTGACTTTACCCTGAGATTTACCAAGGATGAACTCTGGGTAATGTCTGCATCATATGTTGCTGGTGGTCGCGTGCACATATAAAGCTCGTCTGGGGAAACTCCAGAACATTACCGTGCATGTGTAAAAGGGGCATGAGTAACCAATCCCATGTACCATGCTGGGTACGGTTTTTATTGCATGTACATAGATCTGTGTAGTGAATTATGGTAAAGGTTTAAAGGCCATTTTTATTTTTTTAGGACATTCTAGAGGTCTTTCTCTGGGTCTTTCTTTACTTCTATATGTAATTCTCATGCACAGCAATGAATTTTAATGGGTTTAATTTATGACCCGAGGGGTGGTTAATCCTTTGTTCGCTCTCATTTTCTCAACCGAGAAGCCGTTCTGTGCACATTGACCATGGGAAGACATCTTTTAGAGAAGCAGACAAAGCACTCTCTTCTCTTAACTCCAAGCCAAGCCTTTAATGTTCCTGGAAGGTCATACTCCATTGAATATGCAGACAGGGTTTGGTTCTCAGTAATAGGTACCCTGTTCCCACTTGTTTGCATGTCTTGCTGGATGCATTTAGGGGCCATGTTTATCTTAAATGCCCTCTAGACCTAAATAAGTGACTGGTGAGCGCTTAAAGTGACCCACAAATTTTCTGCAGGTAGTAGGATCATCTCTTTCTTTGTGCTGTGACAGCACGTCATATAATGACAAATAATAGCACATTTGCATTTACACACACACACACACACACTAGAGCACTAGGGGCTATGAACACACACCCAGAGCGGCAACAGCCATCCCCAGCGCTCGAGGAGCAGTTGTGGGTTCTGTGCTTTTCTCAAGGGCCACTCAGCCATGGACTAAGGGAGGAGGACAGTACTGTTCCTTCACTCCCAACACCCCCAATTTTCTTGTCGGTTGTGGGAATGGAACCAACAAACTTTCAGTCCTGTCCTATGCGCACGACATAAACTTGCGAGTCCAAGTTGATCCGTTGTGTTTCTTTTGTTTTTTTTTTCTTTTTTGAAGTTTGAAGGCATTGTATTGTAAGAAGACAAGAATTTGGTGCTTGTCAATTCACTGTGCGTGGAGCATCTTCTGTAGCCGCTGTGATTGACTCCACTGTGAGACTCTCAACTGTTTAGCCTGCAGCATCACTTTTTACAAGATAACATCTGAGTGCCATCAGACTTAATAATGACATCGGACACACATTCGAGCTCCAGATGTCAGTCATGAAACCAAGTGTTGTCACACTTTTCAATCTCTTAGAAATAAATGTACACCCTGCATTGTACTCTGAGATCAGCCATCGACGAAAGGTTAGAGAAGTGGGCTTAGGAATGGAAGATCAGCAATTTGCTCCCCAGGACTGTGGGGGATAATGGGGGAGTGATGTAACCGTGCTTTCTCCTGCTTCAGCTTTGATCACTGCACTGGGTATGTGTGTGTGTGCAAAAAATGCTTACGTGTGTGTGTTCACTTAAATTTTCAATAATGAAAAAAGATTAGGCAGCACAGTGGCACAGCAGCTAGTGTCGCTGTCACACACCTCCAGAGTCCTGGGGTTGTGGGTTTTGAGCCCAGCTCCAGGTGACTGTGTGTTCGCCCCATGTCCGCATGGGTTTCCTTCAAAGGATTGGCGCCCAGGGTGTGTACCCTTCTTGCGCTGGGTGCTTCTGGGTGGGCTTTGAACACACAGTGACTCTGAACTGTATAAGTGCTTACAGACAATGAACGAATGGAAGAATGAAAAATTAGCTGTGGCAACTTGCTTATCTTCTTGGAAAGGGTAGCTTGAAAAAATTCCGTACTCCTATTCAAGGCTTCTGCAAATGTGTTCATAATTGTATAGGTTTTTAAAAAAAATGTATTTATTAATTTTTACACAGTTGTAGTGCCTCTTCTTTGAATGGCTTGTTTTACAGACATTAGTCTGTTGTTTGAAACAACTATTTTATTGTCAAGTACTTCCATGTCGCTGATATAATATCAACTCCAACTGTTGATATGATAGCCATGATTGCCAGCTAAATTTACGTACTGCTGATTACTGATGGCGCTTTGCATTTGTGCGGAGAAATGACCAAGAGTTGCTAAAAAAAGTTAGCTTGTGACAAGTAAAAATGTTAAAATTTCACTATTTTTAACATGATTTTTCATACTTGTTTTTCTTTGTGACTCACATTTTTGGCCTTTTTCTATACATACTTTAGCGATCATCTTAGCCATTATGTCATAGGATGCTCATCCTATCCGATGAGAGATGCAGGTATAATCAAGGATATTGAGAACATGTTGGGAGGCAGGCTTAACTAGCAGCTTTGTGTTATTAGAGCTTGGTATTTTTCATCTTGTTATTGTCTATAAGACCTTTGTATGTAGAGGGTGTTGATTTGGGTAAATGTCTTTTGTTTTGTATGTGTAAAGTCCATGTGGGAGTAGCACTGCTGTACATTAAACTCTGCTATTTATTCTTGTTTAAACTCAAAAGCCAAGCAAATTAGGCTGCCCCTAATAGAAGGTGTTTTTTGTGACCGCCATTATGGTTATTATTATGTACAGGCTAAGCACGTATAATAATTTAATAATAGACTGTGAAATTCCTAGCACTTGTTACAAGCTGTGTGGCACTACACACAGTTCTGAGATATTGCAGGCTAGATCTGTTACAAAATCAGTTATATATAATGTTTCCTCTTCATTCTGATATCCGATCCAGCACTTCCCTCTGATAGCAGCCTGATAGCGTTATCCAGTATTGGATTGGTTCCATCTCTAATATTTCCTTTCTACCCGTTTAATATGGTTATTGTTGCAATACCTAGAAAAACATGTTTTTGTGACTGCGGTGTATTTATAAAATTATAAAGTGTTCCTGCTGGTGATTTAGTGGTGAATCAGTGAAGAGTTCTCCAAGGTTCAAATAATCCATTATCCAATATAGTAGACATCACTGAAGATCCTTCACAGTATTTTTATTACTTATTAAAGTTCTTTTTCATTTTAAAGAATATTTTTTTCTCACTCTATAAAGTGCACATATGCTTTTTGTAGCTGATGATTCATGCAGACATGCAGGCCATTTTTTTAGTTTCAATAAAGACATAACCTGCTTTTGCTGTTACAAAATGCAACCTGGAAAAAACACTCTATCTCCCAGTATTCACTCAGAACCTGGAACACTTAGATGCTCTGAGACATCTGAACCACCAACGCAGCCATTTTCACAAATGGACATATGCCAGAAGCTTGCTTTCCACAGATCTGAGCAGGTAAAAATGTGTTTATTTCCAGTTCATTTGCCTTATTCTGCATTATAGTCAACAGGTGTCACATGACTCTGATTTCCATGTGTTCCATGTGATTTTTTTTTTTTTTGACCAAATGGGCCTAGGATTTGACAATGCTTTATTACCTAGAAAATGAGGGGGAAAATAAGATATGAGTTTGGCAGCATCCAGGTACAAAATGTAGTGTCTTGTTAAAATAATTCCAGGATTCTGGGTTCAAACCTCACCCGAATCTCTCATGTCCTCCCACAGTCAAACACATATTGGTAGGTGGGTTGGCTGTGAAATAATGTCCCAATGTGTGAGTTTGAGAGGCTGGGTTGAAGATGAAATCTGTCTGTCTCATACCCATTATGTGACCTAATATTTTTTAAATTATGAAAGTTAATATTATTTTTTTTTTATTAAAGTAAAACACAGGGAGTCTTTGGAGTCATTGGGCTTCGGAGTCAACTCACTCATGCATATTTAGCAGTTTAAAGGTAAGACTTTTGCATTTAGGGTCTTGGCAAAACAGATGGCCTATGCAGTCACTCTGATAGTGGTACTTACAAGAATTGCAGTGACATTCTCCTGTTATTGATCAGAGACAGTGTAATAAATACCAATTAGAACTGTGACATCCACACTGGCGCAAAGATGTATCAATTTTCATGTGCACAAAACAGCAGTCAACAGTGGTGCAGAGCTCATGCGCAGAAGTGTATCTCTGCATGTGACACCATGTTAGCTGCACGGGTCTTGTAAAATGGCATTTATAAACCAGGCATGATATTTTGCTTTTGTGAACATCATGTGAAGAGCAGAAATAGATATAAACACACACCAGCAGGAGCTCCTAAATGTGTTTGAATCTTGAAAACCAATTATTAAAATTTGCACATATTGAGGCATATTACTACATACAAAGTCAATTACTGACCCTTACCGTCTCTGTTATCTACAATGAGATGTGTAGCATGAGGATACTTTTAATCACCCAAAAGCAGAAATATTATTTAAAATAAAGGAAATATAATTAGCTTATATAGTCCAATTTAAAAGGTTGATGTTTGAAGAGACACAACATATAGCTTTTATTTTTAAACAACAGTGTATGTAGGTACGATGCTGGTTTACATATTATTACCAATATTTATAAGAAATTTTGTGTTCTTCTAGTTCTAAACCAATACTTATAGTATTTTATTCATTACTTTATTGCATTTATTAAATGGAGCGCAGCACAGTAAAGATTTGTTCAGACCCTGTGTATTCACAGCAGTTACTGTTTTGTACTGTTCAAAATTAGGTACACAAATACTGGTGGAAAAGGGCTATTAAAGGATGGCTGGTTCGCCGCTGGTGGCTTCAGCAGGAGAATGTCTGGCTTTAGTTCCTCATCTGTATTGATTGGTTGGTAGTAAGAACTGCAAAAATGCATTAGTGGCTTTAAAATAATATACATTTTTTAAACTTTAAATAATTATTGGGTTCCCAATTTAACACACAAACAATGTGTCATTTTCGTGGAATTTCAAAACATTATTTCAAACAAAAACAAATGAAATCATAAACACATTAAACCCAGCCTGCTATAATTAAGCGGAAATTTTTCAGACATAGCATGGCACACTGTCATGTTTCTCTCAGCTAGAGCTTTTATTCTGCTGTTTTGTAGTGTATAGTTTATGTCATGAATGTAGCAGTGAGAAATGGACTTCCACAAAGAATCTGCTCTCTTTTGTAGCTTTTTAACATGAGCATCCGGTACGAGCCAGCAGTTATTATCCACTGAAAGAGTAGTGGCTGTCTTGAGTCAGGGCAGCAGACTGTGCGCCTTGATATGCTAATCAGATCTGTTGTGGTCAGAAAAAGGTAATCCTTTGATGCATGCCTTGCCTTCAATTCTCTCAGCTTGTCCTCCAGTCAATTGCCTGCTGTAGACACTGAGTGATGGCAGATTTTAGGTGGAGTGAAATTCTTCCTTCACTGATGTTTAACATATGGCATGTAGTACCCTCTAATATCCAGAGACCACTTTATAATTATTTAATTTCCTATCAGACCTGAGGAAGTAATAATTGATTCACTTTTTATAGTGTCTGGAAAAAGCAGATAAGACATAAAATTACAACCATCTCCTTGTCTCTGCATTCATTTTGTAGTTCTACAATTACAGACTGGCTAGGACCCCTTACGGTAGCACAACAGAACAGGTTTAATTTGGTTGGTGGACTGTTCTCAGAAATACTCAAGGAGCACTGCTGTGTCTGAACCACGCATACTAGCACAACACGTACTAATACCACCACCACCACGTAAGTGTCACAGCAGCACATAATTGTAGAACAAAAAATGGCTCCTGTGCTTCTGATAAAATGCATATTGAATGTAGAAACACAGAGGTAGCAGTAATGTTAAGGCTAATCCCTGTCTATTTAACAGAACAAAAGGAAAGCAAATTACTTCTTTGTTTGATTAACATTTTTTATTAACATTTTATTAACAATAGTGGATGTCCACTATTGTTTATTATTTATTAACAATGGTTTATGTCCATCCATCCAAAGAGTGGAGTGTGGATTTCTCTTATCTGTCAAAGATTAAAGTTATAAGTGCAGTGTATCTGCAAAGTTTTGAAGGTCGTGTAGGTGTGGGCTGGTTATTATAAATCTTATTTTCAACTCTAGCTTTCAGAAGATGACTATTTTATCAGCTCCTCTCTGAAATACCTCCTGAAAAATGAATAACTTACCTAGGAATTAAACTGAAGGTTGGTCTCTTACAATTAGACAGCATAATACATTTGACATAGCCACAGCCAGGCTCACCCAGTCATGTGTTTATGCGAGATTTGCTGCAAAATGGTTGTCTGTAACTGCTTATCCAGTTTAGGGTCGTGGTGGGTCTGGAGGCTACCCGGAATCACTGGGTGCAAGGTGGGAACACACCCTGGTGGGGGTGCCAGTCCTTCGCAGAGTCTCACACACTCATGTCTATGGACACTTTTGAGACACCAATCCATCTACCAACGTGTGTTTTGAACCGTTGGGGAAACTGGAACACCTGGAGGAAACCCACCTGGACATGGTGAGAACACAGCAAACCTCAGAGTGGGGCTGGAGCTGTGTGACAACGATACTACCTGTTGTGCCACCATAGCACCTGCTTATTTTTCAATAATGAGAAAAAAATACAACCTCAAACCCACAACCCCCACCACACACAAACACACAGATGCACAACCTATTTGCACGGTTGTCTGCTTTGCAAGTTTATCAACAGAGTTTTCTTGTGATCTGAAGTCAAATTAAAAAGCCTCTTCTTTTATCTGACACTCTGAGTCTAATTAGTGCTTTTTCTAATTTTATTAGCTTTCACAGCACAGAGGAAAACACAAAGCTAATGCTGAGAAGACCTGGCAGTAGAAAAGGCTTTGAGGCAGAAAGAAGCACGCATGCATGAACAGCTTTGTCTGCCAGGACCGAGCCACAGTGACTCCTGTTGTTTTGACTCAAATTGAATTTTTGGACTTGGAAGAAGTTAGAGAAGGCTCCAAATAATCTAAACAGGAAAAGACATTTTTTGACAGGTCTATAGTGTATACATTGGATAATAAACACATAGGGACATACATTATGCCACTGTCATCCATCTCCAGGAGTACAGGTGGGCATAATTGTCATTGTTTTGTCTGGGTTGGCAGTTACTCTTCTCCTGCAAAAATGCTGAGAAGTCCAGTGGTGTATAAAAGTGTACATTATTTACTATATTTTATATATATATATATATATATATATATATATATATATATATATATATATATATATATATATAACTGGTAATAGTACAGTTTTTATTTATATAACCAACACTAGTGTAGATCTACTTATACTTGTGGATAGTAAATAAAATGGCAAATTTTTTGTTGTAAACATTGCAAACTCTGGTTTCTATCAACACCACTTTAATTGGAATTGGAATTTCTTTTGGCAATTTCAGGTTTTCTGTATAGTTCATCATTAGCAATTGAATTTAATAATAATAATAATTTTGATATCAGTGGACTTCCTTTTTTTAACCAAATGTTCAGATTGGAATTGGATTTAATACATTTTTTTCACCAGTTCATTTAAATAAACCTGTATTGTTTCCTCATAGGTCTTTCAGCTCAGATTGAGATGTCTATAGAAGGAAACGACAGATCTGCTGTAATTACTTTGAACTTTGATTTTACATGATCTTTTCTTTTTCTAATTATGGAGTCCTGAAATGCGGTGAAATCTTGACTAGATGTTTTTAGCATGTAATTATTCTGCTTGTCTTTGAGATGCTGCCTCCGGATTTGGCGATGAAATAAACGCAGAGCACAAACATCCTTTTATTCTGAGCTCAGAACATGAGCGTTTTGCTGTCTCCACCAATGGAAAACATGGGCTATTGTCACAAGCAGTGCAGCAATTAAGGAGTAAAGCACTGGAGTGGAGTTGTCTGCTCGTCTGGCGTTTATGGCCCTGTGCCGGCCGCATGTGGAGCGTTGGCAAATGGACCGCATGTCTCCTTCTCTCCACCTCTCCAGGGAGCCCCATGGAAAGATTTAAAGTTTGCGACAGATGTAGCAGAATGGGGAGTGAACTTGGATGTATTCCTGAAGGAAGCTGAGGTTTTTTCAAGCCAAGTGTTGCATTTTTAATCTGCTCTGACACTCTCCGGGACCATGTTAGAGCCGAGCCCATATTGAGCTGTGAGAACTGATCCACTCTCTGCTGGAACCCCATTCCCAAGTGTGCAGCTGAAATTTCTGGACACTGTGTGGCTTTCAGCTTTTGTTTACAACAGACTTTTTATTAATAATGCACCCAAATGCATGTTCTTGGTCAAAACTAGAATTGAGGACAGATTTCAAACCTGGCAACAAAACATAAAACTGACAGTTAATAAACATAAAATCATTTTTGGCAATTAAACTATTTAATAGAACTGTCAGTTCTTTGAACAGGACAGCAGTTACATTTTGATGCCTAAGCATCTTAATTGAACTGTCCATTCCGCCTTAAATTATACAGCAGTTACATTTTGGTGCCTAATATCATAATAGGACTAACTACTCTATTTTGAATGAGAGGGTTACCTTCGAAGTCCTGCACCATTTTAAGGTGGAAATAAGAACTATTTCCCATAGAAGAAAAAGCTAAACAACTTTCTATTCTGCTTATTTTTGCTTTGTTCTGTGTATGTCATATAAAAACATGTGGGTGTTGTGTTCTTAAGTGGGTATTTCATGTTTTAAAAGTGGCACTGAGTGAGATGTAACATATTGAGCATTGTGCTTGATCCTACAAATCAAGAATGAATATCAAATCTGTTGTCTAATGGCTGGACAGTAGTTCAATATCAATGTATGTCATAATATAGAATGTTTCGATAACAATACGATTTTTAAAAAAATTTCCAATATTTCAATATACATTATTTACATTATCTGTTACTGATTGATGGTCATAACAGGGTACTGTTTAAAAGTATCAATACTGACAAATCCTGGCCCAAAAACTGGGCTGATTTTCTGTTTTTCTATGCTATTTATATCGACATCAGGATTATATCATATCGACTGAAATTTTGAAATATATTGTGATATAAATTTTGGTTGTATTGTCTAGCCCAATTCCTAGTAGAAATGGAGGAATACTTCTGCATGTCTATGTGATTAATCTGAAATGATTGTGATATACTGCAATCAATATGTGGTGAAGATGATACAGAACATGCTATGCTTGAAGCATGACCCTTGTATGCCTTTTGAAAAGAGATGACACAAGAACCGATTCTTTTGTACCAAGTCGATACCAAACTTCTGAAAATGATATGGTTCTTGTTTCCTGTGGTAACGGAGGTACCGAAAGCTTCACTGATCTCCCAGACCACACGAGGTCACCATAACAAGCCTACACGCTAATAAGCCAAGAAAGCTAAAACAACAACACGAGGAATCGTGACAGCAGGAGAAGAAATGAGTCCGTTGCAACTGGTTAAAAAAAAAAATTAAATAAATTATATATATATATCTTTCTGTCAAACCGTTTGTTTGTAATGAGTACTGGCAAAAGGTCTACAGAAAATGCTAATAAACTATTAAAATATGATCCCTGTGTAGCTTAGGCACTCAGCGTTCCAACGACACGTCAGTCAAGTCTGTAGACCAGTCAAGGTCCAAGTTATGGCGATGGGCAACCTAGGAGGAGGTACAAACACAGACCATACTTCAACAGAGTGCATTTGGTTTCAGACTCACGCAGCGTGAGAGAAGACTCAAATGTTTCTATTTGGCAGCCACAAGCTCCACAAACAGTAATCAAGACTCTAAACTTGTTTTCAAAGCTTTGACTTCTTCCACTAGTTAGATTTAGGAAAGTCTAGTCAAAATGTAATTGTGCATCCTGTTTGGGACAGGGTGACTTGACCTGACCCTCTTCAAGGGAGAAGTGAGAGGGTAGAGGTAATAGAACAGATGTAAGGTCTAATTTATGGAATGAGCTGACAGAACAATATTGGGAACATCTGGGACTTGGGGTAATCTGAGACATGATGCAATGGTAACAGGAAAAGTGTTTGTGACAAATGCCCTATAACTACTGCTGTGAATGTGTAAATAAACCAGAGTTTGGAGAGAACGCCAGAATCTGTGTCTTTATTCCTCTGCTTTCTCCTTGGGCCTAAGAATAATTTTGAACCTCGGTCTTCTTCCCTGGTGGCACTTAGACAATTGCCATACCAATTAAGAAAAAAAAAGTCAGCTAACTAGGTATTGAGATGCACCCTGTTTATGGCTTTTGGCTGTTACTTCAACTGAGCTTTTATGGCTGCCTTTACGAAGAGATGTTTTATCTTTCATGATAGGATCTCTTTTCCAAACCGAAATGTTGACATAAAAAAAGAACAGAGCTGACTGAGACCATCTAAAGAAGACCAATCTTTTAAAATTTCTGCATAATTCATTGAGCTATTGAGATGTAAACGAGGTCATTCCGAAGGGGTTTGATGTGAAACACTGAGTTCTAGACAAAGTCTTAGAGTCAGAATTGTTCACAGCAGTGGTAGAAACCAGGCATCTGAAGAGTTTAATGCTTTTGAAATCTTCCTTGCAGAAAGCTATTACAGAAAGTAGTTAGGAATATATTACTTCATGCTGGAGACACTGTTTCTCAGTCATCTTAAGATGAGGGTTTGGCCTGAAATGAGTTTTTGAAGCATGTTTGCATACAAGAGAAAACATTCCCCAAAGAATTGTTTATTCAGATTTACCACTGCTTTACTAGAACAAACATTACATATAAAAATTCAGATGACATATTCGAAGGCACTGGTGGTCTTGGGCGGTAAACAAAATGGCTGTATTTGTGGTGTGTCTTCAGTGAACCATTGCACATCTGACTGCTCTGAATGACTATGTTTTGATCTTATTAACTGAAATTAGAGGAAAAAAGGGTGTGGATCTTCACTTTAAAGTCTGGTAGTTTTGATCATTGAATAAATATCAAGCACAGCAGTGAATGCCTAAGCTTAGTTTTCCCCTACAATGCCCTCCAAAATAATTGGTACCCAGGGTAAAATTGAACACAAAGGGCTATGAAAAACTTTGCCGAAGTCTTTGTTGTGTATAGGCTTGATCTCACCCTGATAAAGAAAGAAAGATAACCTCTCGATGAGGTCAAAAAATCCATAGAGGAAGGGGAAAACAATTTGTCTTTTATATTTATTGCTTTAAACTTTATACACTGTTTATACATCAGTTTTTTTGTGAAAAAACCCAATACAGGTCTTTCCATTTCATGGCGAATGAGATGAGAGAAAACAGAATGAGGACTGAGGCCATGACTTCATCCAAAATCTGTTCAGAGGCTTGGGTTCTCCCTTGTGAAATCTCTCTTTAGCACCCCACAGGTTTCTTTATTGGACTTTGTGCCAGGGGCTGAGATGACCAGTGTAAAAGCTTGATTCTGTGCTCACTGAAGCATTTCTGTGTGGATTTGGAGGTATGCTTTGGGATCATTGTCCCGCTAGAGGATTCAACCATGACCCAGTCTTATATCAAGCTTTACACCTTTTTAGCCTCCTAGCAGAAGCAAGGCCAGGCTTTGATCTAAAATCTCCAGCCATGTGTCCTAATAAGGTTCTCAGGGCTTAGGGAAAAAATGGTCAGCAGCACTGTGGCCATTAGATTTATTTTGGCATGGCCTTGAGTCTTTTATTGTAATCGTGTTTGTTTTAGAAAATGAAAAGAATGATCCTCCTTTGACAAACCTTATTAGTCTGGACCATAATTTTTCCTAGGAACAGGGTTCCTGGTATGAACTGGAAAACACGTGTCATTAATTTGAGCAGTGTGTGCAAAAGTGTGAGTTGAAAGCACTTCAGCGTCCGTTTATAGTCCATTCAACCAATGGGAATTTAGGCTCTGAGCAGGTTCAACCCAGAGCTGTATTGAGAGTGAGTTGCGTTAACTCAGTTGAATCCAATGGTCCATGGTGGATCATGGAGCCTCTCAATAGATCCTGGAAGTTAGCGGCAGACACCAGCAGTGCCGAACAGAGTGTGATGCGCATTTAAAGTTTAACACGTTTCAAGAATGAGATTTTATATTACCAGCACACCTATATCCAACTAACAAGTGTGTTAAATCATGCTAGCCGATTTCCCCACTATATTTGGGGAACGTTAACTCTTAATTAGGCTATAGGACTTTGAGTAAAGTGTAAACATAACGAACAGCCTGGAAATGACCTTCTCATAATGTCATTTTATGATTTATTCTGTTGGGAAATTAGAGAAAATTTATTCTACTGTGTTGTTTGTCTGGGGGTGTATGTGTTAAATATAACTGGGCGCGTGACTGTAGAGTTGTGAGTGGAGAAGGTGAAATGAGAATTTATTTTGCAATAGTATCTAAGCTAAAGTTACACAACAGTAATGAACAGAATTGTTTTTGTGATTAGGTAGAATATGATGTAATGCGTATCTGTAACTTAAACAGTAAAGTAAGAACAGTAATCTGTTATATGTTGTGAACATTACTTCACATATACCTATGAGGCAAGTAACGGCAGATTTTTACACTAATCCTGAAATAATGGCAAATTATTATTATTATTATTATTATTATTATTAAGCATATATGTAACCACATACATGGGTCAATGTGCTGTACAAATATTGTAAATCAATGCATTTATTGAAGACTAATGACCAATGTGCAGTTTCTCTCCCTGATGCATTTAAAATGGCTGCCTAGATCTTCCTGGATCTATTTGGGGTCTGCATTAGTCATGTGACCACTAAGCATTTACGACTTCCGTTGGCCCAAATCTTTGTCTATACAGCTCTGGTCCCCACCCACAGAATCACCATGGTAACTTGTTGTGAGTGGGTTTGAAATTGTGAACCAGGAATAGCCCAGGATTGACCTCTGTCTAGAAAACAGTAGAAGTCCATTGTTGTGGAATGCAAACTTCTGCAACTGTGTCCTGAGATCCTGCTTTGCAGTCATACTTCAGTACAAACAACATTGTCCCATACGGACACGTCAGCTTGTGTGTCATTTCTCATATGGATCTGTTTAAACAGCCCTTGATGTAAGATATGACCCGAGGGCTAGAGTTTCAGACAAGCCAGATGATGAATTTAGGTTTTGCAGTGTGTATCAGGAATTTGATCCCACCTGCAGTGTGGTGCACTACATTTCTGAGAATTCCGAACTCCTCCAGACATTACTTGGCTTAATTCACTTTCTCTTAGTTTAACCCATCTAGACTAATCAGACTAATTCATATTTTTTGGCAATAATCAACTCAAGTTCACTTCTTATTTGAAGGTTTTCCATTCAACCTTCAATGATGTAACAGTTCTGTGGAACTGCAAATAAGAATAATAAGCTGCCTCAAGATTTTCAGCTCAGGGCTAAAAATATCCTCTTGACATGACCTTTATTCATTTGCTATTAGTTAAGAACACTCGTGATGTCAACATGCAGAATGATTTTTGATTGTTTATTAAGCATTAAAAAAATACAAACCAGATTCCAAAAAAGTTGGGACACTAAACAAATTGTGAATAAAAACTGAATGCAATGATGTGGAGGTGCCAACATCTAATATTTTATTCAGAATAGAACACAAATCACAGATCAAAAGTTTAAACTGAGAGAATGTATCATTTTAAGGGAAAAATGTTGTTTCAAAATTTCATGGCGTCAACAAATCCCCAAAAAGTTTGACAAGGCCATGATTTACCACTGTGTGGCATCCCCCCTTCTTACAACACTCAATAGACGTCTGGGGACAGAGGAGACCAGTTTCTCAAGTTTAGAAATAGGAATGCTCTCCCATTCGTGTCTAATAAAGGCCTCTAACTGTTCAATCGTCTTGGGCCTTCTTTGTCGCACCTTCCTCTTTATGATGCGCCAAATGTTCTCTATAGGTGAAAGATCTGGACTGCAGGTTGGCCATTTCAGTACCCGGATCCTTCTCCTATGTAGCCATGATGTTGTGATATCTGCAGAATGTGGTCTGGCATTGAAAAATGCAGGGTCTTCCCTGAAAGAGATGACGTCTAGATGGGAGCATATGTTGTTCTAGAACCTGAACATAGTTCTCTGCATTAATGGTGCCTTTCCAGACATGCAAGCTGCCCATGCCACAAGCACTCATGCAACCCATACCATCAGTGATGCAGGCTTCTGAACGGAGCGTTGATAACAACTTGGGTTATCCTTGTCCTCTATGGTCCGGATGACATGGCGTCCCAGTGTTCCATAAAGAACTTCAAATCGTGATTCATCTGACCACAGAACAGTCTTCCATTGTGCCACACTCCATTTTAAAAGACCCCTAGCCCAGTGCAAACGTCTGAGCTTGTGGAGCTTGCTTAGAAATGGCTTCTTCTTTGCACTGTAGAGTTTCAGCTGGCAACGGCGGATGGCACGGTGGATTGTGTTCACTGACAATGCTTTCTGGAAGTATTCCTGAGCCCATTCTGTTATTTCCTTGACAGTGGCATTCCTGTTTGAGGTGCAGTGACGTTTAAGGGCCCGGAGATCACGAGCATCCAGTAGAGTTTTACGGCCTTGACCCTTACGCACAGCAATTGTTCCAGATTCTCTGAATCTTTTGATGATGTTATGCACGGTTGATGATGATAACTTAAAAGTCTTTGCTATTTTACGCTGGGTAACACCATTCTGGTATTGGTGCACTATCTTTCTGCGCAACAATGGTGGAATTGGTGATCCTCTTACCATCTTGACTTCAGAGAGACACTGACACTCTGAGAAGCTCGTTTTATACCCAATCATGTTGTCAATTGACCTAATTAGTGTTAATTGGTCTTCCAGCTGTTCGTGATATGCTCAATTTTCTTTTTCCAGCCACTTATTGCTACTTGTCCCAACTTTTTTTAAATTTGTTGACACTGTGAAATTTTGAATCAACATATTTTTCCTTTAAAATGTTACATTTACTCAGATGAAACTTTTGATCTGTCATCTATGTTCTATTACGAATAAAATATTGACATTTGCCATCTCAACATCATTGCATTCAGTTTTTATTCATAATTTGTTGTAGTTTAAAATCTCATAGTGTGAGGTAAAGTTAACTTCACTCACTCACCTTCTTTAACCATTTAATCCTGATCAGGGTCACGCTGAGTCTGGAGTCTACCAGGATAAATGGGTGCAAGACTGTAACACACCCTGGATAAGGCATTACACACTGACACCTTTACCCAGTCACTCACACAGTCACAACTCTGGACAATTTCACACATTCACCCAGTCAGTAGATTATTAAATTAATAATGCAGTGGAAAATTGATTATCAACTTTGACTGAAATGCCCTATATGTGAGGTCATCAATTTGCCATGTTGCACACCTGTATGTACCTGTCCTGGCCAAGCAGGAAACTGGCAGCAGGTTTGAAACTACAGTACTGTGCAAAAGTTTTAGGCACTAGAGATTATGAGATTTAAAAAGCTTTTTATCTGAGCAGTAAGTGTTTATTTGCAAAGCAAACAAACAATAAATAACACCCAATATTAGAAAAAAATAACATTATTCCAGAAAGTGTGATACTTTGTGTGTGAATGTGTTGGTTTAACTTTTTCCAAATCTCTCCTCGTGGCAGTCCGTATTATTATTTGAGGTTATCATCCAATACCTAGATTCACTGGTTAATAAATAATGCTTGTAAATAATGTGTGCTGTTGATTTAACAAATTCATGCAATCAAGGAGAATCTGAACAAAACATTGTTCTTTAAACTCACTCACACCTACTACTTTATAGAAAAAAAAATCTTATATTATTTATTTGTTTTATATTATTGTTTTTTGTATTTACTGTGATTATATATAACTTCATACAAACACCTTGCTTATTGAGAAGGCATTAGTTTATATATATATATATATATATATCTTAGGTGCCTAAGACTTCTGCACAGTACTGTATATTGGAAAATTTGGCTGTCTGTAATGAAACCTCTCAAATTTTGATTGCAACATAAGAACAGCTAGTACTATTAATATGCTGTGAAATTTAGCCATGTACATTACTGACCTGATGTCTCCAAAATCTTTCTACTGTTGAGCTCTTTGTTGGGGGTGGAGAAGATGTGAAATGGAGCTTTGGAGACTTGGTGAATGCAGCATTCACTCAGGTCCTCTGAGTAATCTGCGGAGAAGGTTTTCTTCACCTTCCTTCCTCACTGAGCTCGAGGCTAGATAGACTTGCATCTTCTTCCAGGGAGGTTCATCATAGCCTCAGTTATACATGGCTTTTTGTTCCTTATTGTTTTTCTTATGATGAAGGAATAGTGGAGGTATTTCTGGTATTACGGATTTTGTGTAGTTTTCACGTTGTGTGATTCATTGTAGTGAACAAGTTGTTTATTCTGTTAAACTGGTGTAAATGTAATACTTAAATGTAGCTGAAGTGGTGTGGTTCCCAAATTAGGTGTCAGGACCTCACAATGGGGTTGTGGGTTATTCCTTCCCTCACTCCCTCTCTCACTCCGTTCCTCGTGACTTGTCCTTTCCCTTCCTATTGCTTCTTTCATTCTTTCTTTCTTTCTTCCCTACATTTTCATTTCCCCTTCTGTTAACTACCCTATTCTACTATAACCAACCTATAGTCTAAATGTCTACATTATTAATAGACACCTATGAATTACACTTTGTTTATTTAAATATATTAAATTGTTGTTAGAGTGGGTGGCACGGTGGCGCAGCAGGTAGTGTCGCAGTCACACAGCTTCAGGGACCTGGAGGTTGTGGGTTCGAGTACTGCTTCTGGTGTCTGTGAGGAGTTTGGTGTGTTTTCCCCGTGTCTGCTTGGGTTTCCTCCAGGTGCTCCGGTATCCTCCCACAGTCCAAAAACACACAGTTGGTGTATTGATGACTCAAAAGTGTACATAGGTGTGAGTGTGTGAGTGATTGTGTGTGTTGCCCTGTGAAGGACTGGCGTCCCCTCCAGGGTGTGTTCCTGCCTTGTGCCCAATGATTCCAGGTAGGCTCTGGACCTACCGTGACCCTGAACTGGATAAGCGGTTGCAGATAATGAATGAATGAATGTTGTTATAGTTATTGGCCCATAATTTAAATTAGTATTTTGCTCATGGTCTGTTATTGGTATTGTGTGATATTCCTATCTGAGCTGGGAATTGAACCCATAACTGCAGTATAGGGGTGTTTACAACCACAGCCATTATGTTGTGGCACATATCCTGAACGTTATATTTTTGCCTTATTGCCAAACTGTATTTCCTCCTCTGGAGCAGAAGATTAGCATCAGTTTTGTTGCATGTGGTGCATCACACCATGGTGTGAAATAGCAAACCCACAGTCCTCAGCATGAGCTGCTCATGTGAAGAGAACCCTCTGCGCTTTTACCTGGGAGAAGAATGACAGCTCTCCAGGAATGTCAGACAACACAAAGTGAAAACAGCGATCAATTCCAAGGCTATTAATAGACTGCAGCGAGCTGATGAAACCTGACGGAAGTTGAATTTGATCTCCGCCACAATGACGCCTGTCCAGAGTCATGATTAAATAAGAGGTTAGGCTTTGTGTAAAAGACTGATTTAAATGTCCTGCAAGCAACAGACGTGACTCGCAGAAGAAGAATAAGGCTTTTAAAAACACTTTTACACCTCGTTTACAAGATGACAAATCCAAATTCATCACTTTTATTGCAAATAAAAAAAATAATTACCTGATTCCTTTTTTTTCCTTTCCTTTCTTTGGAGTAGCGCTCGTTCCTGATGGTTTTATTTTATTACCCATCTGACTAATTAGAGCTTCATTCTGAGTCACACTGTTAAGATTTAATGAGCTCCCATAATCATGTTACATTTCCACATGACCTTTTTTTGGGGGGGGGGCACCTAATTTGTGATGGTCCTCCATGTCACAAATTTTTATGACTCTTTGCAATTACAGATTTCTTTCCACCAGTGTTTTAAGGTCACCCTATTTTATAATTCTGCCATAAATTTTTCTTCCATCACATTGTTCTTTAGGTGCTATATTCGATACACATTTTTTGGAGACTTAATTGCGGATTAGAGAGAGTAACACTTTTTAGTTTTGCTTTATTCTCCTTGATTTATGAAGACTACTATGTAGACTAGTGATTTTTAACACTGGGATTATGTTATGGTCTCAGTGATGCTGAAAATAACTGTTGTGCAGCACTCCTGGAACACGTGTGACGCCACAATACCCACAATGATTTAACCTTTGCACACATCAATCAATCATCATTCCTCACTAAACTCACCATTTCCACACGTTTCCACAGCAGCAAGAGATAGAAATCAAAGTTAAGTGTGCACTGCTCATTTCCACTTTTACACAACCTCAGTAATCCATTAACACAGTTTGTGTGTATCACTCTGAATCGGCTGCATTTTAGATGTTGCAGGAGGAATATTCAGGAGACCTTTAACTCAACTGTGACTGATTTGGACCATGATTCTCACCTGATGGTTCTCTCCTGAACATGTGGCCCATAAATACTTAGATCTAGATCTACATAGCACCGTATATATCCAGTTTTGTCCAGGGTAGTATCATCAGTTGCTGAAAAGTGTACTGATATATACACGACAGTCATAGCTGCTGTAGACTTACTAAAGCAGGTTTCAGCAGTTAGGTCTATTCTTTATAGTTGTGTTAAACGAGTTGTGGGGTTGTGGCATAAAAGGGTTTGCACTCTGAAATGCGTTAAGAACCCCTGATATAGACTGATGTATTTACTTATTAAGCTGACACACCTCACTGTAGGTCATTATATCTGACTGCTCTAAACAGCTGTTAAATCAAATCACCTCCTTTGAGGCTCCATGAGCCTGTCTGGTTTTTCTAATTCTAATATATAGTGCTGGATATCCACAGAGGGTTGAGGCGCATAAATTATTCAGTGCCATCATTAACGAAGCTCAGTCACTTTCAAACCACATTGTGTCCCAAAGCAGTAGATTGAGATAAAGAACTTTTTTCTCTTTTCTTTGAGGGGGTGTGTTTTTGGAGTCCTATAACATGGAGATCCAGGTGGTTTCTCCTCTTTTAAAATGTGAACACTCTCTTTAATAAGGCGATTTAATCAACACCTCTAGCCTCTGATGATGTCGTTTTAAGAGTGGGTAAAGTGTTAGAAGTGTACAATAGTAAGTGACCAATTATGTATAGAAGAATTTGACGGTTCTTTGTCCATTACAATGGTTTATATTTATGGTAATTTTATATTGTAAATTGTTAAAAAATATTGTATATTTGTCAGTGCTATAAAGCAGTCCTCAAACTTTTTTTGAGAATGGAGGAGCTGGAGGAGGCATTTAGTGATGACATACATGGTTTAAGTAAAAGCTCAGTTGTTGAACGAAGCCACAATCAAATCCACAAAATGACCTGAAGAATCACTCAGTAAAGAGACATTTCTGGTAACTCTAGGTAAGTATTGTGCACAGAAGTAGCCTCCATACGTATTATTATGAGCATGTGTCCTACTCTTCTAGGCCTATTCTAATAACTGTGTGAAGGATTAGTAAATGCTTGGCCATCTCCTCGCCTGTTATCTCTCATGAAGCACTAGAAGATAAGGTCGTTGAGAGCTGGATATTTTTAGGCTGTCCTCCGATCAGTTGTGACAGTCTAAAAACTCCAGTAGCACTGATGTGTCTGATCCACGCTCTGTTCACTGCCCTCAATTTTAAAGTTAGTTTAAAAATATTAATATTGACAAAGCCAAGAGGTTTGATGGTGATTTCATGTTACTTATTTGTTCTTGGCAGTGTTTCTGTGGCTTTTATGTTGTATATATTTATATTGTAATTATTTCATATCGACTGACATTTAGAAATATATTAATTTTTACCAGCACATGTTGCAAACTGCTGCTAATTTTAACTTTTTTTGCTGTTTTCCAGAAACTGTTTTCTTTCATTGGAGTTGATTCTGTTGTTGGAAATGTAGACATATGAAATGAATCAGAGTAAAGGTCACTGTAAATGCTGATGAAACTGATTATCTGGGACAAGATGCCATTTTGAAATGCAATGTTTATTCAGTATATATGATAGTGGAGCCAGAGTAGGTGACAACCCTTTAAAACCCTTTTCACACCAGGTATGAGTTTTACTGACCATAAAAACAACAACAAAACAACTCCAGGATCCCATCTCAGTAATAATGCCATCAGAAGAGCAGATAAAATGAGCAATTACAGAATGAATGAAAGTCCACGCCAAGGGCCGGGGCCCCTCTGGAGGATGAGAATTTGGCTGCTGAAGATGTTTGGGCTCTAAATCGGGCTTTTTGATGCCGTGTATTGATCCTGTGGCCTCTGGTAAAGGCCGTCTACCACCCCCCCACCCTGGATCAATGACTACGTAATTGGAAGGGGGCTCTCTTGGCTCTAATTATGAACTTGCAGCGAGAATCATAGGGGAAAAAAATCTGTCCCAAACAGCAGGTGTAGTTTGAAGGGGAGCGGGCAGTTAAACTATAGTCTACCTAAATTAGTGACTTAACAGTTGTGGAGATAATTTAGAGTTCTGGGCTTTGATCTTTTCACATGTGTTTTTATTAAAGTGAGATTTAAGGCTGAATTGAGATCTGGGGTTTGGGGGTATTTTTGGCTCAGGCTTCTAGTAGCATTCTAAACGGCTTGATGACAGAGAACTCATTGTTAGTTTGTATTAAAAGAGACTGGCCTTAAGTTTTCTCTCTCTCTCTCTCTCTCTCTCTCTCTCTCTCTCTCTCTCTCTCTCTCTCTCTCTTCCTCTTAGTGCCCTTCATCGCTGCGAGGGAAGATGTGAAAGAGAGTGTCTCTAAGGTAAGGCTCGCCAGTTTGTTTATAGGATGGTTTCATGTTTCTAGACAATGTGGCCTGCTCTGATTCATGCTGGCTTGATTTGTATGCTCCTCGTATACTTCTCAAGGCCCGTCGCCACTTGTAAAGGTTTTATTTCCAACATGCTGTGAATGGAAGCTTCTGTTTTTCTCCCATTAAACCTGATCACTCACATTTCCACTCGAGTAAAAGCTTTAACCTGGCTTTCTCCTCGTGGTGCAAATCTAAACCCATCAGATGCTTTTTTTTTCCCCCTGTTGTTCCTTTCATCAGTTCATCCTCTGTGCGGAATGTGGGGCGTTCCAGTAATTGCTGTATTTGTAAGGCAACTTTGACTGGAGCTGTCTTAGCTGAAATGCTGAGAGCATCACCTTCGCCAAGAGAAATGCACCTCTGCTTACACCAGTCAGCTTCTTCTCCTCCCACCGCCCCCCCACCCTTCTTTCTACCTCCCTCTTGTAGGTTTCACTGTTTAATGTAATTGTGATCGTCCTTTCATCATTTTAATACCACATGAAGCAGAAATGCCACTCTGTGTGGAAAAGAGAATGAGGAAAAATGCCATAGAAAGCAGGAGGCAGTAAAGTCAAGGTTTGTGTCGATTTCCATGGGTTCTGATTAATCCTGAGCTCTGGGGTTTTGTGTCAGTTACAAAATTCCAACCTCTGTTTTCTTTTACCAGCTCAATTTCTGTAACCCTTTCATTCTGTTCAGGGTCTCAGTGCATCCAGATCCTACCTGGAATCATTGGATGCAGGAACATGACCGAGACAGAGTGCCAGTCCATCAAAGGGCACCACATACTCATTCACACACTCACAATTGTAGGTAATTTCACACAACTTCCCACAACCACAGAACCCTGGAACTGTGCAGCTGTGCCACTACCTGCAGTGCCACACTGTCACCCATCTTTTACCTTGAATGTGTAAAATAGTTAAAAATGTGGCTTGAAGTTTTCAATGTTTGAACATTACTGTGAGGATTTGATAGCATTAGTGAACTCATGTACAGCTGGATTAGTTCTGGATCACGAAAGCTACCTCCTTAGCTCATTTCTAAATATCTGAAACTTCTATTTATGAGGGTTTTTTTGGGGGGGCGGGGCATTTATCAATAATGATGGTGAATTACAAGATGTCAAAGCCTTATTGATTACTGACCTGGAATCCAGATTTCTGACAGCTTTAGATGGCTTTAATCTGAGGTATGCAAAAAGGAACAGGCACATTACATGACCACTCAAATAATGAGTAATTTCGGAAGCCAGACATTGATCAAATTGATTCTAATACATTTTAAAAACCACATCAGGTTTTTATGAGAATCTTTTTATCTTCACCTCTGAGTGAATTTGTTCAGGACCTTCACGGAAGCTGAAGGTCTTTGTGATGAGAAACTCTTCATAATTCCAGCCTGATTATACACAGGTTCCTCTTTTTAAATGGAACATGATTACACTTGTACTATTGTAATGTGTGTATTACGGGGAGAGAGAGAGAGAGACGTGGGAGAAACAGCACGGGGGGGTGGCAATCATACACGTGCACACACACCATGGAGAGAAGAAACCCACAGACAGCGAATCGAAAGAGTGACTGAGGAAAGAGCTTGAGGAGCAGAAAGAGGATAAAAGGCAGAAAGAAAGAAAAAAAACAGACAAAGATATACATGAAAGAAAAGACACAGGAGAGACGTGAGATAAAAGGAAGCGCAATGGGGTAAGAGCGAGAGACAGTGAGAAAGTGGAAGGAGAGAAGAGGATTGAAATAAGTAGGTATCAGCAGCTTTGCATATTTAAAATGAACAGAAAGCTCTGAGACCTTCCTCTGCTTTTCTGCGTCAGACTGAACAACAGACCAGAAGCTGTCAAGACTCAAAGCTCTCAAATCAATACGCTTCAAAGACTCTGTGACATCTGATTACATGCAGGTGATGGAAACCGAACGGCCGATCACTCCCTGCGTCGCAATCAAGAAACCAATTAAACTCTGCAGCAGCTGCCAGGATAAGTTCTGTCACTGGGCCCAATCCCATTTCTTACTTTTACCCCCCTACTCCTTGTTTTCAAGTGGCACATTGACCCTTGAGTTACAAGGTTGTAAATAAAACTCCTTACGAAAATGGGATAATCCTTCAAGGACCTGAAATGTCATAAGCAGCTCTGCCAGTTTGCAGTGATATCAGATGGGGGCTACAGTGCTGATATCTCGCTGACAGACTACAGTTAATTCTAGGATATCATACACCTTCAGAAGAGTTTGTATAAAATCACCCTTACCGTACTCTTCTATGATATGAAGCTGAATTCAGCTTCTCATGCAACAGCTATTTGTTTGAACCTTTCAGTTCCACATTAAATTCTAGGCCCTAGAATGTAATGGCTTTTAAAGTGTGCCTCAGGAAAATATTCATTTAAAAAGACCATGTCGTCCTGACACTTTGACTTACCCCTCTATCCCAACAAGAGTTGAGGAAACCTAGCCCTAGGCAAAATGGAAGGGCTGTATGTTAGGGGCAATGGGTGAAATGGGATTGACCTCTAGTCTCTCTGACCGCTGAAAGGTCCCTTTATAATCGGTAGCTGTTCTGAGTCACTGTGGTTAATACAGTGTAAATAGCAATTCGGTTTATAGCAATAGTGATTCCTCCTCCCTCATGTCATGGCTGAAGTGCCCTCAACTGCTTTCTCGGTGTTGGCACGGCTGCCCATGTCTCTGTACAGAAGTTTTTGTTGGGTATTTGTGATTCAGAAAAAAAGGATTCAGAATTAATCATCTTTAGGCATATGGTACACATCTTTTATGCCTTGTTTTTATGCAGTGTTCCTCACATGGTTGATGCCTTTACTGTAAAATATCTTTTTTATACCGAAAAGTACACCAAGGATTTCAGGTTGAGATCATGTAAAACAGGGTGCACTAGCACTATAATAAGGTCCTGAAGGCTGATTTTTGGGAAAAGTGTCCCACTTTACTGGAATTCTCCCCACAAAGCAATCCGCACCTCATAAAAGATACACAACGGCACATTTTTCATCTCAGGCTTTTCAATCTTGCATGACTTCTGCTGTCAGCCCTTTTCTCAATAGCCATCCTCATCGGTGTGTGGGCAGACAGAACACTGAACATCTCCTAAACGGCTTTAGGAGCCAGAGCTAATCAGACTGGACGGGTCACTGGAGCAGCAGAGCCGTAGGTGTACTGCTGTCTGTTCACACACTAAGAAACGTGATGGAGCGAGGAGGTGAGGGACTACAGTGTTTTAGAGACTGTGATAAAAATAAAATTTTTAGTCGGAGAGAATACAGTTGTCATTTATTTCAAGCTGATGCTTGGCATTGAGCATGGGGAACTTAGACCCCTGTGCCACTCAGGAAACCCTAAGTGTTCAACCATCTTTAGAAGATGGTGGATTTGATCCTGGGATTCCTTGGACATCCAAGGCTGGAGCTCTCATTACTACCATTGTAAGAGGGGAAAATACAGTTCAGAATGCACATAGCTGGGTGAAATTTACACTCAATCCACAGGAGTGAGTGTGTGACATTGGGTATTGCACACATGAACAATGATGGACTGGCACCTTGTCCAAGGTGTGTTCCTGCTTCGCACCCAAGGATTTCCTGTGGGGCCCTGAAGAGTATTTTATATTTGAAAGCTTTTTTTTTTTTAAGAATACAGTGCTAGTATTTCCAGAAATCCTTGCAGTGTTTACTAATAATCTGTTGCGGGGAATATTTTTATCATTTTTTAATCAGTACAAATACAACTTCCATTTTCTATCTTCCATTTTAATATGAAATGGGTGCTATATAATATTTAGTCATATTTATTATCCTCAATTTGATCATTCAGGCTTGAGGATGGCCCTGTATTTAAGTAATATTTGTATTCTCAAAATATGACAATATTTAAAAGAAAATATGGCTCAAATACCATTTTATTCTCAATGTAATCTAACTTTGTTCTGGAACTATTACGTAATTATATTTAAAAAATATAATAATGTTATATTCCAAAACACTGTAAGTTTGTTCTGAAAATCAAATATATATATATTTTTATCTTTTAAAAATGTCCCTAAATCGCTGTTCTAAGGGACTCTTGGGCAGCTTTGGCTGAGGAGAGGAAGTGTAACAAAGTGTGAAATGAAACTTGTGCCTGTGAAGGTTCTCTGTGAGTGAAGCGTGTGGGAACAAGGCGCATGTGTTAAAGCGGAGCCCAATTAGACTCTGGTGTGTGATCCTCAGCCTTGTCCTTCTGAGATGAATCGCTTTTACTTAAGAAAGCTTCAGATGGGCTCCGTCATGCAGCTAGTTCAGCTGAAAGCTAATGCCAGACAACTAGTAAATGCCACAAGAAAATGCCACTCACTCTTTCCTGCCGATAACTTTCCCTGTGTTTGATCAGAGAAGGCCAGGCCTGTGCTAAGCACACATAGATTTTACTGATTCATAAAAGTGTAAATTCTTGAGAATTTATTTCAAGTGATAAATAATCAGAATATCCAGGTGCCCAAGCTTCTTAACACAAATATCTGTTCCCCCTTAAATGATGCAGCAGTTATATTCAGGCCCCCGAGCTTTGTATCACCCTTAACTATTAGATTTGTGACATAACTGTGTTACACCTTAAATGTGTTACGTTCTCCTAAGGGTCTGATTTACATTTTCTTGTCCGCTTTAAATGGTACAGTACATATGTTTTGGCACTGGACTTTGGCACAGTAAGTAGGTGGTGAATTTAGGGACAATTTCAGCTTTATTTTTAAGTTATATTTTTCGATTTCGGTGTTGATTGGTGCCTTAGTTTTGAAGCATTGACATGCTTAATAATGTGCTTCTGCATCTGCTTCTGCTTCTGCATCTTGATGAGAACCACCTCAAGTAACAGGCTGGTAACTTACAGATGAGAATTTCTCTACGTATTTAGTAATATTAGGAAAGAATTTGTTCATTTCTTAAAACCAGACATAAGCAGGGGGAAGATCACTGTGCTGTGAAAGTAATAAATGAGGGTGGTTTTTCACCATGTCCTTTGTTTGGGAAACTGAGCAATGGGGCATTCTAGAAACATGAAAGCAGATGAATACAGACCTTGCAGTTTGATGTAAAATTGCAGTTTTTATAAGCTAATGTTGTGAGACAAGGGGCGTTCCACTATGTTCTGTTAGCCGTTGAATAATTTAGCAGTGGGTGAATTGCAGATTGTAATAGCTGACAAACCAGCAGAGAAGAAAAAGGCCTGTTTCCAGTGCTCTGACATTCCATTAAAGGATGCTTTTTTTGCCATTAGTGTAAATGCATTTTTAGTGCATCTTTTTTATGTCACAAAAACCAATGAATTGTTTACGAATTATTGGCCTAAAGCTTTGGAAACAAGGCAAAGCATCACTCTTGACTCAGATGTATATACTCCAGTTTCTCTTTAGTCTTGTCCAAATGAAAAATGGCAATACAGAAAGAATAATAGCAGATATTTCTGTTCTGACAACATCTACCCCTCACCTCAGACACGTTAATATTACAGTATTCACTGAATATTACTGCCGTAGCCCTATAATGAAGTTCAGGACAGCCCTAGTATCCAGGCATGTGATACCTGATGTCTGGTACTGATGTTGGATGATTAGTTCTGGGTTATACTCACTCATCCCAAATGTGTTGGATGGAGCTCCATTAATCCAGTGAACACAGATCCACTGCCCCTTAACACTAACATAACACTAAGTGTTCCCAGATAGCAGAGAATATTTGGCCCAAATGTGGCACAGCTTCAGTTCTCCTATGGCCTGCATTTGGCCTTGAATGTGTGTGTTGAGTTTGGATACTTCAGCTCAGCCACTGATCAACTTTATAAGTGACTAATAGTGGCAAAGATTGGGCCTATGTGTATCTGCAATATCATTCATATGCAGCTGCTCCAGAGGCAATGGCAAAGTAGCTCCTAAGGCAGATGTCAAAGTAGCCCTACCACCCAGCCCTAACGCCCCTGTTAATGAACAGTGGACAGGCTGCTTTCTAAAAGCTATTGGATCATTACTGGTGCTATTTCTCCATTACTGCACCTGGTATTGGCATTTCCTGATGCTGATATTGATGGAACTGCCTCCTTTAGTCCATTAGAGGACGCTGATTAGTTGAGGCACAAATGTTGCTATGTGGAGACTTTTAGGCTTTGTCTATGGGCGAGCAAGCATCTTCTGTGCTTGTAGAGTTCAGTTCTGTAATAGAAGAGGCTTGTCTTTAGAATTTTTTGCTGGTTGGGAATTGTCCAAAGTTGACAGGAGCATGTCCTCCAGACCTCTCTGTATTTTTCTCTCAGTTTTGCTGTGTATTTTGTGCAGAAAGTGGAGGATTGGGAGAGTAAGCAGATTATTTTTATTTATTTTTTTTTAACACCCTGAAGGAGAACTGCTGACACACACACACACACACACACACAAATTGTTCCTCCTTCACACAAGGACATGAGGTCTCAGAGTTATAGTGCATCCATACAGCGTGCGGTTCTGTGATTCATGCTAGTTTCTCTTTGATTCACTGGCTACTGGAATAAAATACAGCAAGTAGAATAGTTCCATTGCTTTTGCCGTTGGTGGGGGTGGGTGGTGCAGGAGGTTATAGTCTGCTCCAGTGCTTTCCAGCTCCCCTGAAATCACTAGATTATTGCTTTAGCCTCTACATGTTTGGAGGCCTGCGTTCCAGGGACAGTGACGTATGTAGACATTTTCCCCTTGCACTTGTTGCCTGGTTACCTGTCACCGTGCACTGTGATTTTCTTTTTTCCCCTGCCCTCACTTTTTGCTTGTGGCTGGATGGAATTGGGATTGTTTTCAGTGTCTGCTAGCCTCGGGTTCGGGGCAGGCCTTGGGGAACGAAGAAAAAGGGGAAAAACTTCTGTTAAATGTCACTGCAACATCAGCTCGGGGGAACTATTGTAGTCTTCTTTATGGATTCTCACTTTTCTCAGTGCTTGTCCTCTACAATTTTCCCCACCATAGTTCCTGCCTCGTGGAGGAGCGATGCCATTGATTTTCATGCACTAGTTTCAATTGATGTATGTGTATTGTGTATTTGTAATATGTGTACTGCAATATAGGCCTAAAACCATTTTTTTGTCTCCAATTCCATCCTTTCACTTAATCTCTCTCCCCTATCTCACAGAACGCCACCAGCCTTGGAATGTTGGAGTCCAACAAAAGCTTCCTTCAAACAAAACACTGGCCTACCCCTATTCAAATACACACTGCCACTGATGCAATGCCGCTGTCCAGATTAATCATATCAGCTGATATAGCCAGCCAGCATGGGCAGTAATTTCTGGAGAGGTAGCCATCCTACTCACACAGATAGCCCTTTTCACGCAGTATGGAATGGGCACCATTTCAATTCGCACACCTATTTTTTACATTTTTTGCTGCCTTTTCACCAAAAATAAATAGGGTCCTGAATATGGAAATTTAATTTCTGCTGGAAATAGGGCTGGACAATATGGCCAATATTTATATCATGGTATATTTCTAACTTTCAGTTGATATGATATACTGTAATCCTGATATTGATATAAATAACATAAATGGCACAGAAAAAAACTGCTCAGAACAAACAAGAAACATGACGTCACTAGCAAACCTCTTGGTTTGTCAATATTAATATTTTTAAACTTTAAAATTGAGGGCAATTAACTGGGCAGCGCCAGTGACAGATTGTGTAACTAATGAATATTGAAAATATGTATAAAAATCATATCATTTTATATATATACATATATATATATATATTGATATTGATATTAAATTGTTGTCCAGCCCTAAGAAAGCACTATGATGTATGATATATCAATATTTTATCCACCCCTATCCATGGGTATGCCAAGTTGTAGAGGAAAGAGATATCAACCAATGGTGACACCCTTGAAGGTGCTGAAGAAACACAGCATTTGTTGTGCGTTTGGTGTTCTCTAGAGATTGAAAAGCTACAGGAAGGAGAGTGTCTGTGCCAGACTTGTGGAAGATCTGGCCAAGCTGGCATTGTACGTTCTGCAAATGCGGCTGTTTCGCTGAATAGCAACGAGGTTCTAAGAACCATGAATGCTTCTAGATCCAGAGTTAATCTGCTCATAGAATCTAAGATTTCTCTCTAGGACTCCAGGCATTGGGCCCTGAGCTGAGAGGTCACCTGGATTTGAAGCTGCAATCTTCAGGTGATACACTTGAACACTTGAACACTTGTGCCCCTTGTAGCCCCCACAATGTGAAACATTTAACACATAGCTATATTACATATAGAAACACTTACCCTTTACAGTGACTTACTGCTGTATGCATAAAATATTGTGTGCATAATAAATTGATTTTTCTTTAAAAAAAAAAAAACTCTTGGAAAAGGTCCTACTCATTGGCATTGTGTGGTGTAGGTCTTAACATTTCTGTTGTTTGTAACCTTTAGACACAACAGTAGTTTAAAACACAAATTATGTATCTCAGCAGTCCATACACTAAGATGTTTTAACGCGTTATTTGTTGTATATATATTTAATAATGGTCTGAATCTGACAACATGCCAAAGTCAGATATGATGTCTTCCTCCTCTGGACCCTCTTGCTCTGTGTATTGGAGAGCAGTTGGCGGTCTTCCAAGGACATATGCAGTATTCTTTCGTCCATTTCTAACATTTATAAGATTATTTCATACATGTTAATCCCTCACTTCTCATCACTTTTTAATCACTCTTCAACAATATTCCAATTTACTCCATTACAGACTTTGGATCATTGTATTAAGTTTAGTGAAATTTAAAGTTTTAAGGCACTGGTTTCTTTTCATAGAAGTGAGAAATCGAATTCATTGTTCTAGTGCAGCAGTGCTTTCAGAATCACTGTTGTGCTGAGAATGGGCCACAACCCAAATAATATCAGGTCAGTGGTGGATGGGTTCTAATGATGAATGGGGTACAGTGGGTGATAAATTATACAGCAACAGCTGAGCTGTATTTAGCCAATATAAACATGCTAAGTGTAGATGTATGGTAGGTGTTTCTGATAAAATGGCCAACAAAAAAGGCATGACAGCTTGGAGAAATATCATGCATACTAATACGGGCTAGGAGGCTGTCTTTTCTGCTGTGGAGCAGTTGAACTGTGTCCTCTGGAGTGCTGGAGCTCCATCCAGTATGTTCGAGTTGAGTATGAGTGGTGTTTGTGATGGTAAACTAACAGACCCCACTTATGCTGTTGTGGCTATTGAAATTTAATCCTCACACCAATGTTGCATGATGATGTCATGTTGCTTTCAGTTCTTGGCAGTTTTTCTGTGGCTTTTTTCCCCTTTTGTTCATATCAATATTATAATTATATTGTATTGACCGAAATTAAGAAATATATTGTGATATACATTTTGGCCATATTGTCCAGCTCTATCATCCAGTGTAAAGTATTCCTGGAAAAGTAGAAGCTATCAGAGCATCAAACTTGGTACTTTGATTACCTATTATTATCATTTATTTGGGTAGAAACATTGGATAAATTGTTGGCTGTTGTTAACTAATAGAGTTTTACCACTGCATGGTACCTTTACCACTTTACTGCACTTGGCTATATTGCTATTCCCTTAGGCAGATATGTTACCTAGTACCTGGGACCGGTTACTGTACAAATCTTCCTTGTGTTGGTGGCTGTAAAATAATCCATTGAGAACTGGATGGTGCAGCAAGGGACAAACATATATACTGACCTGTCTGAAGTGCTGTGTGGAGCTGCGTTCTGTCCCAAAAACAACAACAACACCCGAAAACACAATGAGTCAACCACATTTAACATTACTGCCACCATTATTGTGGTTTCCAAAACCCGTGATTTCTGTTAGTGACAGTGTTTTGCGATGTGACTGGGCTTTGATAATGGAAAATGAACCGGGTACCCAAAAGCGAGTAGAGTTGAGTAGTATTAATTGCATGCGGTAGTAGGAAAACCTACAAAAGTGAGCATCAAAGCGATGAGATGCATACTAAGGCTGTGTACACCAGATGTGTATGTGTTCCAAGGTAATGTATATTCAAACCCTTCTTGTGGTGGCCCATTTTACTGCCATTGGGATGGCTTGTGTTAGCATATATGAAGACAGGCAAAGAAACCCATGGGCCTCACTAAAGCTAGTGAGCCTAATTAAGTCAATGCCTGCTATCCACCCTTGGCACTAAATCAAATCAGGTCTGATGTGGTCTCCTCAGCCCATGCATAAATTTGCCTCTCATTGCAATCAGATCAAAAATTATATTTATACATATGACAACACTAAGCAAGTGCTGGTGGAAGATTAATCGGGGCCACTGCCTTCTTTACTCGTCCTGTTGCACTCAGACTGGATTTGTGACAGGTTCCCATGCTTAACGATGTCACAAATAGCAAGATCTGGGAAAAGTAACTCCTGCAAGAGTTGCAGTTGCGTGCAAGGATCTGAGCGTGAGCAGATAGCAGTGAGCAGGGAAACAACTGAGGATGTGACTTGTGTCAGAAAACACTCGGAAAATACTGTATGCCTTCCCCCCCTCTTTGTTTTCTCTGGTTGCACAGGTCTCTGGTGGGCATCAATCGCTCTTTCTTGTCATGGCTTTGTCGGGCTTGCCTCGCTAACGTCTGCGAATCCTGACCTCAGTGCCAGTGACTCAGCTTCGCCCACTCCTCCATAGCCGAGATGACGCGCCATGTCCGACCCCTTCGCTGGATATATGACTTGTTTAAATTGTTCTCTCCAAGGGCTTGCTCAGAGCTCGGGGAGCCGGGTAATTGTTAGCAGAGAGGTAGTCATAAATCAAAAGCCCCTCTTAGGCTGTGCTGCTCCTTCTCTTCTTGTTAATATGGCATGACGCGGGGAGAGGGGGAGAGGGAGGGCAGCGCCGAGCTTTGATAACCTCGGGGGACTTTTTCAGATCTCTGCTCCCTTCCCTAAGGGCACCAAACTTGGGGGTGCTGGCGGAGATGGCGGCTTTTTAGTTTTAGAGTTTTGCAGCACAAATCTGAGGCGAGTTGGATCCCCTCTTCTCGCCAGAGTCGGCTCCCAGCTCGGGGGAGTTCTGGATGGTGGAATAAAGCCCCTAATGCTCTGAAAGAGGCATGTGCCCAAGGCAGAGGTAGCTGCCGCTCCAGGCTCTAAAACCCTGCAATTAAGGGAACTAATGACATGGTGAATCACAGCTTATTAAGCCAAACAAGCTGGAGAATCCTCCGGGCGCTTATTGGCATTTTAGAATTGTAATTGAATGACAAACACCCGCGAAGAGGAAAAGACTTTCATTTTGGGAATTCTTAATTTTGTTTACAGACGACTCCTCGCAATGTTCCCACGAGTGTACCACATGTCTCTGCTCCTTTTTATTTCTCTCTCTCTCTCTCTCTCTCTCTCTCTCTCTCTCTCTCTCTCGCGCTCTCTCTCTCTCTCTCTCTCTCTCCCTTTGGTTGTTAAATAGCTCTTTTATTTAACACTATGTGGGATTTGCTTGTCAACAGAAATGATGTGCATGTATTTTTTGCAGGGGGATATTTTATTTGCTTTCTGGCTCTTTTCGCACACCGTGCTACACCTTAATGCTCTTTCAATTTGTCTTCTTTCCTTCTCGTTTCTTTTCTTCTTTTCCAGGACCAAGAGGCTGACAAACTTCCCAGTGAAAGTCAACTTGGTGAGTATCAAAGCTGCTTCTGTACACTTAACAACATCTGTGGCATTTTGTGCCTTTTGCTGAAATCAGAAATTCTCTCTGAACTGGGGGGTGGGGGGGTGGGGGGCTGAAAGGGCCAACAGTGTTACATCACAACGTGATGACAGCGAGCGGTTGCCCAGAATATAAACCACACCTAAAACCTCTGTTTATGTAATATCTCCATATCCTTGTATCTTACCATAAATACAGCAACCCACACCATCTGCTCACTCCTGCCTTCTTGAACCCATCTCCTGCGTTAGCTTTACCTACCATCATGTAGCAAGCACTTGCCTACACCTTAGTTCCTTCGTACATGGTAAACCTCTTTCTTTTTTTACAGAATGGTGATTTATATGCAGGAAAGGTGTTCAGCGGCATGTACAAAGAACCTGCTTGAGTTCTCTTATCTGGTTACTGATGTACACATTGATGAAGAGAGTGTTCAACTGCACACAAACAGCAGAAGAATGGAATACTCTGGGTCAGCTACACTTGCACATAAGCCTAGGGCCCCGTCCACAGATTTATTTTTAAAACAGATTTTCCTCTTAGTACCTTTTAAAGAGAGGCATCAAAACACCATGATGTATGAGAATAACAGAGGTGTTAATCCCAAACTGCTCCATACTCCCTATGTAGTGCATAACACAAGTCATGATAATACTGAATCTAGATCTTAACAATGCATTTTTAATACAGTATTTAATGCAGTATTAACAGTGTTTCTAGTACAGCATAATTTATATTTTTTCATATGTGTGGAATTTGACATCTAGTGCTAGCTGCATGTACAGTTTTCCATTATAGTTTAATGACTTGTGTACTTCATTAAATAGGGGGTGAGGAGGTATTTGCACTTCAGCCAGAGACAGGAACGCTATGTGACGTCAGCATTTCCGAAAACGTTGTTTTTTTTTCCTCCACAGGAAAACAATGACAAGGCTGTTTTCAAAAATCTCCTTGGAGAGTCTTTTCAAAAACCTCCATTTTCAGTGACCTACATCGTTGTTCTTGTGTGTACGGGATGCCAAAACCTCTGTTTTTTTAAAAAAATTTGTATCTGTTGTGTGGACGGGGTCTAAGATCACCATGCTCAATGCCAAGAGTCAGCCAGCAGGGTATAATGCCTTCCAGAATTGGTCTGTGGAGCAGAGGAGCTGTGTTCTATGAAATGATGTGATGAAGAGGAGTTGGAGTAGGGTTTCCAGATCTAAACAGTCAGCAGCAGGACCTACCAATTCGAACAGCATTGTTCCAACATCTGATGTGGTTACTGTTTTATCAATCCCCACAATAAACAGTGGACTAGAGAGTGTCCAATACCGTCATGTTGTGCATGAGAGTAGAGGCCACTACAGGAGAGATTTTTTAAAATCCCGCCCACTCTTGATAGAGTTCGTTCTGCTCCTGCCTGCTTCCTTCAAAAAAAAAAAAAAAAAAATTAATACAATGAATAAAAAATCTTCTGAAACAACATAGAACAGCTGTCCTAAAAATATAAATAAATTAAAAATATAATAAAATATAAAAACAGACAAAGGAGGGCAAATGCACTGGCACACACATTGGCACACACACACATACACACACACACACACACACAAACATGATTGGATGTTTTACGAATATTTAGAGCGAGTTTACATTCTTATTGATATTTCAGTATTTCTCATATGTGGACTGTTAATTATGAAAGAATTATTATATTTTTAGACAGAGATTATATTAATTTGTGGGACTTTTCTTCATGTTTTCTAATCTTGCCTCACACTTGTGATCACTGGATTGGTTAACCACCCGCTTCTGACACAGCAATTTAGTCCTGCACTTCAAGGTATTTTCACTTTAATATGAGAGCTGCATGAGAACCCGAGTGCTAGAACTGGGTCTTTATGACACGCGCAGAATTATCAGACACTCTCTTTTTAATTAATGAATTTGAGAACTTCAGACCAGCCTCTTGCTGTCAGACCCAGGTGTTTAATTGAACACAGCAGGAGGGAGAGGAGGGGGGTCTCTCATTTACACATGTAAATGAGACTCTGCATAATGTTTATGTCTACCATATATGGCTCTGGGTGATAAGTCATCCTCATTACAATTTCAAGTCACCTGCCAGTTTGTGGTGAAAAATCTCTCCGGCTCTCACTATGTTATCTGTGTTTCCCAATCCCATATTCATGGTCTGAGGAGGAAGTTATGAGGTTTTAATATGACAGAGACTGTATAGAAGACGTATTGTTGTGGAGAGTTAGTAAGATCTGTTTTGGTGTCAATTTCAGGGCTGTTTCCAGCTCTAACACCTGCCCGAGCTCCAGGAGGACTTGATCATTACCTAATGATGTGATTCATGTTTAGGGAAGACATTAAAAGTATCAGAGCAGGTGGGCTACGAGACTTGGCGCTCAGCAACACTGGCCATGTTTACATGCAGTCTGAAAATCCGTTAAAAATCCAAATAATGGCTCAATCGGAATCGAATGGGTTCATGTATACACCTCAATCAGACTATTTTAATTCGCATTAAAATTTCTGTCCGATTAAACGAGGTGGGTACAGCTTTAAATAATCTGTTAAATAGAGGAATAATAGCCATGTAAACACCTGTATCCGATTACACACACCGTTATCCTTTCGGAAAGATTATGTACATTCTGTACAAGGCAACAGAAGTACACATTATTATGGAAAGGGGTCTTATGGTGTGTTCTGGAGGGACGCGACATAATCTTTCATCAACCCTCATAAAATCATGAGACTGCGGTGTCATACAGAAACTCTGCTTCCACTCAGAGTCTGGGAATTTCTTCAGTGCTTCTCTTTCACCTGTCTTTACTGTGAAAGGGTTTTGAGATACTGAGGTGAAATTAAGCTTTATAACTCCAGAGGAAGGAAACTTTATTTTAGTGAAGAAACACTAAACCATTCACTGCCTGATACTGGTATTGTGAATGTCTGTCTCTCTCTCTCTCTCTCTCCCAGCCATCTCTTAAAGGGCCCGGATGGTCTGCAGGTCTGACTGCGTGTCTCTGTGTGAATTAGGCATGATGTCTTCACTCGAGGACAGTAAACTATAGTAACACACTGCTGCTCGTCTCACTCTGACTGGGCCCCTGCAGAGGCTTGTTGTCATGGTAATGTGTATACCAAATGGTAGTCTGTGTATGCACAGCATTTTGGCTCTGATTATTTGTAGCATTATTATATTATCAGAATAAATTTAATCAGATTGGAGAAAATGTTAGCATGGAAAACAGCCACTGGAATGGATGATGTTACATCATTAATTATTATGTATTGTCCCCTGTATCATCTTCATCATAATCATCATTCTTCTACAGTTTCTTCTACATCGTTTATACTCTTCTTCCATATTTTATTCTTCTTATTATTCAACTTCTTTGACTTCTTCTTTCATTTCATTTCTTTCATCACTTTTTTAAGCATTTATTTCTTCTTCTTGTTTTCATCCTTGTTCCTATTTCTCTTATTGTTTATTCATTGTCTCCTTCCACTTCTTTTTCTTCCACATCTTCTTCTTCTTCTACTTATCATCATCATCTTCCTATTCTTTACATTAGAATATTGCAAAGCCACACACACAAACTTTTTTAGAGAGCTTCTGTGTTATTGAGTAATTCATGCTGAGCTTTGGGAGGCAGTGTACAGTGATAGAGGCCTGGGCTTGCTGTGGGATGTAGATTTTGTTCTCAAAGTAAATGAGGCTAATCGAGCAGAACGTGGAGTGGTGAAAGCAGCTCATAGGGGCTGTAATTCCACACTCCTTATTACTTCCCATCTCCAAAATAAAGCCATTATGTGAAGGGAAGCATAATTCAAAGAGGCCGAGGGAGGAGACACACAGGAAGAGGGGAACGGGAGAGACGTTTTAGAAAGATGAAAGCGGATAAACAGTTTGTCGGAATGTTGTTGCTGCCTTTAATTATGCACGAATGTGAATTTCGGCTTTATGAACGAGGAGAGCATGTTGGAGTTTGTTTGGATGGGATCCCGCACTTGATAGGAAGTGATCGCCAGGCATCGAAAGACTTCATGTGAAGAAAACAGTCAAGGAAAGCAATTAATCAGCTTCATCAAGATGTTGTCTGAAGTAATGTAATGACCTTCAGTCATCAAGGCACAGGAAAATAAAGTTGATTGCTGTGTACAGCTTAGTGAGGTATTCAGTTATTCTGAGCGTGAAGATATCGTAGCTGTCCCCATCCAGTTTGTTTGTCTTCATAATCTCTTGTTGTTTACCAGCCAGAACCAGTCTGATATTTACACTGTATGTCCACAGGCTTGTAGACACCCCTTAAAATGAATGAATTCAGCCATTTTGGGTTACACCAATTATGGTTTATGTTTAATGTTCGTAATAAAATATGAAACTCATGTGAAATGTGAAACATGGACCAAAGCTCACCACGCCTAATACCAAGTATTAGCTTAAGTGGGGTAAGACTTTTTGAACAGGGCGTGATGATGGGTTGGACTGAGATTTTAGCTCCAGAACTAATCATATAACATCAGTCCCTGGCCAGGATTGACTCTAGTGGTAGATTTTGCCAGGACATTGGGGTAACACCCTGAATCTTTTAAAGGGAAACATTTATAACTCGGAATCAGGACCTCCGTGTTTATGTCTCATACAAAGGACTGCACCATTGGTTCAGTATAGTGTCTCTGTCACTTAGGGCTGGAAGATATGGCCAACTTTTATATCATGATATATTTCTAAGTTTCAGTCAATATGATATAATTTTGACATTGATGTAACCAACACGTAAGCACCTTGTAATGAACACCCAGAAAATTTTTAATTGAGTTGATCTTATATTGATATGTTTAAGCTTAAAGTTTTCATTTAAATATCCATTGTTAAAAGCTTAATCTTAAGAAGGGATTAAGTGATTAATCACGATTAATGGCAGGAAATTGTACCATTACATAGTACCTTAATGTGGCCCAGAGTTGCTCCATAGTCCACTTGATGTCTGGCCCACATATATGGAGGACCTGTGGCTGAGTTGTGGCAGGCCACATATGTAGAGTTGCAGATGTTTATTCATTCATTCATTCATTATCTGTAAGCGCCTTTCCAGTTCAGGGTCGCGGTGGGTCCAGAGCCTACATGGAATAATTGGGCGCAAGGCGGGAACACACCCTGGAGGGGGCACCAGGCCTTCACAGGGCAACACAGTTTGTGAGTGAATGTGTGAGTTGAAGATGTGCCACATTCAAACCACATTTGTGCCAATATTTAATTGCTATCTGGGATTCGAATAGAAACCATGCACTAAAATGATAGAATATATAATCATATAATGATAGTATGTACAATAAATAATAGTCTCTCCAGTCACACAGTCACACAGCTGGACCCACTTTTATGTGTGAGTGCAGAGATTGGGCTAAATGAAGCCAAGCAGGAATGAGAGCTAAGCAAAAACTGGCAAAAAAAAAAAAAAAAAAACGCTTCCGCACTTTACTGCCGTGCACTCAGGCTCGAGGTAAAAAGCCGCTCATTATCATTTAAAGTAACAGGTGCTGAAACCAGCCTTTGTGAACAGTGCTTTTTAGACAGGGTGGCAATGTTGCTTCAGATGCTTCATTATCAGCCCAGGGAACTGTGTTAACTCGTGGCACAGGGGTAAAATATGTCCCCTCTATGTTTGTGCCCTGCAGAAAATGTAATACAATAAGGTTCACTTAGGCAGAAAAAATAATCAAATAAATGTAAAAAAAAATCAGGCAATTCAAACTTTAGCATACAGATGGTATATAATGTGGCCTCAAGAACAAGATTAACCTACTTAGAAGGAAAACAGGGATTTAGGTTCCCTGGGGCTTTAACAGAGCCAATATCCAATCCATTAAAATATGCCTGGATCTGCTCCAATCCCCATCCACTGGACATCCCTCAGAAGAAGTGCGAATACTAATCACTTTGTTCATTTAACTCCCCTCTTGCGCAATTGTCCAGACCCGTGGACGTGTATTATATATCTACAGAGATTTTTAAGAACTCCTCAGTGCCCTGTATCATCATCAGTTGTGTTTTCTTATCTTCTTCCACAGCCACTAGATCCTTTGCCTGTGCAAAAAACATAATTAAGATGAGAGTCAATCTTTTCCTCTTGCTTTCCTCATGCACTGTTGTATGAAAGGAGGTTTGCACTGTGTGGCTTAGTCTAATTTGGCTTTAATTATAACATAAAGCTGATGGTGTTAAACATCAGTGCCTTCCTTTTTACCCAGAGATGCCCTTCACGGTTCTGAAGTGATAGACCAACTCCAGAGCACGTTCAGTAAATGTTCATGCGGTAAAAGGCATTGAGGATTTCAGCTCCTGGTGTTTGGAGCATATAATATCTTTATTCTCTGAGAGCTGAGGGCTGAAGATTCAGCCTGCAGGCTGACGTGCTGAAGGCCTTTTTGCTGAAGTGGGTCAGCTCAAGACCATGCCCTTATTTCCACTCTTCTGCTGTACTCCATCCAGAACTGCTCAGAACTTTCAGCAGGCTTCAGCTCAGTGTGTCACCGTGACTCTTCAATGTCGTTGCTTCAGACATTGGCCTGGATTCTGGCTGTGAATTCACTCTTCTTTTATTTCTTATATCTACACTCTCAGGAAAAAAGGAAGTGTCACTGGAGTAGCATGTCTTTAAACGTATGTCTTTAATGTCTTTACGAATCATAAGTTGACCATTTTCTATTGCATTTTGAATGGTTTAAGGTGCATTGACTCAGCAGAACCTGTCTTTGGATATTTTAAAGGGCATATATCATACACCTTCTCCACAAGTGAACAGTCTTAATTAAATGTCAGGGACAAAATATCTTGGTCAAAATACCACAAAAAATGTTCTCTCCCTGTCTAAATAACCCTATTCACTATGACCGGTTTCAGCAACTGTTCCTTTAAATGTGAATGAGCCACAGCTCAGTTCAATAGTTCAAAAGTGAGTGTGTGGTGCCCTGCAAAGGACTGGTGCACCCTCCAGGGTGTGTTTCTGCTTTGTGCCCAGTGAATCCGGGTAGGCTTTGTATCCATTGCGACTCTGAACTGGACAAGTAATTAATGTTTAAATTTTACTTGTGCAACATTTATGCCACTTTTTTTTTTAAGGGCCTTTTCCAAAATGCAGTAAAACGTTTGTACTACTGGTCTTGGAAGTCTGTGACGTTCTCAGGGATCTTCAGGCAGAATTTTTTCCCTCCCTTTTAAAGTATTAGGAGTGTAAAGTAAAAGTTTGATATAGTGTATACACAAAGGCGCCTCAGTCCATTCACGTAAACAAATTATTTTTGTAATGTAACATATATCCACTTATGCAGCTTATAGCAGGTCAGCCTTGCTCATTCATGCCTTTGGAATGAGGCCCAGGGCTACCAATCAGCACAGAGGAGCTTTATATATGAGGGGTGTTCAGTTAGTTCTCTGTATGGATATAATCCACTGATACGGCAGGTGATTTTGTAATGGTTCTAAGAATGATACTTTCTGAATTTGTTTTAGTATTCTGAGTAACACAAGTCTGAGATGGAAAATTTAACATTGCTCTCTGTGTGACTGTGGATTCCACAGTGCCCTACAGCCTGGACTCAGCCCTGAGGGTATTTTTGCCTGTTCCCAAACCTGAACAAATATCTCAATGGAAAGTGATTTTCTGATGATAGTGATAAAAGATCATTTCTAAATCAAAGATAAAATGTATATGTTTTGTTAGCTAAAAGTGCTAGTTGCTAGGTCTAAAACTATATAGAAATGTAAGTGTTTGTGTATGTGATTACATAGAAAAGTAAAAGTATAACACATTTCATATGTTTTGCGTCATGCCCATTCTTATTGGCAAAGACAATGTTGAAAGTTGAAAGTTTTCTTTAACTGTACATTAATCTGTGCTAATGTTAATCAGCAAAATTTTCATTTCAGTTTCTCTCTGACTATGCTTGAGTGTTGAGCTTCAGATTGAAACCAAGCCTCAGAGTGACTCTCTTGAAGTAGCTCCTTATGGAATAGCCGCTGTAAGCTAACTCCCATATCATTTATTAAGAATCTCCTCAGAGAACTCTATCTATTCATGTTTCAGAGAAAAACAGGAAAGTTTGAGATGTATACCATTTATTCACTTCAGCCTGTTGGCTTTAGAGAGAAGCTTATTCTCAACTTGAGAAACGTGAAACTCTGAAGAGGCCAAAAAAATCCAAAGGTTGTCAAATCCCAAAGAACCTATGAAACTTTTCAGGTTCAGGCCTTTAAACAATGTTACAGTCCTACACATGCTAAAATGTATATACGCTTAATAAAGATTTTAAACATGCTAGCCCTCATTTGCTGTGGTGCACTCTTAAGCTTTTTTGATGGAGCTGATAAACTACTAACAGAGCTATTTCACACAAAATCCATAATTTATTGTTCAATTTGGATCTGTAACCAATAGACAGAATTAGCCAACATTTTCAAGGTGAAGTAGAACCGTGTGAGAAATAGGACAAGAGAGTATTAAATTATTGGTTGCTCAGATCTGTGTTTACATCTGCCTCATAGGTTTTAGCCCTGAAGTGTCTTTATTTCAAAATCCACTTGTTGAGTGTGTGTGTGAGAGCGAGTGTGTGCATTCTTGCCCAAGGTCTCTTACTGGTATAGCAGTGCTATAATAGCAGAGTATACTTACCCAAGTTATTAATCCCCAGTAGGTCACTGTATATCAGGTAGCTGGAAAACAAAGTTGATTTATATATTGTGGCATCTGTTATGGGCTTTGTGTACAGTAGGAATCTCCGAGGGCAGGGCTATGCAGAGTAGCTCCACAGGCCTTGTTAACCAGCACTGTTGTGTTGTTTGTTGCTGTTAAGTTGTTGATATAGTTTGCTTTTTAGTTGGGATTAGTGTTTTTTGTGTGTGAAGGATTTGTGTGCTGAACCCCTCCCTGCATTGCACTGTTAAAGTGGATCAGACACAGCAGTTCTGCTCGAGTTTTTGCCGGACCTCCTGCTGTGCTCCAGTGTGGTAAGTGGAGCTGATGAAATGGATAATGAGCATAGATAAAATGTAGGTTTTTCTAATCCTGTGATCATTCACTGTATACTACATTTAAAATCTTCTCAAAGGTCTGTTCTTTGGTGGTTGTGGATAGTGAATAAAACAGCTGTTTTTTATTACATTTTTTATTACAATTTTTATTACATTATTTGTATTTCACCCTAAACCAGTGTGAATGGCTTTGTTTATAGCTCAGCATTTAATTATGCATAATATTAGAAATTCTCTTTGAAAAGGTGAAATTGAGTATGCGTGAGGGAAGAAAAGCCTTTGGTAAATACTGTGAAGGTAAGGCGCAGCATCATCACTCATAACTTTTGTTGTTGTTGAATTACGGACATTTATTTAATGGTGTGTTTCAGTCTTTGGCAGTTCTTTAGCCGAGACTTGTTTGTGCCTCTTGTTGAGAGATGCTAATGTAGGCCTGGGTTGATTTGGGTCAGTTCTGTGTCATGCTGCTGTTTGGGGGAGTCATAATGAATGAGGAATCACATTAAATGTTGGCTTCAGTGTGGAGTTTTCCTTTCAAATGTCTAGGTCATTTGGCACAGACATTGTGTTGGCTTTTTTATTATTTTTTTTTTCTGATGTCTGTTTGCCCTGTATGAGCATCCTTGCTTCCTCTAATACACTCATTTCTCTGTGTAGGTTTACCATGTGTCTCCTTACATCACAGCAGAGTTCATCTTTGGAAACGAGCCACAATTCTGAATCATATGAGGAACAGTTTTGAGCCGAGCCCAGAAACCAGGGCTGATTTTTACTGATGCAGATTAGACTTGGGTCTAGACCACAGAGGAGAATCCTTACTAACAAAGTCATATTGTTGTGGTACTAATTGTAGATCTTAAGAGGAAGATGTTTATTGTGGTTGTTTTTATTTTAAGGCTCCTACTATCAATGTATTATATTATATTAATATCCAAATTCATTCCAGATGACTTGTTTATCATTTAATAAGGGGAATATTTTTTGAAAAGGCCAACAAAAAATGCCCTTAACTGAACATAAACAAATTGCTGTAGATGCAACCCTTAAACAATTACTATACATTTTACTGCAAAATGTTAACCCACAAAGCCTTCAGACATACTTATTGTATATCTGCAAATTCATTTTGATAGTCTGACATTTCAAGACTTTCTTAGTATTGCAGGCTGAAGCCTGGCTGCTCAGTGTGCTGTTTGCTAAAACATTAGATTCCCAGATTCTAACTCACCTGTTCAAATACAGCTTTGACACAGCTATTAAAGTGTTACCTTCAGCTACCTAAAGCATTAAGGAGATATGTGGGTAAATAAATGATTAGCAAACTAACAAAAGCAACAGCAAATTTTCAGCAACTACAATATCCCAATTCTCCAATTGAACATTGTATAAATAATTTCAAATATATATTTTTGGGCCACTATTACATAAAGTAATAAAATCAGATTTTTTGTGATTTTGATCTATATTTAACTGCAAACTGATGGAAAAGTTCAGTAAAAAATGATAAATTATGCCATATCATTTAAGCTGTTAACCACTCATTGCTAAGACATCAAATATTCGATAATTCTTTCATTTGAATAATTGAGTTGAAAAGTGATAATGACAGGCTTAGCAGAGTTAGTACTTCTAGAACCTACTTCCAGCTGCCTCAGCAAGCTTTTGGTTTCAAATCTGATTAAGGCCACAGATGTAATCAAGCACTGAGTTTGCTGTTGTTCATTCAGCAGCATCATCAGATTCTTTGTTTGGTTCAGTGCCAACATACTACATGTCTCTTCAGTTCCTGTCGGGGAAGACGATACTGACAGGAAACACACGCCCTGTCAGGAGCTGTCCAGCAAAGTGTGGACTAATGTAGGGCTGGTCATATTTCTGGCTGACTGTACACCTTTATCCAAGCAGCCAGAGATTCTGACAAGAAGCACTTTGTTGCGTCATGTCAAAATATTGTCAAACTGCTAATGCTGCGAGGAAATGCCTGCTGGCCTTTCAAATGTGTGAACATTTTGTGACAAATGGACTATTAGAAACTATTTTTGAAACAGTAGTTGGAAAAATAATCTTATTACTATAATTTAGTGAATTATCCCAGTAAACAAGGGACATCCCTGGACGTTCAAAATAGGTCTAAAAGTAGTCTGTCCGTCAAGGACATATTTTAAACGTCTATGGACGTCCAAATTCCATCTTAATAAGTTCGTTAAGTGGTGACCAATCGATAACGTCAGTGGACGTCCAAAACACGTTTTATACAAGTAATTTATTTCGGGACCAATTAATAACGTCAACGGACGTCCAAAATACGTCTAATAGTCATCTTTTCAATGTCTGTGTTTGGACGTCTTTTCAACTTTCATTTTCAACCTTAAGAGAACGTTGATTAGACGGCAGTCATTACGTTATTTCAACATTGAATCAACGGCCAATTGTTTACTGGGATATGGCTTATGTATTAATTGTACTGTGTTTTTTGTTTTAGCTTGTGACTAATTTGATAGCTTGGACATAAAATATTTGTTTGTGACAAGTGAATTTTGTAATTAGCATAACATGTTTCTTAACTCCGGCACCCACTATCATGCCATGTTTGAACTCTGATAATTCAAATCCAGATGTCTGGTTGGAGACTCTCATTGGTTTCGCCTCCACAAGAGAAATTTTAAAGATGATGTATTGAGAGCATGAATGCAGTTTTCTAAAACACCAGAAAACCAGCTTAAACCCAAACTGCATAAAACAGTAAATGGACAGAAGTATTTGGGCACACCTCCTAATCACTGAATTCTTTTATTTCATTGCATGGGTGTATAAAATCAAACACCTAGCCCTGCAGTCATCCTTTATAAACATTTGTTTAAAGAACTGGTTGTTCTAAAACACTGGATTTGAATATGGCGTTCAAAATAGGGTTCTACCATTGCAACGAGCATGTTTGTGACATTTCTTCCCTCCTAAATATTCTGGATTCAACTGTGAGTGGTATAATTTAAAAGTGGAAGTTTTTAGGAACCACAGGAATTCAGAATTAAGGTGGCAGACATCAGAAAGTACCAGGAGCTTAATGGCATGGTTTTCCATGACAAAGCAACCACATGTAAGCTTTATATGACCAAGCACAATGCAGTCTTCAGGTGGAGTGGTGTAAAGCTCACTGTCACTGGATGAGTCTGGGTTTTCCGTATACCAAGAGAATCTCTCTGACTGCAGTCTGATAACTGGAATGTTTGGTGCAGGAGGGGAAATACGAAGTTTTTTATTATTATTTGCTTATTAGACCTAGTTATCTTAGTTCCTGAGAAAGAAAACCTTAATGCACCACTATATCAAGACATTTGAACAATTGTATAATTCCAACTTTGTGGGAACAGTCTGAGGAAGACCCTTTTCTGTTACATCATGACTGTGTCCCAGTGCACAAAGCAAGTCAGTTTGGTATGGAAGAACTTGAGTGGCCCACAAAGAGCACTGACCTCAGGCCCATCCAAAAGTTTTGGGAAAAATTACAACAGAGATTGCGAGCCAGACCCTCTCGTCCAACACCAGTGTCTGATCTCACAAATCCTCTCCTGAATGAATGGGCAAAAATTCACACAGACATCTTGTAGCAATCCTTCCCAGAAAATTGTTATACTGTTATAGATGTAAATGGGAGGCAAAAATTCCTATCCAATCATAGAGCAGATTTCTCACACCAGAATTCACTTGAAACTAACCCAAGACCTTCAGGATTACATGTTTCTGAGCCTCTTCCAAGCTCATAGACAACTATCGCATGTGACCAACAGGACCAAATTCTCAGGGCAAATTGAAGAAGACTCCTTTAATGAAATGTTTTTGTCCCTGCTCATTATACTAGTGTACATACATACTCCGAAGAAGTTATTGTGCCTAAGACTGGACAAAATTGAGGTTTTGTAACATGTTGTTACTGGTATGTGCTCTCTGCTGAGAGTGTGAGACATGGAGAATGGAGAAATAAACAGAAAAAAATGAAGCCCAGCAAATGAATCCTCTCTCTCCTCAAACTCAAACCCTTTTTCTCACTTTCCTCTCTCAACCTTCTGACCTGCCCCTTTTTTCTCACCCTTGTTTTGTGTGAAAATAGCCAGCACTTCTTCCCTGCATCGATTTAGTGAAGCACACACTATTCTCATCAGCCTTGGGCTTTTTTATGTTTGAGTTAGAAAATTTAGGGTGTGTCTTAATAGCTGGTGAGTGGCCTTGCTCCCTACTGCCTGCACAGGTCACTGTGTGGGCTGGCAGCGTTTAAACCAAGTTTAAATCTATAAGAAAGCTTATTAAGTCCCTTTAGTTGGTTAGTGACTTTAGATCAGTTATTATTATTTTAACGTACTGTAAATGTTACCCAAGTGATTAAGTTTAACAGGAGGATAATCATAAGCTATGTAAAGGGTGATTGAGTAAGATTACTGTCAATAATAGTATCTATATTCATACATTAATATAAACATAGCACAAAAAGTAAAGAAATTTGTGTTTGGTAGATTATTTCTTTGTTGGAACAATTCTTCTTGTACCAATCTTATACCATTGGGAAGCCTATTAATTTCCCTTTTAAATGGTACCACATTTGTAAGGAACATGCATTTGCGGGATGAACACTAGAGTTGAGTATGTGGGTTGCGCCCATGAAACATTTGCCAAATCCTGGTCATTGGGCAAACAAAAAAATCAGTTTTCATATATATACAAAATATGTAATACTATAAAAAATAGCATGCCATCATGCCATAACACCACTGCCTTTCATATGTTGGACTGGGGTTTGATCCCCACCTTGGGAAGGAACATCATGTTACACTAATAATAGTCTTATGTTGTTTGTGTATCTGCATCCAGTATTTTATGATAAAATCGTGCATAAACAATGAAAAGGACCTCAACACTTGACTGAACACGGGTCTAGAGCATGTCCAAACATTTGAGAGTGACATAAAGTTCTACTGAAATGTTAGGAATCTTGCCCAAGGAATCTTGATGCACAATGCCTGAGCTGGGAATCTGACCCCAGTCTTCTGGATGGACGTCTGAGGTGTTAAACTTCATGTATAAAAATTGATAGGGTCAATCAGAGTTAGCAATTAATTTGTGTACATGATTCTTAACAATGTTACTCCTTAAAATGCTAGTTATTATGTCATCTACTGGAAATGCAAGCCTGATTTGAAATAGCATGCTAATCTCTGAATATATTCATCTTGAATAATGATGAGATTCAGCTAAAATAAATAAAAGTATAGTGTGGTGTTATGGCACTTGGTGAGACCTCTTTGGTTATCTGTGTGTGTTTCTCAGTAATAAAGCAGGATTTAAGGTGGTAGAATGTAATTATTAAGTGTCTTGCCCAAGGACCAGTGACTGTTTTGTTGCAGCAGTATGGTTTAGCACGATTATTTAGACTCACCTCAGCTCCTTTAAGATATGTGTAGATGATGAGAATGGAGTTTAAAAATCTGTCGAATGATGAGAAGGCCTGAGGCACCAGAGCTGTTGATGTGAGATAGGAGGTTTTAAAAACGCCTTCCACACTCATTAGCCTCATTAGTGAGTTGTCCGCAGGGTCAGGGACGTCTGTAATGAGCGTGATTTAACCTGGCGTCTCACCATTTTTGCCTGAATTCAGGGGGAAAAAAAATCATTCTAGGTCTTCACTCTGAATTACAATGAGCTTATTCTTGCTTCCGTCCTTTCATCCACCTCCAGAGAAAAGTTTCTATACTTCCATCTCTTTCTCTGTCTTTCTCTCTCATACACTTTTCTACCTCCTCTGTGATTTTCCTTTTGTAGTTCACTTTTTAACTCTTCCTTTCTCTCTTTCTCTTGACTCTCTTTGTCATTTATCTTCTCTTCTCTTCTCTCAATATTCTCCTTCTTTTTCTCTCACACATACTTATTCCTCTTCTTTTTCCTTCTCTTAATATCCTCCACTCTCTCTTTTTCTCATCCCTCTTCCCTTGTGTCTCTCAATATAATGTTTCTCTCTTTTTTAATCTTCTTCTCTTCTCTCAATATCCTCCTCTTCTCTCTCTCCCTCGCTCTCTCTCTCTCTTTCACACCCCTGTTCTCTGTCTCTCTCTCTCTCTCTCTCTCTCTCATCCCTGTTCTCTTCTCTTCTGTCATTTTGTGCCATTATTTTTTGGCTCTAAGTTTGTCTTTGATTTGTTTTCTCTTTTAATAAACTATTGTATATAAAATCTATGTTCTCTCAATATTCTCCTTTTCCATCTCTCTCTCTCTCTCTCTCTCTCTCTCTCTGAGGGGGAAGATATTTATGACACTGACCTTTCCAGCCACAAGCTGAAAGTTAAACACTGCAGATCCTATTGATCCGTGCTAGCGAGCAATTAAAATGATGCTGGATGTGGATGATGAAGGTGATGATGACGATGATGGCTGTTGAGAATTCCGTTTCTATTTTTCTGGTACACATGCACTGATCCCAACCAGCCCCCCCACTCCTACCACCCCTTACACACTCAGCCTCGTGACAGCAGCTCTCCACTGAACCTTCATTTGCTTGATTGCCATGGAGTTTGAATGGAGGCTGGTTGAGTGTGGCCCTTTTGATCATACGCCTCTTTGCCGCCTCTTGAGCTTCTTTGCAGCCTCTCACTTCATTTCAGGGTCTTTCTGTGCAGCTCTGACTCTGCGTCCAGAAAATTATGCCACAGCTCCATTCCTCCTACTTTCTTCTACTGTTGATTGGAATTGTCAACTGGCGACAAGTGTGAGTGACTGGGTGAGTGATTGAAATTGTATGAAGGACTAGGTGAAGATATGAAATTGTCCACAGGTGTGAGTGTCTGAGTGAATGTGTGAAATTGTCCACGTGTGTGTGTGTGTGTGTGTGTGTGTGTGTGTGTGAAATTGACCACAGCTGTGAGTGTGCGATGCCCTGTGATGGTCGTAATTGGCTTATTTTGTGTAATTTTGCTGCATTCTGTGTGTTTGTGTCGTGCAGGATGTCATTTTTAAAGGATGTCATTTTAACTATATAATATAATAGAGTTATAATCACAAGCACTAAAGTTCCTTTTAATTTTTATAATAATTTTCATAATGTACACTTATTAAAACTGTAAGTTCAAGAGTATGTCTAACATTGATGACTGCTTTTCTGGAAGCCTCTTCAAACTCCTGCTAAAGGGCCTCAGAGAAGGGTCAGGAGAGCACAGGAAAGGAGGAGGAGGATCTGTAGGAAAAAGCAGTGATGTTTAGGGTTTCCTGAAGCATCCTCTCATGATTTCAATCTCTCTTTGGCCCTCATTGTCTCCCCCCACCCACAAAAAAAGAAAAAGTGAACAGAAAGAATGGGACTGAACATCTTTGCATTTGAGAGGGAATAAGTCCAAATCGCTCCATCTCCGCGAGCACAATGATATGAGTCAGTGGAGCAGGGCCGATCCTGCAGAGAAACAATCAGCATTAGGGTGCTCTCCCGGAGCATGGAAATGAGCTATCCACGTCTCCCCTGTCTCGTGGCATCCGCTCTGACACTCTCATTGCTCTTCTGAGCAGCGTAATGCCTCCGTCTCTCGTCCTAAGCCTGCAGCGGCACGCCACAATTTACCTCCAAATTTACTGATGGTGCTTTGACAGCGATTAACCGAGATTGTTCTCCGTAGATTTCAATTACCGTCACGCCGCGCCTGCCACATATTTGTCAGCTTGCTCAGCGGTAACAGCGGAGATCACTCAAGTCGCTCATTTAAGAGTAATATACCCTGATTCCTGCCACTTGATTGACTGCTTTATCTAACTAAACCTTGTATCTCCGTTTGTGTCCTTTTCTCTTTTTTGACTTCATTTGAAAGCTGCCCTTTGAGTGCTTTTACATGCATCATTAACATATTTCACCAGTTATCCAACTGTTCAAATGGTCCATACTTGTCAGGGGGGAACCGTTCGTCTGCTCGCTCTCAGTCAGTCCCAAGTTTCAGAGCTCCTCCGGGTCTGGAAGGCTGGATTTGTTCTAGTGCACACAGAGCAGTGCTTAACCTCATAACAATGTTCAGATTACTTAACTAACATAACAATATAACTACAATAATATCACAATATTAATATATCAATTATATTAGATATATTCTTCAAAATACCATGGTGTATTGAATATCGGATATTTTGTAACAAAACGATCTCCACACGACTGCAGTCACTCCTGTTTTATTATTTTGGAGCAAATTCCTCCACTTTCCACCGTACTTGTCACTGTGCTTAAACGACACATGTAAAGAAAGTATTCCATATTATGGGTAACTGCATGATATAATTATGTGAACAATATTTCTCACATTTATCACGATATTGATTTTTATTTCTCTTTTTAAAAATGATGATGATATTATGATATGATAATACAATATGGCACAGCCCTAGTGGGAATATATTTTCAAATAATTTAAGCAAAAGAGGCGTATTTTATGACAAACAACAATAATCAGCTGAGTTCCTGGACTTAAAATAAACAAACAGTCCATTGAATTAGTGGGATCTGTCTCACATTTGTCTTTTTTTGTTCTTTTTTTTTCCAACTAAGTGCAAGCCTAAAGTCAAATTAGCTGATGGGGCATTGATATGTATTGGTTTATAACTGATTAGTAATGAAATATAAATCATTTTTATAGAAAATCACAGTTTGAAAAACATTCAAAAACAATTTTCACATCACAGGAGCTGCAGTTTGAAGTCTAGTCTCCATCATCAAAAACAAAGTTTAAATGGGGATATTTAGCTTAAATAAATATAACAGAATTAGGCCAATCAGAGGCAACCAAATGCTCTGCTGTGTACATGACAACAGCCACAACTAAATGACAGCACCTTAAATTAATGCCAGATATTCTATCGTACCAAAACAGGCCTGGACATAAATTAATAGAAACTTATTGCAATATAAACTGAAATTTTGTTCAAAAATATTTTATATTCAGCCTTTAAATGATGATCAGTGTTAATATACAGTAACAGTCGCTACTGATTTCAATTGGCGATGAGATTCTAATCATGAATATTTTCATCTCACTACATATTATTTCTGATATTTCTTGATTACTTTTTTTAAGCAAAAATAGGCTCAATTAACATCACTTAAAAGGCCTGTCTCTATCTATTATTTTACTTTCGGTAGGATACAGTGGCTTAAATGCTGATTCAAATTATGGAAGACTGATTCTGCAAGAAAACCTATAAACTATCAGTGGTGATTTACTCTTGCTTTTCATATAAGTAAGAAATTCTGCTTTTGTGAAGATACCATTAACTTGGAGAGGTTTTTCTAGCTCTTTTGCAAGATATTTATCTTCAACATGCAGCTTTGTGATTATCAAAGTGGTATTCTTTGGTTAGAAGAGCGGGTTTTATAAATAATAATTTTACGTTTTCTTTTTTAGAAGAAAATATTAAAACCTGAATGGTTTGATGGCTGATGAGTGCTGACATCTCAGGAGGTGAAAATATGTGGAATTTGGCTTTATTCCCGAGGTGGGGCTTTTATCAGTTCTTTTTTCCCCCTCCAGTTTTGCAGAGAGAAAGAACACCCAGACTGAGTCTAAAACCAAATGCTACTAAGCAGACTGTATAAATGAAGGGGCTTTGAAAGGCATTGTGCTCTTTTTGACATCCTCTTTAGTATGGGAGTCTTGTAGGAACAGACATGATCTTGGTGATGGTGGTGGATTGTGGTGAAATCCGTTGAAATCCAAGTGTATTTCCCCTCTAAACTGCATCCCTAAATCCCTGTAGTCCGTGCTTAACTGTAGTTTTTTGGGGGGGGGTTGTTCAGTAGTGCTGAATTACATTTGATCCCTTGGCTAAAGGCAGGCTTTTTATCTTCTATACAGTGATGAATACATTATTACCAACCCGCCAAACATATGAGCTGGATGTAATCACCAATTACCTCTGGAATGTTGTACAGAATAATTTTTTATAAATTATTTCTATACTTATTATAACATTTTTTGGCTCTCATTTTATGTTGGGACTCTTATTTCTCTGCTCTTGTAGTGTCTGTTAAACCTGGGTTAACCCAGACCTGGCTCTCTCACTTAAATGACTGATGCAGTGATTGGAGATACTCAGAAAATACAGCAGGACGATTCTACTTCCTCCACTTGAAGTCAGAAGCAGAGTAAAGCCCGAATGGCTCTTTATTCCCCATTTTCTTGATTTAGGCAGTCCCCAGAGTATTGACAGGGTGGTCTTGTTTTGTAGTTTGTGTTTTGTAGGCTCCTGATCTCAAATAGTACAGTGCAAATGCACTGAAAACTAGTATTCTTTTTCCATAATATACCTCCTTTAATATTTAAACAAATTATTATTTTATTGTATTGCTATATGTGGTCTGTGATCTACTGCATGCTCTTGTATTGTAATTAGTGATGACAAAGTTAAGTAATTAATAATGTGAATATTTTGTTTATCACTCTTATCTAATTTTTTTTTCATTAACTTCTGTTTGTAAGTAATGCAGCCATGACGCTTTGCACAGTGCTCCTAATTTTGAGGAGAATTAGGTCCAAGTTGGGCTAAAAAGACAGCGCTGTGGGTCAGAATGAGTTAATGAGCTAATGTGACTCAGACAGAAAATTCCCAGTCTGCTGTAACGTAAAGTGTTCTTAACATGCTTTCTGCCAGAGCATGTTAGTGGTAAACACTGCTGGTATGTCCCCAGTCCCTGTTTGTTGAATATCATTAATATATTAAGTTACCCCCACAATGATAGAATACAGTTCAAAACAGAGTTGACCAGAATTAATAAAATTAGCTGGATTACATAAAACCTTGAGTTGTCAGACTCAAATAACATATATATATATATATATATTTTAATTATTATTAAAGTCTAGTTTGTATATTGCATTGTAAAAAGGCCAAAGTCTTGATCATAAGAAATTAACTAACATGGTTAATCAGCCCTAAATCATACCTCCCTTCCACCAGTGTGAAGTACAGCATCCAGCTCACTTTGACTGGTCTCTTTTTACTTGTTGTGATGTTCCCTTGAAATTATAATGATTTCAGTGTAAATGATGTTGCCACTTTACTGCACTAAGCAATCTCCGTTAACAGCACTTCAACCTTTTTAATGATATGCACATCAAAGTCACAGAATTACTGGAAGGTCAAGATTCCTACAAAGTTGTCTTGATTTATATCTGAGAAAAAAAAAGTAAAATGTGTAGTAAACTGGGGGGCTGTTCTTTGTCAGCAAGTATTGAGAAAACTGTAGTGTAAGCATACAGCACATCTGTCCAATTAGAGCTGAATGACAGGACTACCTTCCAAATTTCATTGAGTCCAAAGGCCAAAAAGGCACTGGAGGACTGTCCGTACAATTCCATCACAGTTCATTTAACCTTTAGATAAGCTGAGTTTTAATTATGCTAAGCTCACAAACAGAATGATTAAGTGACGTGTCAATACTTCGTCTGTTAAAGCCTGTGTGGATTTCAGTGGCAAACAAGCTGCAGTTGGACACTATTCAAGAGCTCTTGATTGTAAATGCTAATGTCACTGCAGGGTCATTTTGGAATTGATCTTGACTATGGCTACACAACATGTGGAAAAAAATTATAATTGTACACTCTCTGACTAGAATAATTAATTATTATAAAGAATTAATATTCTGCCCCCTTTATTGCAAAAAAAGCACATTCTTGCATTTTTCATGTTGTTTGTTTTTTAATCATGTTACATAGCTATGTTAATGCAGCTTTAGAGGTCAGAGATTTAGTGTAGTTAAGAAAGTAGAAAAGTGGCTGGCTTTGTGTCACTAAAGGAAGCTTGTGCTAGTTTTGGAAGCTTGTGCTAGGTGTTGGTGACATTGGGTGCAAGTATACATTACATTAGTAAAATTTGGGAATATTATTAGTAACGAAAACAATGAAAAAATAAGGTGTTGTCAAATAACATAGGACGTACTTAAAATGGCACCCTTTCACATAGCAATCTTCAGTATTAAAACGATGAATTGTTCAGCTCTACTGTACTCCTCTGTTAAGGATTGTAGTTTGTAGTTGATACAACATTACACGAAGTCAAATCTGCGATATTTTCCCCAACATTGCAGCCGTCACTCTAACCTTTAAATGAACTTTATATTTAACAGTGAACCAGCATGGCTGTGAAATCATCAAGAAAGCAGCGGCACATTTTCTGCTTCACTTTCAGAGATTACATCATAACTTTCAAGCCCTGAGCTGCCTGAGGTGGGAATGAACTCCAGCAGCAAAACAAAAAACATTACTGCCAACAACGTCCTCATGACTACTGACACACAGCCTCGCCATACCAAACAACCTGAGGCAGTCTGGCACGCTCCGTCTCTATTAACTTTCTGATTGGCGTTTCTTTTCAATCTGCTGGTACTCGCCATGTTTCAGACGGATGTTGACTCTGCTGATGAGCCAAAACATTATGACCGCTCTGCCTAATATACAGAGAACCCCAGGACCCTGGAGCAAGAAATGGGCAAGGGGCGTAATAAAATTCAGCATGGCTGCTCAAGTACAGTCAGGTCACTTGGCATTTTCAATAAAGTACATTGCCAAACCTCTGTGCTCCATGAAACAGGCCATAATAAAATGTCCATAGACCAAGGTCTGTTTGATGTGTGTACATAAATAAGCCCAAATAGCAGAATATAAACCAATTTCAATCTTTTTTTTTTTTTTTTTTTCGTTTTTGGACAAGGGATGTGACAATCAGGGAACTCAATAAAACAGGGAGTGTTCCTGCCTTGACTCCAGGTAACCTCTGGACCCACCTCAACACTGATCAGAACTAAATCGTTAAGCTAATTTCACACCAGATGCAGTAACCATGCGCTGTGCTGTACGCTGTTATACTAATCAGAGTAGCTTTCACAGTGGCCGCACAAGTCACAGTGGTGGTAATGCATGCTTAAAATGCAAAATTATGCTTCAGATCTGTTTTTGACATGTGCTGTGCGTGTGGAAGTCTAGCAGTTTCTATGCAGGAACAGTACAGAGTCACGACTGAATGTATAATCTAGGCCATTGGTTCTCAACCTTTATACACCAAGTACCATCCATTATCAAACCATGTACCACCTATGAGCCTTACCATAGAAACATGGGCACCTCTGGTTCTTGACCTGTTCCGGGGTTATAAGGCACAGTCTTGCTTGAATTTTTTACTTGACGTTTGCATGTTTTACACAAAATGCTCTGAAATAATTACTAGAAATTATAGAGCAAATAGAAATAACAGGGTCTAAACTGGATGTTATATATATAAAAATTACACGTTTATGAGAACATATAAAATTGAGAGTTTTCTTCTATTTTGTCTTCCCATGTACAGAATCATTGCTTTGTTTCTCTCTATTATTGCCACTGGATTTAGTCCTTCTGGACTCCAGAGTATTTCTCAGGCTTGGTCTCGGCTTGTTGTTCTCGTTTCGGCTTTGCCCTTTTTGTAATAAAGTCCAAATTGCTCCTGTCTGTCTCTAGCCTTTGTTTACGTCCAGTAAACAACTGAAATTGTGCTTTTTTTTACATGGATTTCTAAAAAAAACCTCAGGATTATGTTCCCTCCCTGGGGAAAAAAGCTTTCCACCCTGTTCCATCAAAGACATAACGGTGTATGTGCAGCATGCTGTATTATTTTTCTAACACATATTAAACTGTGAAACATTATGTACTTTACTCATGAAAACATAGTTTTCACAGTTATTAATTCCTTAATTAAGTAGTAAATCATATCAACTCTTGCTACTACCAGTGGTACCCATAACACAGGTTGAGAACCACTGATCTAGGTCAATAAACATCAACAAACAGCTATAATGTTACAGCAGACTCGCAATAGTGCACAACCTGCCCTTGTATGAGTAGATCAACAGATTGTTGTGGCAGCAGGTCAAGTTTTTACTGCTGGACATTTTTCAAGCTAAAAGTTAGTCAACCTAAAGTAAATTTAAGCAATATATAGCAATAGTAAAGTCTTTTGTATATGGTATTATCATAGGAAAATACAGGGCATTCAGAAACCTCTTTCACATTGCGTTTATGTGTGCTGTTGGGTGTGAAATAAAAAAGCATTGCAACGTTGCTCTGGTGCACCATGTGCTTCAGGCCTCTTCTGGTGTGAAATCAGCCTTACAGACAATGAATGAATGGATGAAACGTTTTTTTTTTTTTTTCTGATGGTTTTTGCAATAGCCACGCTACACATCTAATCCAGTTAATATGATAATAGCTTCACTGAATAGGTTGTTTTCAGTCACGTGGTTTCGATGACACATGAAATCCAGATGGAGGGGAGGGTGCGAAAAACAGAATAGAGGAGACTGTACTGTGTTAATTTAGGTGATAATACAAGACAAATGTACAAACAAATACATCACAACACATGTCGGAAATGATGCTTATGTTATGGAGACTGATTTTTAACTGAACTGTAAGATTAGCTGCTATTGCGGCAGTAATCAAACTGTCTTCTTCTCCAGATGCCCTTTAACTCAGGGACATTAATTAAGGTTCCTTAATGTAACAGTAGGTTTTAAGTCCATCACCAGTGGACTCCACAGCAACCACAGAACTGAGCAAAATAAAATACTCTCTCCTCATAGACTGCACAATCAAGTTAGCTTTCCATTTTACATTAGATTGTGTGGTAGGTACATGGCGTCTGTCGCACCATTTAAGAACATGACTCTGCTGAACTAAATGCTGACTTCAGACATGTGAGGCTTTGAGCAGTGAGTACTGTGTTTTACACAGTTGTGTTGGTGCTCGGTCATTACGCTGGTGATAGATTTAAAACATCACCAGGGAGCCCAACTAAATGCAAATAAAAGGTTTCTGAACAGGGACCTGCCTCAGTCTTGTTCTGAGCATAGTCTGAGTTAAATTCTTGCACTTTTCTCCCTCATGAACAGCTTTTGGTACCTGATACACGTTCCTTGTGATTTATCGGTTGAAATGATTTTGAGCGACCGTAAACGAAGCAAACCACAGGCTTTATTCGAGCGACTCGAATCGAGAGATCCCATGTATAAAATCACTTCTTGCTCTTCATCTGCAGTTCACACAATCATCTGCAAACATTTTCGCTAGAGAAGTGAAAGTGAGGACAGCAGGAAATCATCAGGATTGGACCTGTGCTATAGGGGGGAAACTTTAGGAACTTCACCTCAGTGAATTTAACTGAATACTACTGTAGATGTTTGTTCATATGCTCAGAAGGCGTCTACATAAGTGTTTTATTACATCTGACATTAACATCTATAAAAGCATATTCCAGCAAGCAACTATTGTTTTGAAAACCACTTTAGTCAGTTTCAGCATTGAAAGGGTTATGATAAATATCTCTCGTTGGAATAAGCCAATATAGATATTTATATAATGAGTGTCTTGGAGTCTTATGACTGAACACCTACAGGAAAATATTGCTTACACAACTTTACCAAAAGCAGCACTTTTTCAGAGTGAAACTAGGCATGAAATTTGTAGATTGGTTCAGTATCTCTAAGGCATCTCCAGCAGACTTCCAAATAAATGGCTTTAATGCCTTTTTGATCCAGGCCCTGCCCAGAATACCCAGAGAATACAGATAATGCAGAAAGCGCTGAATGTTGAGTGCGTGTAGATAAGCAGCGTCAGTGGCTAGAGGTCCTTGCGAAGCTCTCGTTCCACTTTATTCCTCTGTTAAATCTGATCACTCCCACACTCTAATGAACTCATTCCAGACTGCTCTGCTGCGCGAGCACAAGTTAACTCCGCTCTCACACTCGTCCAGGACTAGGGTCCTCACACTCTGGAGATAAAGTGGGGGAAGCTTGAAGCTGGGAGCTGAAACACACACTCTTAATAGGCCTAGTTCTCTGGGTTTCTTCTCCGAGTCCGTGCCTCGGATCTCAGCCAGAGCACTCTTACACGTTTTAATTAGCCGCTTCAAGTATTTGCATGGGGTAAAAAAAAAAAAAAAAAGGAAAAGAAGTGGCGTCATAAAATGAGCAGTACGCTTCATAAATTATGATGAACCAGCAGGAGTTCTTCTCTGCTGCAGTTTCTCTTTTTTTATACTTCTCCTTCTCTTTTTTTAAAGGCAGAGCTGTGAAATGAGGCTCGTTTTTCGCGACGTAAACAAGGCAAGCTGGGCAGTAGGAGGCAAGCTGAGGGGTGACAGCCAGCTAATCTTTCTCTCTCTCTCTCTCTCAGAGCAGGCTACACAGACACAAGTATCAGGACGTGCAGGAAATAGCTGCCAGCTGCAGGGAGGCATGTGTAAGTCCACCTCCTTCATTACAGAACACTGACCCGTCCAGCTTCAACACGCCACGGGCCAAAAAGGGGTCAGTGTGCTCGCTGCAGCCGGTTATATTCAGGAGCTGCTGCGTTCTGCTCGTCCTTCTCTGTGTCAAAGCTCCTATTGATCTGCCTGGTCCTGCGGCTGTGGGGATTTACCTCCTGAACCTGACCGTGTCCATCTCTGACAGATCAGCACACCTCGGGGAGCAGCGCTCAGAACAGAAAACGTTCAGCTGTTCCCTCCTGCTGCTTTCAGAGCACACACCCACCTCTAAATGCCCTTCTGCTGAGGCCTTGGAAAAGTGTGTGTGTGTGTGTGTGTGTGTGTGTGTGTGTGTGCATGCATTTATTAAGGCTGTATTCCATCATGTTTTCTGATCCAGTGCTGTTATTGAGCCTGAGGTCAAGATTCAGTTTGATTTTTGATATTTTACATCCAATGATATAATATCCAAGTCTTAGGGTGATGATTAAATAATTATATAAATAATGCATTTATTAATAATATTAATCAATATGTTTAATAAAATTCACAGAACGTTTCCAAAGTTTGCTTTCTCGTAGTGCTGTATGTGCACTGGAAAATGGGAAACAAACTAAGTGTCTCAGTCCAAACGAGCTCAGGATCTCTCCCCCTCTATTGGCCGATCAGGAAAGGCCAAAAAACAGCATCTGGAAACATTAGGGCAGTGAAGGTACGTCTGAATGTTGAAAAGCATGAAAAGAGATGAGAATGTTGCTCTATTCCTCCTCTATAGGTTGGTGGCTTATTTTTGATGTTAAAGTTACAATGCTTAAGGAGGATTTGATTCCAATTCCGGAAAACCGCATGAAAGTAAACACAGATGAAAAGCGGCTCGAGTTACAAATGCATTTCTGTGGTAATTCAAACAGTGAATAAAAATTTATAGACAAGTTAAACTTCAACCATAAACAAGCTACAGTCGGCTTCTTATTGAAACACACCATTCCACGTTAAAAAATATGGAGCTTCTGAATGAACGCAAAAGGGGGGTTGGTGGGGTGTTTTATTGTGAGAGCAGTAGTTCTCCAGAATTGTGTACATGACCTTTAAGGCATTTTCATAGTCTTCCTACTTTCATTCCTAGTAGCTCAGCCTGAAGTCCAGCTGCTCTTGTGCTTCAGAATGTGAATGTGCCCCCTCAGTTGACTTCCATCTGATGTGACATATCAGGACAGTTTTCATTCTCCTCTTGCATGATAAACTATTCAGTGGTGTTGCATTAGCAGTAATTTGAAAAAGAATCAATGTGTTGGTCTCACATATGAGAAGAAATCACATGCTTTAACCAACCTACTGTGGCACTGTGAGTTTCAGTGGCTGGCGGAATTGGTGGCAATTAATATTTTTATAAAAGTGATGTCTTTAACATAATAAAATCAGATGTGTGTGTATGTGTGTGTGCCTCTCAGTTCCATTTAAAACCTCCAAACCTTTTGAAAGGCTTCACAGCAAATTAAAATGACCTGCTTGTCTCTAAATTCATTGTCCATTTTATCAGCTCCACTGACCATACAGAAGCTCTTTGTAGTTCTACAATTACAGACTGTAGTTCATACACTGCTCAGCATTCTTTGTAAGCCCTTTTTCACCCTGGTTTTCTATACTCAGGACCCCCAAAGGACCAACACAGAGCAGGTATGACGAGCAATATGAGAGGATCACTTTTTAAAATCCTCTGTGTCACCGCTGGACCAAGGATAGTCCACCAACCAGAAACATCCAGCTGACAGCATCCTGTGTCCACTGATGGAGGACTAGAAGACGACCAACACACACCGTACTGTCTTTGACTTTATATCTACAAGGTGGACCAAAGTATGTCAAAACAGAGTTGACAGTGAATAGGCACAGGGTTTAAAAACTCGAGCAGTACCGCTGTGTCTGATCCACTCGTACTACAGCAACACATGCTACACTACATTTCTGCTCTGTGGTGGAGGTCTGGGGGTCCTGACTATGAATGCAGAACACTAATACAGCTATGAAGTGCATCCAAGTGGTCAGCGGAGCAGATTAAGTGGACATTGAGTGTTATGGCTGTTCTGTGTATGTTTATGGGGTATTCAGAAAATGTATCAGGAGGGTCTTGAGTGGGAGCGCTGAACCTTAGAAACACAGTGAATGTGTCCTCATCTGACAGTGCTTGAGCATGAAGATGGAGCCTGTATTTAAAAGTGTGTATTTCAGCATCGTTTTCCTCCTGCCTCAGCAGAATGGAGCGGCGGTGCGAAATGTTATCTGGAAGTAGAGCAAGAGCATCGGATAATCAGCTTGCCAATCTCTCATTGTCCTCTAGTGCAGCTGTGATGACATCACTGAGAGAGAGAGAGAGAGAGAGAGAGAGAGAGGGTGGGAGTATAAAAAAAGAAACTAATTAAGGGTGAGTTTAACTGCTCTGGCCTGTACGCTAATGGCTTTCGATTAATCATCAAAAAATCGGAACGGCTGAAGGAGGCAGAGGAAAACTCCTCAGACACTTTTTCCCTCTTCTAAATGGACCCCATCACTCTCATCCCCCAAATCCCAGCCTCCCCAACACCACCCCCCATCACCTCTGTACATTCTAAACTCTCAGAAACCAACAGTCAGCCGTTCTGAGCAAAGTAAGCAATCAATAAATCTATTGAGTTATAGAGCGTGCGTTTGGAGCGTGGCCTTGGCCCCGGCCAGAGCTCTTCTTTGTGACAAAGAGGAGCAGAAGCCCCTCGACCAGAGGAACTCTGGTCCACTGCAGGATCAGGGGATGGAGGGAGAGAGAGAGAGAAAAGGAGGGAGGGGGGATGGATGGAGAGATTGAGCTGGAGTCGGGAGCGGGTCAGGACTGTGGGGAATGTGATTTATTTATCCAGGCATTGTCTGATTACAGCCATGCAGCATATGCTTATCTCTGTCTTGCTCTCTCTCTCTCTCTCTCTCTCTCTCTTTTTTTTTTTTGTCTGTGTTTTCTCCTCCCGGTTTGCCTCTTTATGATTGGCCAAGCTCTCTGAGGGGTGGGGTTTCTGTTCACACACACCCTGTCTATGTTCTGTTTATTCTCTGCCAGATCCAACCACTTTCTTAGTGGAACAAACTAAACAGGAAGCTTGGAACTCATTGAGGCCGGAGTCTGAGGGACAGGACAGACGCTGTAAAACAGTTTAAAGCTTTAGTGAAATTGCTCGAGTTGAGTTTTTTTTAAAGCATGAAGAATGTCTCTGAGTGTGAGATGAAGTAGGGGGCTAATGAGGGACTTGGGTTTGTGGATGACACAGAGGGTGTCCTTTTCCCTCCGGTGAGTTCTAATCTAATTGCGGTCTGTAATGTCCCTCTCTTCAACACTGCACTAAGTCTGATGGTTTAATAAAGGGTTTTTAAAGTCAAAGTCTCTCCTTCTGTCACACACTTCTGTCTCTATCTCTCTCTCTCTCTCTCTTTCACACACACACATTCTCTCAGCTATCTGTCTTCTCTCAATCTCACACTCATTCTAACTCAACCTTTTAATATCTCTATTGATCTCTTTATTTGTTTTTTTGTTTTGTTTTGTTTTTTGTCTGTCTTTCACTTTCTCTATTTCTCTCATATTCCACCTATTTCTCCCCATCTCTCCCGGCTTCCTCTCTGTCTCTTTCTAGTTGGCTCTCTCTCTCTCTCTCTGTTTCTCTCTGGCTCTCTCGTGCTCTCGCTCGCTCGCTCTGTATTCTAGCGAAGGGGCGAGAGTGTAGATAAAAGTGGCGAGTCTCTCGTTCAGAGAGATGTATTGCTGTGAATGAGGCGCTGGAGAATTGAGCTACAGTCGTCCCTGATGCTCTCCCCATATAAAGCATCTCCTCTTCTCCTTCACTGCTTTGTCCTCTCGCTCCCTCCCCCCCTTCTTTGCTCCCCCCCCTTTTTTCTTCACTCTATACTCTCAGCTCTGCCATATGGGGCGTCCTGGAAGAACACTCAGGTGTGTGCGTGTGTGTGTGCGTGTGTGTGTGTGTGTGTGTGTGTTTGTGTGTGTGACAGTGAGAACTGCACCTCTAAAGTAAACACAGGCTTCATATGTCTGAGGGAGATGGAGATAAAGGGTTGGAGGCTAAGCGAGTGTTTGGCTTGTGGGGAAGGATTTAGATGATAGCGCTGATGGAGGATGCTGCAGGAGTGAAACTTGGTGAATTTCGGTTCACAGTCGTCCTGCTGTTTCTGACAGCTCCGCCACCAAACAAAGACAAAATGATCTGGAGCACAAAAACCTCCAGAGCTCTAAAGCAATCACCAAAATCAAAAGCTGAACGATGTATTCCAGACAATTAGGCTTTTCATCACGGAACAACAGCCCACTCTGGATTATACTGTAAAGTCAAGGGGCATTTCACCAGGCTGTGGGTTAAACGTTATGCAATCTGCATACTACTATTACTACTACTATTATTAATAATAATAACAAAAATAATGGTGACATTCATAGCTTAAGAAAGATTAGAGAAGCAGGCTTTGGGACCCAAATGTCCCCACCATAGTTTGTGAACTGGGGGCTGGGGTAGTGATGAAAGTGCTCTCTCCTCCCTCAACATCCACAGCTGAGGTGCCCTTGAGCAAGACACCTAACCGTCAACTGCTCTCTGCCAACTAGGGATGGCTGCCCACAACTGTGTTTGTGCTTGTTTATTAAATATTATGTTTTTATTATAGTTGAATACAATTAAAAAAACTGCCATACATTTTTGTTCATTATATGTTTTGTTTTTTATTAGTATTATTATTATTATTACTTCCTGATTTTTTTCAAACCCACTTTTATTCTGTCCTGCTATCATACCACTAGTATATAAGTATGGAGCTCAACACGCTTCAAGCAGAACACTATCTGCTCAGTTCTTTTGTGTCTAACCGACAATAACATATTCATTGGCTGCTAGTCAACATTTTAGTAGCGCAAAACAGACAAAGCTCAAGCTCAAATAAACAAACATTACTCAGCCCTGCCCTCTACAGGTGTTCTCAAAAAATGTTCATACCGACCAGAGAGAGAAAGAGTCTGAGACAGACTGAGAGAGAGAGAGCGAGAGAGAATCTGAGAGAGAGGTTTCTGTTTCTCATATGCAATTGGTAAATAATCGATACTTTAGCTTTATGATGTAATAAACCCTGGGTGTCTGAATTTGCCCATTTGAGACTTGTCTTTGGAACAGAGCATTTTCAAAGCAGAAATTCTCAGCCAAGGTGCTGACTGCTTATTTCCTCCCTGATCTTATCTTGTGTATAAACGACACCACATGGACATGCTAACAAGGTTAAACATGTGACTTATTTATTTAAGGTGTCTTTTAAAAACTTTGGATCTCGATTTCTCACTAAATGCTTCCTTTAGGCTCAGAGCAGTGAGTGCACGTGGCTCAGGCCTCTTTTGTCTCAGTCCAAATCGATAAACGCTGGAGACTATTCACTGAAAGTATTACGCCATCAGTAGCAAAACACAGCCATAATTTTTTCGGCTTTATCTCTGGCTCCCACAGTTAGCCGCAGGTCACTGCAGCCGGAGCAATTACGGGCCGGTTCTCAAGGGCAGCAGCGGGAAGTCCAGTGTGTGACATTTAACTAGCTGTCGTCCCGCACCCCTTTCCTCCATTGCTTTTGTATCAGTGACCACGCAGATCTCCTGCTATCCATTTCTCCTTGTTCATTTCTGCCCATTTCAAAACTAATTGCTGCCCCAACACAGCCCTGGACCTGGCGAGAGAGGAGAGGCAGCAGTGGCGATCAATCAGGAGGGTGATTGAAAATGATTCTGCACATGCCAGATCGAATTCCAGGAAACAAGGCCACTGTGTGTGTGTGTGTGTGTGTGTGTGTGTGTGTGTGTGTGTGTGTGTGGCGGCAGGGAGCATCCACTGGGCACAAAGCCATGTTGACAGCCTCCTGTGCCTGAGGTGCTGAGGGGGAGGTTGAAGATCACCTCTCTAGCCTTGGTGCACTTTCTTCAAAAGAATGTCATTGAAGCAGGTGCGAAGAGCATGGGATTGTATTAACTTACTAAGCTTACTGTGACCTGGAATTATCTTTTGTAAGTCACAGAGGAGCTGGAACCATTATCTTTATACATAATATATATAAGACATATACACTGATGAGCCAAAAGATTATGATCACCTGCCTGGTATGGGGAGTCGTAACTATGGGATTGTGCTGGTGCAAGAGGGATCAGATCTGAACCTATTATGGATTGGAACACGCAGCGGGATGTTGGATGTTGTGGATGGGAATCGGAATCTGTGAATATCAAGTGAAATCAGGTAGTTTCTAAGTTCACGTAATGCAAGTATGAGTTTGTACAGTGTAATAAATGAAAAAGCAAGATTAAAGAAACACTAGATAATATTTTCATCTTAAAATTACAGCCTCAAAATCATTGTGATGCTTCACTGACCTGTAATAGGGAGAATAGAGACTTTGTCGTTGCTACTCTGGGCTCAGCACTACAGAAACTGCACTATGTAATTTTTGGAGGAGGGTAGGAAACAAACCCCCCTCCCCCCCACACACACACATCTTCCTCCTCTTCCCTCCCCGCTTATTTTCAGGACAGGGCTAGGAGCCTAGGGGCAAAAATAACACATTTTATCTTGTGTTCCTTTATTCAATTAAACAATCACAAAAAATCCTTCAAATTATTTGACTCAAACAGGCTTTGTTTAACCTTTCAAGAGCTGCAAGAAAAAAACAAAGCTGGTTAAAATTCAGGCACTCTGCCAGAAACCGGAATGAGAAATGTGAACCTGACCCGAGGCCGACAAATATTTGAGAAACAATGTCCTAACCCCAGACGTGAACAGTCACCCAGACAAATATTTCAATCTCTGATTCCCACAGCCACATCTCCACCAGCCTCAGAATAATGACACCACCTCACAGGGAAGATTGATATGTGTTGTGTGATGTGTGAGTCGTGAAGGCACAGCATGACAGACGTGCAGTTGGCTACAGTTCTTCACTACGTCCCAGTCACAAAGCCACCCCACAGATAATGATAAACTGCAGGTGAATTTCTTATGCGAATTTGAAATGAACATAGCTAGAAAATACACTAAATCCTATGACTGTTCATCACAGCTTTAGAGTCTCAGTTTTTCAGGACCATCCAAAAGTAGCAAATCATATTTTTAATTATTTCCTTAATATTGTGACTCAGATGAGATATAGTCCCTGCATGAAACCAGTTATGATCCAGAGAGAGGGTCACACTATGGGGGTAACCATGTTTACAATATATTAGGCACAGAATTTGAGACACTTTCTTGTTACTGAGTGTCTTTTTAACGCAGTGGTTCCTATACAGGGGTGGGGTGGGTGGATACATTGCAGGCGTATGTGGGACGACTAAATATATGGCACTGTATATTTAAAATGTTTCTGTTTTCCATTAGAATAAATAGAAGTATAAACTATATACTATACTATAATATAACTATACAGGCCTACCCTGTGTCAGAAATGGCTCCCTATTCACTATTCTCCATATTACTCATTATTATAGTGAACTGAATTCAGCAGGGTAGTTTTGGACAATTGTTTTGGACAATAACTTATTCAAGTTTTTACCAAACAGCACATGCATCATGGGTATCCGCTATACAAATTAAAATTCTGCACTAGGTTTTTGGACACTAACAAAATGTGGAACCCAAAAATAGTGCACTATATAGGGAATAGTGTGCAGTTTTGGACACTGCGCTAGTTTTGTGTGATTTGGTTGTGTGCTTTAGTGAATATGTTCCTCTGTGCTACTGTGTCTGCTTTAGTGGGCGTCTGGTGTGTGAAAGGCCTGAGGAAACATTGCTCAGTGAACTACTTTGAAAATGAGTGTTTATTCTGTGGTTTTGGGGTGCATGGTAATTGTGTGTGTGTGTGTGTGTGTGTGTGCTTCACAGGCCTGAGGGAGGTGGTATTTGTCATCCAGAGCCAGCGGAACTCCTTCCATGTGCAGCGAGCAGAGAGACTGAGAGAAAACCTGCTCCTACAGAGTGAAGAGCTCCGAGAGGTAAACACACAGACACTCTTACACACTCACTCTTAAGTCCTTTTCAGAAATGCTCGGCAACCCTGAACTTTTCAAGGCATTTCTCTGAGGAGCTGTATGTGAAAACACAAATGTCCAAATCAGATATACTGGACTTTAATAGGCTTGATCCTGTCAGCTCTCTAGTACAGTTCTTGATAATGTCTGATTGAGACCATGGGGGAAGTGTTTTCGTCTTTTTTCATGAACTTCCTGTGAGCACAAAGACATTTAAAAAATAAAATGAATGACAGGTCCAGACAGAAAGACTTTTATGCATCTTTCAATGATGACTTTGACAGTCATTTACAAGACGCCTCTTTTGAATGTGGAAATCTTACTCTTAGAGTCACAGAAAATATATTTGATGGACATTGGACAGATGACCACATTTATATGGAAACTGGACCCACAAGAGTGTCTTTTTATGGACTAGTATATTCAGTCCGAGCTGGCCTAATAATGAATATCTTAGGACATCTCTGGTCAGTCTGTGCTCACTCCTGCATGAGTATGCACCAAACAACACCAAATGAACTATGTCCAGTGAGTGGGTGAGAACATGTCTCACAGAGAAACCCACTACGTATAAGAAAGAGCAACTCTGATAATGAGTTTATATGTGAAAATTGATTTACTTATGTTTGAATTGAAAATATTATAACACAGAGGATTATGTATTCTGTTTTATATAAGACAAGGGGTCCAGAGCCTACCTGGAATTTTTGGGATCAATAGAGGAACACACACTTGATTGGGTACCAGTCCATTACAGGATATGATATGGACATTTTTGCTCAGCCAATACACATACCAACACACAGGGGAAACCCACACATACACAGGGAGATCATATGAAACTCCTCAAAGACCGTGACCTACTACACGTAATTAACTCATAACTCCAGACATTCCAGGGTTAATCTCAGAGAGCATGTGTGTATATATCATAAGCACAAAGGACTGATTTCATTTTAAAGGTGAACACATGCTAATCATGGCATTGTTTTGGCTGCTGTAGGCTACTTTAGCCAACAATAAGAACTGAAATATCAGAACCGTCAAAGAAGCTGAAAAATGAATCCCTGCCAGCCTGAAAACTCAGACCTGAGCAGGTCCTCAATGAAGGCCTTGAATCAGACGCTCGGTTACTCTGAAAGCCTTTGCATTTACCTTTCCACAGAGCTCAGATCTTCACCAAACAGAACACCCACCCACTTAGATAAACACCAGCAACCTTAAACATCATGTATTTTAATGGACATATGTTTCTCAGCTTGAAATTCAAGGCTAAATTAAGCAGTGCGTTCAAGCTTCACAGTGCTTGGAGCACAACAGCTGTGAGTGGAGTGTGCACTTGTTTACTGTGCACTTTAATTCAGTTGTTTTAAACTTTTGCTTGAAGCAAAGACGATGCTGGTGTTTTTAAAACAATGTACTAACCACCCCAAAGCCCAGACCTCAAAATCACAGAATTAATTGGTGGTGGTTTCAATCATGAGTAACTACATTCTAAGACAGAACTTCAGAAGTGTGGAAATATGCCTGCAGATTTCTTTTCAAGACAGATAGAAAATGGTGGAAATTTAACTGAACACATTACAATACTGAAACACTAATATTATATCTTAGTTGTTGAGTCTTGTGTGTATTTTTGTGTTTAATATTTCCAGCTTCTGGAACTTGATGGTGGTTTAAGCTGGAAATGGTTTAATTAATGGGTGGTCTCTGACTTTTTGCACACTATTGACTACACTGCCTGTATATTTGCCTTTAATAACACACTGTAATCTCTTGCACTCCATGCATTTTGGCCCGTATCACCGTTTTTTAATGGTCCTGACATGCACAGGACCACCACAGAGCAGATGGTATTTTGGTGATGAATCATAGCATGTCACCAGATCATGTCATTGCAGTGCTGCTTATGTGTGTTGCACTTGTATAAATGTGCAGGCGCAGCACATTTATCAGGCGCAGCATTGCCTATTGGATCATAGTGTGCAGTTGTGAAATGAAGCATATATGAACTCCATGTTCCTGCAGCTGTGCTAAATGTGCTTATCCAGGCTTTTACCAACACACACATGAACTGAACTGATTTCATACATGTCATGTTCAGATTAACTCTTAGATCTCAACCATCCACCTCCAGTATTTGAATATTTTGGCTCTAGGTAGACCTCTGACACGCATTAATCATATATGATGATTCATCTTTAATAGGAACTAGACGGAGCTCAGTATTTTTGATGCCGAGACCCTGTATCAGTGCCCAGGTTTGCGTTAAGAGCATTAACCCAGAACATGTTCTGTGTGACTGGAATAGCTTCACTCGGATGCAGTTGTCATGTTGGTTTTTAATGTGTGCCTTTAAGTCTGAAGCCAATTGGCTTTTGTCAAAGGCACTAAAAAGACCTTAATCATCCCCCCCCCCCCCCCCCCTTTCAGATAAATAGGGAGGAAAAGTCCTTGATCTGTTTGGTGCTGTTAGATTCAACCCTGAAGTCTTTCCAGAATAAAGACCATTGTTAATCCACTCTAGTGTTCCATTTTCATGTTGAGATGTGTCAGAAAGAGGGAGAAAGCAATGTGTGGTTAATTTATTCCAAATGCTGTGTTGAACAGAAAGCTCTTTTAGTATATAGTGAAGTCCAGTTAGAGGTTTCTTTATGTTGGTCATTAAGGACGTATTTCCATTTCCATCAGAAGGCTGCCACACACGTAAAAGCTAGGGCACCGTCGGAATCAAATATGAACATATATCTTGTAATTGTGTGTTTTGGCTGTAACTCATAAACATCATGAGCCACTGCCTTTACCAGAGTGTCTAATATCAGATCAGCAATACCTATTAGAGTTCAGTAGTAAACAGACAGTTTGATAGACTGATTGCATCCCATAACTAAACCCTGCAGTATGACTGATTAGCATTATTAGCATAACTGATTAGCACGACTCATTAAAATAAATAAGCAGCTACCCTTTCTTTCAGTGTGATGTTTTATTAGATTCATGTTACGTACGTATGTCCTAGAAATAGGTTCCTTTTGCCCACAAAGAACGGCTAATAAATATTTTCCAAATAAATTGACTGTCAGTTGTTTTTACTGCTGGAACAAGTCTGAGGTGGATAGCAAAATAGACAATATAAATGTTAATCACAATCTGTAGTTTTGTGTCCTATTTGTTGCACATGAGCACATTGAAACTTTTGAAACAAGTATAGCACATTTTATCCCTGCAATTGTGGGATTCCCGTGCAGCGCCCTCTGCTGGCCACTCTGAGTTTCCCTGTAACAGTCATATTGATGTGTGATAGAAAGATTCTGATATTTATTAATAAATAAATTAATACATTACTTGCCATTATGCTGTTAGTGGCAGTCGATAAGAATTGTGGTGTGTTATCCCTGTGTCTGTGTGGGTGTCCTCTGGGTGCTCTTTCCTCCGATAATGCAAGCACACATTTTGGTAGGTTTATTGGCTGTGTGAAATTACCCACCCATATGTGCCCTGAGATGAATGAATGGAACTGCCCATAGGTAAGAGTGACTGGGTGAGTGTGTGAAATAAATATCTTTTGTGTGCATGTGCGCGTGTGGTTGAGTGTGTGACATCCTGAGATGGACTGGCACACTGATCATGGTGTGTTCTTGGTTTGAACCCCGTGATACCTAGTAGGTTCCAGACCCACTATGATCCTGAATATTAAAAATCCTTTATGGAATAAACGTGAATTAACAAATGGAATAAATAATAAATTAACACATTTTGCATATGTATGCGCACTGGAGTTGTATTGAAGCTGTTATTGAGAAATGAACGTAGACAAAAAAGAGCCTAATTTACACAAGACCATCAAAACTAGGGATCTGATCTGAGTCTACATTTGTCATTGACATTATGTGCATCATGAAAAGCAGAAAATATCGGAACTTTGGAGGTGTGAAAAAATGTCCCCGCATATTTCTTTGAAAAACCGACAGCAAGTCTCTTGAAAAGAAACCAAGCGGTAATAAAGGCAAATAACTAACACAGTTACAGTCTAAAAAATGAGCCTTCTGTGTAACTTTCTGGTATTTGTCTGATGATGAAACATGAATACCTTATAGTTAATGGCCTTTGCCTGGAAATTGAATAAATGAAAGGCTTATCTGTTCTATAAAGCTAGCATCAGAACTGTGACAGTTATGAAATTTCACGAACCGTATACCTGTGATCTGCGCTGGAACAGCAAGGACGTGCTATAATCTCCATTTGTGTGCTCTACAGTATCGTGGAATTTACAAGCCGCTGTCAAAGTCTGAATTTACAGGGCTGGACCTCACGGTGATGGATAAATTGTGCTCCATTATGGTGACTTCAGGGCCATTTTCTTAAAGACGGAGCTTGTGTGTGAGATGGAAATGCACCTGTCTATTTTTATATCTTCAACCGTTCGACCCAATACTTGAGTCCTCACTCTGAAAATCTGGAAAGCTGAGCTGTAATACACTCGGAACACTGTTCCAGTTCAGAGAACCCTCTTCCCCTCCTCTGCCTCTGATCCTTTTCTGACCGGATTAACCAACTTCTCGCTCTCCTCCAAGGCTATTTCTGTTCACCTCTTTGCAGCTGCTGGATTCCACTTTGCGAATTTTATTTTTCCCCCCAGTACCCCAAAAGAACAGGATGTACTGCAATGCTTTTCATCAAGTGATTGAGTTATATAAAGGCAGTTTATTTTGATCCTTGCCAGCCACTTTCTGGCTCTATTATTTCCCCTCTGTCAGCTCCCCCCAGCCTGGTGGGAGGTATAGTTTGATGACTAATGAGTGTAGAGCAGGTTCACTCCCTGTATTCTTGCTGTAACACACTTCCAAGGGCAGAGGATCTTGAAGATGTGTCGGTGGCATCACCCCGAAAACCCGAAGTGTCTCTCGCCTGCTCACTTGACAGCGCTGTCACGATGACAACCCTTGACAAGACCTATAACTCTGGCTTAATTTGGGGAAATCACTAGCACAATCCTTCCCCCTGAGCTGGTCTGAGGTAGAAGTGTGGCTTAAAATAGCAGCAGTCCTCCCTCCAGGTTAGATCCAGGGATGAATCCCAGCTGCACTCTGTGTGCTAATGGCCTGAGGTCCTCAATTAGCTATGTCTTTATGGGGCAGAATCCTTGCTCTGTCCATCACTTTGAGCCATCCTTGACAAACGTGTTTAGTTCTGCAAATCACATTCAGAGACTAGTGGTCTCCTCAGAGCATGTTGAAGCTCTACCCATAAAACAGTAATGACCACCTCAGCTTGTGCTGTCCCTCGGTCAAGGGGGTGCTCAGGGCAGAATAACGCATGAAAGCATGCTGTGAAATCTGCTGTGAAAGTGCTTATTTATGTCCTTCAGTAGAGTAGTCTCTAGAGTGAGGTTTTCTGGTTTAAAGAACTCTGATGTATCTCAAAGTGGAAATTTAAAGGTGAGCTGTAAAAATTGTGTATATTGGCTGAAGTATTCCAAAGACACCACAAATGTTCTATGAAATGATACAGCCTGGTATTAACAGTTGTAATGAATCCATTTGGAATCCATCCAATACATTTTTATGATTTTTTTTTTGCCTAATATTTAGCCTGTTCTAATAGCCCTTCCTCTCAGATTAGTTGGTTTTTGATTGTGAGGAGTGATTCAGCACCCCAGATTGTTTTGGAAACCCTCAGTCTTAATGGCTAGTGCACTCCAGATAATTTTTGTCATGCTCTGATTTCTAGACAGCTGAACTGCTCTCTCGGCTCTCAGCTGGATTTATTAATACGAATCCGTGGTGTCCTTAATGTGTTTAAATAATAACAGATATCATTTTTCAGTGGCAATATTATTTTTTCCTATAATGACATTCAGACCATGCTCAGTTTCACAAAGCAGGAACGTGAAGTTCTTCTTCTAAGAAGTCGGCTTTGTTATAATTGTTTATAAGAATAATCAGAAACCTCAGCTGCTTTCACGGGTAACAACCTCTTCTCTTCTGGGAAGGCTTTACGCTAGTTACTGGAGTGTTGCTGTGAGGATTTGAATGTTGTTACTTTTCCTCCTACTCCCGCAAAGAGTTGCCAAAAAACACACCTTGTGGAAACACAGCCAGCATGGTCAATAAACTACACAAAAACTTGTCACAGTTTTTATGCTAGATGGGCACGACATGCCCATTTTACCAAGCGTGGGACTGACACCAGTGGCACACAATAAGTGCAGCCCCAGAAACACACAGAATTTCACCCAGTGAGTGTTTTTTGTTTTTTTTCTTCATGCATCCTGAGCAACTATTCCATTTTTAGTGTTAATAATAAATTTTATAAGTACAAACCAAGCTTGTAGTGTTACTAGGTGTTGAAATATTTAAAATACATTGATCCAAATTCAACATCACTGTCAACATTTTTGATGGGCAGACCCAGTTTTATAGTTGTCAATCACTTGATCACAAATGAGGCCAGTGGAAAAGTTCAGGCTAATTCTAGGAGTTTAGGGACTTCCTGGGCTTTGATTCATCACCACGCATCACTGCCTCTACAGTCGCAAGATGAATAATTTAAGCCAACCAAACAATGTGTGTTTTGCATATTCGTCATGTTTTTTGTTTTTTTTTAAATCTGTCTCCACATCTGAGTGGCCTACATTTTAAATTATTAACATTTTATTCATAGCAAAACATTTCACTACAGCACAACAAATCCCTAAAAGCGTTCATATCTGACTCTGGAGCAGTGCAGGTGCCGGCAGAGCTGAGTGATATGGCAAAACATTTTAAACACACAACATGAATATTTCTCAGGCTTTGTATTTTAATTGATATTTGCAAGAACCTGCTTCAGGACACTTGCTTTTGGAGTTATTCTCAAACAATAACATTATTATAATTAATATATTATTATATTAATTATATATTATAATTATATATTATTTTTTTATATGTGCATGTCCAGCCATAAAATTAAAATTGTTTCTACACGCATTCATTTTCGTTTCATTTTATCTGCTCCACTACAATATACTGCTGGATTTTTAAATCTGAACTAAAAAAAAGTTCACCTATTAACAATATCCTGTGTCATGTGTCCTTCCGACTAAAACTACAGCAACACATGAGCTACTGTCTCTGACTTTACATCTACAAGGTGGACCAATGGAGTGGACAGTGAGTGGACACTGTTTAAAAAATAAACTCAAGCACCACTGCTGTGTCTGATCCACCTTGTACCAGAGCAAATCACGTTAACACACCACCACCATGTCAGTGTCACTGCAGTGCTGAGAATGATCCACCAAGTCATATGTCTGTGGTGTCTGTGGTGGTCCTGAGCATTGAATAAACAAATTAACATTGTTGTTTACAGTTAAAGAGGGCTAACAGAGTATGCAGAGCAACATGTGCACTTCAGTCTGTAACTGTAGAACTGCAAATTGCACTTCTATGTTCAGTGGAGCTGATAAAATGGGCATTTAAACCACCAACAAGGAGGTGGTTTAAATGTTATGTTTTTACTGAGTTGGGTTCCAAGGCATCCAAAGTACATAAGCTAATTTATAATATTTATGTTTAGACAATGTTTTCAGTGAGATATTATATGGTAAATAACATTAAAATATGATATATGTAAACAATATTGCCTAGTTTTGCGTATCTGAACATATCTAAGTGGTAAAATTGGTGATCCTGATGAAAATGATCTTATGAAAACATAAATTAATAATCAGGTATTTATTTACTGTTAATAAAAATAATTGCATTTAAATTCTTGCATTGCATTTTGTTTCACTGAACCACATACATACATTGTAATCATTATGAAAATGTTAGTGTTGCTGCCACACAGCTCCAGGGTCTCAAGGCCCTGGGTTCAACACCCCACTCCTTGGGTCACTGACTCTGAGTAGTTTGGTGTGTTCTCTCTGTGACTGTGTGGGTTTCCTCTGGGTGCTCTGGTTTCTCTGGGTGCACACAGTGTGTGAGTGACTGGGTGAGTGTGCGATGCCCTGTGATGGAGTGCACTGCTGGGTTTGCCAAATTGTTAATATATTTTTGTATCAAAGAAGAGGTGCACTTCTTCGATGCACTTTCCTCTGCTTTAGAGAAACTACAAAAATATATATTTGATAAGAGTTTCTGAGCTTGTGCTGGAGCTCATTTGCTTTTCAGATCCTCTGCTTATATTCTGCCACAAGATGTCAGCACTAGTCTGAAAAATGAAGCAATGCCTTGCAATCTGATGAATAAACCCAGTCCCTACAGACTCTGCCTCACAGTGAGATTTCCTCCCACGCAAATCTTCCTTAAGCATTTCGTGTGGAGGTCCAGCACAGGAGCAATCAAAATATATGGCCAAATATTTTCGGACAGCTGCTCAGCCATCATTAGTGGACTAATAGGGATTCTGTTCTTTGTTACAGAATCAGCTTCTACTCATCTGGGAAGACCTTAAACCAGACATGGGGAATAGTCTGTGAGAATTTGATGGCATTCAGCCAAATAAACCTTAGCGAGGTCAGGTACTGTTGTTGGATGAAGAAATTTGGACCACTCCCAAAGGTATTAGACTGAGCCCCACCACTCAGGAAAGCTGCAGTCCCACTGTTCCACAACCCACAGCTCAGGGGCTTCATACCCCACTAGACAACAGCTGACTCATTTGCAGCTGCTGTACAGTGGTCCTGTTTATTACATGCTTCCCTATGGAGGTTTCCTATGGGTTTAATTAAGCAACTGTGTCCAGAGGTATTTGTAGTCCACCATTAAACTAATTATTAGGGTTGTCCACAAATTTGTGAGCATATATTGTAGTTCACATGCCTGGTTTATTATCCGTTTTAATTATCAGTTAGAGAATATTTGTATTATTCTTCATTTTTCTTTTCTTTGAACCTATGAGTTGCTCTGTGTTGTGGGTTGTTTTCAGTCTTGTATAGGGATAATGATAAAGCTGATCATTTCTAGTGTTTGCTTTGACTGTATTTATCTTTATTATATATATATCTGGACCCAGCTATTTCTATTACAGCCTTACAGCCAAATACAGCCTTGTTTCCCAGTGGATTGCTGAGCAGTTAAGGCCACTTACACTCAGTCATGCAGCACAAATGATAAATACCACCATTTTTTTTCATTAAACATGTTCGATTTACACACCGTACATTTACTATTGGAACAGAACAACATTGGAATGTGTATAGCTCCATACATACAGCTGTTACTACTGTGTATTGCCTGCACGTTTCAGGGAAAAAAAAAAAAAAAAAAAATCAATACTACACTGGGCTATTTATCGACCAATCAAAAGCCTTCGACATGGTTGACCACCACCCACTTTTACAAGCGTTGGGCTTCCCTGGCTTTGATCAGCAACTGTAGAATTGGATTTAAAGGCTTTGTTTCTGGATGAGCTGGGTATGTGAACGCCTGTTTAACGTTAGTGGCATCAAATTGTAAATGGAGTTCCTCAGGGCTTAGTTCTCAGCCATTACTGGTTCATAATAGCATACTTTTCACACTTACATTTATTTATCTGAACCTGGTCCATATGACCACAGCACTTCATCTTGAGAAAGGAAGCTCTGTTATCTATCAGTGAGTTTAAAGTGGATTTAAATTAGAGCCAATATTAATCTATCTATCTATCTATCTATCTATCTATCTATCTATCTATCTATCTATCTATCTACTTTTTCTTCATTGGTCTGTCTGACTGTCTGCCTCTGTCTTCCTTTCTCTGTCTATCTGTAAGTGTTTCTGTCTATCTGCCTGTCTCTGTCTTTGTGTGTTTTTCTGTCTGTCTGTTTATTTGTCTCTCTGTAAAATAAATAAATGGGTCATCCACAGATGTGCCTATGTAGTGACACAGAATTCTTTCTCTTTTAATTAATTCAGCCCTGGACCTAACGTTTTTTAGCCTTGATGTTAAGGTGATGGTTGTACCACTAGGGGGCTACACAGCTGCGTGAGAGACCCCTTTAGTCATCATGACTGTCTAACACAGTGTAGTACATCATTCTCTTCATGAGTGCTGCAGAAATCAGCTGACATACTCCCCATTATTCCTAATGACTCCTCTTTTTTACATGTTTATGTAGACATTCGAAAAACATCAGGTTATTTAACCACATTTTTGTGTTATAACTATTTGTTGTTTATTTTATTTTAAACAATTAATACATGCAGAATCTGTTTCCTCAGGCAGAATGCACTCGTTCTAATGGATTAAAAACAAATGCTGGTTTATCATTCTCTGTTTTGGGAGATACATGCAGTACAGTCAGACCTGATATGAAATGGGAAATCTCCTTTGTGTTGAGTTGAAATCAACTTGAGTGAGTAAAAGTAAGCAACATTAGCCAGTAAAGAAACCTGAGTAGTGGTGGTGGCATCAGGCACTCTCAGTCAATGTGCCAGGCCAGGTACCAGCAGTGAACGTAGGTACAGTGGGTCAGCGCCCAGCCAGTATATTCACTGTGGCATCAGGCACTCTCAGTCAATGTGCAGGGCCAGGTACCAGCAGTGAACGTAGGTACAGTGGGTCAGTGCCCAGCCAGTATATTCACTGTGGCATCAGGCACTCTCAGTCAATGTGCCAGGCCAGGTACCAGCAGTGAACGTAGGTACAGTGGGTCAGCGCCCAGCCAGTATATTCACTGTGGCATCAGGCACTCTCAGTCAATGTGCAGGGCCAGGTACCAGCAGTGAACGTAGGTACTGTGGGTCAGCGCCCAGCCATTATGTTCATGGTGGAAGCGGGCACTGTCAGTCAATGTGCAGGCCAGAGCATCTGCAGTGGAAAATAAGTTATAACTTGGAAAATTTAAGCTGAAAGTTTCAAATGGATCAGTGAAGACTGTTATAAAAAACAGACAAAGCGGAGATAAGACACAGGGAGAAGCAGCAGTTAAACAGCAGGACGCCAGAGCGCTCTGGACTGGAACTGACGACAAGCGAACAGAGACACAATCAAATCATTCAAAATTCAAAACCACCCACTGACTGTTTATATCTCAACTTTACATTATTTTAATTTGAACCCTATTTAATTATGCAGAGAATGTGAGAAATGAGTGGAATTCTGCTCTAACTTTGCTTGAGATCAGTTATGAGCCTGTATGTGTTAATGGGCACAGAATAATTTAAAAATGATTATTTTTGTTATGAACTTGCAGTTGTGACCTTTTTGCTTTCTGTGTTTTCATGGAAGGCTTTTGGCAGTTTTTTGCCAAAGCCATTGTGATAAATGCGCAGTAAGCGTCTGGCACTCAGCCGTAATGCCCTCCTCCAACTGCCAAGCACTAACTTACTAGAGGCAGATATTAATTCTACATTAGTTCAGCTCTGTGTGTTTCAGAGTGCTTAAAAGCCTGGGGTTTTACTCTCGAGTTCAGGGTGAAGTAGATGGACCTGTTCTTAGTGTGGAGGCTAAGCAATGTGCACTCAAGCCATGATTCGTTTGGTCCCGCTTTATATCAAGTGACTCTAATAACTCGTATTTTGAACCACGTAATGTTGTTTCTACACTCACTCACCATTCTCTCAGCTCCACTGACCATACAGGAGCACTTTGTAGTTCTGCAATTACAGATTGTAGTCCATCTGTTGCTCTGCGTATATTGTTGGCCATCTTTCATGTTGCTCGTATTGTTATTGATTGTTAAACTAAATCAATAGTGTCCTGCTTTGTGTACATTATTTTATAAGTTACTTTTTGGTTAAACAAAGCCGGTGCTCATGGGCGAATATTAAAATATTTCAAATTTAAAAAAGTCACTTGCTGACAATGTGTGAAGCCCTCCTTCACTCTACATTTTAAAACCTGCAGCTTTCCCAATTCAGATATCACAGTGCTAATATTGGAGATGGCAGCTAATGAACACATCACAGGGAAATGTCTCACAGCTGGGTTTAAAAAACCAAAAAGCCATTTTAGTCCTCCAGAGTGATAGCAAAGAAAAGAAAAGAGAAAAACACTAAACTAAAAACTGTGTCATATAAAGACTTGAAGTCACAGTCATTATAGCTCCCCCTGGTACTTCAGTACCCATTATTTTTGTGTCTGTGACGTGACGTCCCAGTGACGTCAGCTGTGCGTATAACGCAGCGGGGTCACCCGTGCTAATTAGCACTTAGCTGCTAACACAGCTGGACTGAAGCATGATGGGACCATTCTGTACCCATACCAGAAAACAGCAAGCTCTCACTGAACCCCTTCTTCATCACCATCCTACTCTTCATCCTCAACCTGAGTCATAGCTCGATTGAGGTTTTTCAGCCACAATCCTATCAGCTTAGTGAAAACACACACAGGCAGAGGTCAGAAAATGTCAGGAAACTCAAGTCAGTCTGAAGGACTGTACAGCTCTTATTGTGCCTTAGAAGCTGGGGATGCTCATTTCTTTAGCTCTCACCTCAAGGGACCCTCGACTGACCCACTACACCTGTCATAATGGACATTAAGTGATGACGTTTGATGGGAAATTTTTTTTGCTAGGTTTGTTCTTTGGAGGTCTGTGCTCCTCTGTGTTCTGGAGCTAAGGTTCCCTGAGGTTACGGTTGTCCTCAGACTGATGGTGATGTGAGTGAGCAACCATCGGGCTGTTTTCCTTTGCTTTGTTTATGCTGGATATGCCAACACCAGACCTCAATTACTGACCCTCAACTCAAACTCATGTTTTAATTAGCTTCTGATGAAGAGGAACATTTTGTGAATTGCACTGTGTAAACTGCACTGAGACAAAAGGGAAACCAACCCAACCCTTAATTTCAGGGCAGTGCTGTAAATGTCTGTTAAACTCTGCCACAGTAGGGGAGCCCAGGAGCAAATACACCAAACCTTATCTAGGGTTGCTTTAAAACAGGTTCACAGTATTATACAATAAATAATAATTAACAACTACAAAACAATTATAAAAACTATTACAATAAATAAACCTTTTAATAAATATTTCCACAAATGATTTTATGTATTTCAGGTTCTTTCTCATATTTTCCCCAAGACAACACTTTTTTTGTGTTCTTTCTTTCTCCCAGTCATTCTCAGTCAGTAAATGGTGTGAGCTAATGAAGCGGTAAACAGGTCCAGAAACATTTTCAGAAAATCTTAAACAGGCTCTGAAAAAAATAAAAAAATATATAAAGAAAAAAATAAAAACAAAAACAAATACAAAACACACACACACACACACACACACAAAAACACATTTCTCAAATAATTTCTTTCAGCACCATTCCCTGCAGTGCCTTGGACATTTGTTCCTGTTTGTTCTCTGACTGTGTTTTGTCCGCTCTGGCTGGTTGTTGTTTTAGTGCTGCTCGGTTTGAATAAATTAATATGCAACATAATATACACTGTCATAATATAACTTAAATATCTACAATTAATGTAAAATATGATACATTTATGTTCCCTAATTAAAGGTACTGAAAATGTTTCCTTGAGGGCACCACCACAGTCACTCTGAGTATATCTTATGACTTGCTATAATGATGTTGTGTTTTCTTGGGTGTAATTTTAAAACAGTGAATTGGGGGCAGCAAAAAAAAAAACTTTATGAAATTCAGACGTCATTTGATTCACATTGCAGTGCCTAAAAATGTCTGTCAGAGGCAAAATTATGGAGATGATCACATTCTCCTTGCTAATATATATCATTATGAGGAAGGTGGAAAAATACTAGGTGGTGACTTCAGAATCAGATTTGAAACCACCTGCAAATGTGGATTGTGACCAGTTTGAAAAATGTAAGCTCTGATGATGTCTTTTGGCAGTTCAGGCTGCAGAAATCTGCCCCCACAAGTTGGCCATGCCAGGATTTGAGCTGCTTATCAGAACAAGGTTTATGGCTGTATCTCAAATTGCTCCCTACTCCCTTGGTAGGACACACACCCAAAAAGTGAACTACATGGTCCTTCTTATTGTTGAAGATAAATTACATAATATTTGAAATGAGACGTGGGTATTTCTGTGTGACACATAGTATTTAGTGATTCTCTGCAGCCATGACTGAACTTAAAGACACCATGCCTAGCGCACAGTGGAAGTTAGAGGGGTATAAAGCCACCTACCATTGGGCTGTGTAGCTGAAACTGAAATAATGGAGCTTCATCGAATTCAAGGTTTTGTGATTTACCGATCATCTAACATCATTACCTTACCTCACTGATGTTGTTGTGGCTGAATGCTACCAGATCCTCACAGTAATGTTCCACTATCCAGTCTAAAGCCTTCAAAGATAAGTAGAAGCCTTTGGAGCTGTTAAATATTCTTAGTTGTATTTTTTTGTTATTGATTTCACATATGTAGGGAGAAGGGAATAAGGAGCCCAAAAACACATTTTTATACTCTACAGTATACAATAGACCTCCCTCTCCCCTCATCACACTGTTCATAGTGCTAGCCAACAAGGGCACCTGTCAGCTTATATGAAGCATATGGACAATTGGCGCTGTCCTCCAGTGTGTTGAGCTTGTCCAGTTGCATTACATTAGCCACATTTTGAAAGGAGATGGTGGCACCCACCATTGGTGGCAGTATGAGAGTTTGGGGGGTTTAAATGAAAAAAAAAATATAATATATAGACTAAAATTCAATGCATATTAAAATATAATGCAAAAAATATGCAATAAAAGCAAGAAGGTTAAAACAGTATGCATTTGTTTAATCAAAAAAATCAAGTCTTTAATTGTCTTCAAACCACCTAAATATTAGGAATGTTAGAGAGTCTCAGGAGCTCATTCCACAGCTGTGCCCCTAAAATACTAATAACTCAGTCAACTCCATGGACACGTAAATGTGTTATTGTTTTTGATTTTAAAATTTATTCAACCATGATTACATATGAGTGAATGTATGAATAGGGCTTGATTCACCAAAATATACCCAGTGATAAAACTTCATAGTGGCCCTTTGAGGTTTAACAGGATATAAATACATGCATTTATCTTAATTTTCCATAATATCTCCTCATTAAAACTTGTTTTTGTGAGAGTTTGAATGTAAATATGATGGCAATTATTAGCACATTGTTAATAATAGTGTCAGCTGATACTGATAATTCCACAGGTTGTTAATATCAGCTGATATTATCAGCCACCTGATTTATCAATTAGATCCTGATTTCCATGTGTTGCTCATGCAAGAGAGGCATGAATACATTTCCTATCAGTGCTTGAAATGTCAGTGTCCACAGCTGTGGAATGAGCTCCTGATTTACAAGTATTATGCACATGAGCTCATTAAGTCATGATTGTGCTCATAGTGAATGAGTGTGTTTACTTTTCAGTAGTAAAAGTTTGCTGTTCTATGTAAACAATTTTATAATGTCTCATTAACTCTTTCCAAGTTTGTATTACAATGGCAGCCTAGCAATAATAATAATAATAATAATAATAATAATAATAATAATAATGTGCAATTACTTGTCATTGTACAGTTTACAATTTTCCGCATTTAACGCATCTGTGGCTGTGAACACACACACACACACTAGTGCACTAGGGACAGTGAACACACACCCAGAATGGTGGGAAGCCAGCCCCAGCACCCGGGGAGCAAGCAGCAGATGCCATTGGAAACTGAAAAACAGGACTGCAAATTAAATTTTTTTGAAGTATATTCCAGTTGTGTGCAGTAAAAATGAACAGGAGAAAAGTGTTTGTCTTTGGGACTTTAAGTTTGATGCAAAGGCAAAAGCGATTATTATACAATAGTTATGCAGTAGTTAGAGTTTGTAAGTACGGTGGCGTCTGTCCTAGAAGAGTCTCATAAATGAATGTAAACCAGTGTATATTGAGATGCGTGTGTAAAGACAGCAGTGATGTATTCTAAATGGGGCATTTGTAACAAAATATTCAGCTTCTGAAATGCATCTTAACCTGCCGGTCTGTAAACTCCATCAATGTTTATCAAACAGAGGATGTACAGCCATCTGAACCAGAGAGATTTTGGCAGCACAGGTCGAAGAAGAAAGAATTCTATATATAAAAAAAAAAAAAAATTCCACTCTTTATGTCCAAAGATTTATAGACACATCACAAATGGGCAATTTTCAAATGCACTCTGCTGATTCCAGCTGTGGCCACACAGCTTGTATAATCTCTCCAAAAAAGCATTGATCATTAGACCTGAAACTCTGGGCCATCTAAGTTTACCCTGCCCACTGATGCTTTGGCCAGCGATAGGGTATAAAACCTGCCAGCATTGGGCTGTAGAGCATTGGAAGTGCATTCTCTGAAGTGATTTCTTGACCTCACTAATGTTCATTTGCTGTATGCCATCAGCTGCTCATAGTAAATTACGTAACAACTTTTTGGCCTTAAAGGCAAATCTGTTTTAAAGGCAGTATAACAACTACAGCCAATTACATTTTAAAGAATAAAGAAGGGTTGCAACATATTGGTTTTACATATACATCTACAGAAACATAAGTGTTTCACACTTTGTGAATTTAAGGCATCAGTCATTAATTTTTTTAGCACAAGATATTTCACCATATTTGTTTTAGTCCTCTCTCTGTGTCTCAAACCTGACAGACCATGTATTGCACACCTCCAGGTATAACCCTTTCTTCTCCATTTCTAACAGAGTATATTTCCCTTTCAGAGCCCTCCCAACATTCTGCTCCTTCATACTCTGTCGGACAATGAGGGCGACTGGAGCATCCTGCCCTCGCTGCCTTAGTAAGTGCTCTCAAACCCTGCAGATACAGACAGACTCACTCAATCACACATTCACTGCATACAGTGACAATGATGTTGATGTGTTTTTCCAGTAGAGATTGGTTTTTCATTTAGAGGAATATGTAACTGTTATGCTCCGGTTTCCACTTACAGTCAAAAAAACACACATTGGTAGGTGGATTAGCGACTCAAAAGTGTCCGTAGGTGTGAGTGTGTGAGTGAATGTTTGTGTGTGTGTTGCCCTGTGAAAGACTGGCGTCCCCTCCAGGGTCTGTTCCTTCCTAGCGCCCAGTGATTCAGGGTAGGTGCCAGACCCACTGTGACTCTGAACTGGATAAGCGGTTACAGACAGTCAATGAATGAATGAATGTAATCTTTATGTGTATATTTTTAAGTCACTCTTTAATCAGAAGAGACATAGAACCTCTAAGATATTCAGTATTATGCATTATATATTATTAAATACCAAGTTTTATGTAACTAAATTTTTAATTAAATAATTATTTTTTCATTAAGTTTTGGATGAAAAGAAAGAGTTAAAACCTTTGATTTTCTCTCAGTGGTATCTAGGCAGACACAGTAAATCTCTTACAGGTTTGTTTCTATTGTGTGTGTTCAGAGCCCCTGTCAACTTGAGTCAAGTGGGGGGACCTCTGTGATTAGTCCAAAGAGTTATTGCTGTGTCTCCACATTATAATGATTTCCTTAAAACAGTGATTTTCTCAGTTTAATTTGTTGCTTGTTACCTGCTGCCAGTTCACAGCTACAAATCACCTGCTCTCACAGAAAATGACTGGCTGCATGACATGCTTTCTCTTTCGAGAGTGGATGGAGAGTAACTCAGGGTGATTTGTTCTTTCAGTTGTAATGTGTGTGCCTATGTGTTTGTTTCCTCAGTTTTTCCTCCCACTTTGGGAAGAACTCTTCTTGGGTAATGTTTCTCGAGGAGGAGACCAATGTGAAACTGGAGAAGCTTCTGAGTGTTCTCAAGAAGTTTGTCCGCAGAAAAGTAAGTGCAGCCTTTTCTCTGTAGAGTGATTGATATCAGAGTCAGCTTTATTGTCATTCCTTCTCACTGCAGACTTCTTAGAGTAATAGACGGCTCTTACTCCAGGACATGGTGCTACATTAAGAGACATTACAGAGCAGCAGACAACAGGGAAAACAGAGAATAAATACAGGTAGTAAACTATATGAAACCAAACACTATAATAAATGATACAGTCATTAAACATAGGAGAGTAGTGACTAGTGGACAGTGGTGGGATTTACACACTTGTTCCACCCCAGTTGATACACAGTGTCCAAATTTGCCTCTTTAGTGCTGGAGGTACAAGGGCGTCATTGTAGCAAACCCTAGTACTTAACAGAAGCCACACAACATTTGTATTTTCTAATTACAAACTCACTCAAATCCTATCCAAGTTCATTAAGATTGCAAAGACTTGACAGTGTATCAACCGTTTCCTTCCATTTCACCCTTGATTTCAGGAGAGTTCTGTAAAAGCAGGGGGATCCCAGGAGCAAAAATAACAAATCTCACCAAGTATTGCTTTAAATATCCTCATAAATTAGCAGATAAGAAGCTAATCTAAGCTAATACTTAGGAGACAGTGGCCCCTGGTGGTGTGGAGGAGAACCTGTTTGGGCAGATGTGACAATCGGTGTGACAATCCGCCATCGGTGATTATTGATATTTTCCCTTTTCAAAGCCATGAATTTTTTAATGTATGAATAATTGTCCTCTACATGTGGCCAGAAGCTATGAACAATGAGGTCTTTAAGGAAGTAAAAGGGATATTCAAATGTAAATTTCACAAATTGTACACCGGTGTTCAGGAGCTTTGAGGATAGAGGTTTCTGATAAAGTGTCTGGTGAGATGTTTTTAAATTGTTTTTATTAATGAATACATTTTCCCAGCATTTGGCAGATGCTTCTACAATTCTAATCATGTTCCAGAGGTAGGTGTTATGTTGTGAGGAGTCTTGCCCAGCACTGTTGGTGTAGGGTTTGTACCCTGATGTGGAATTGCACTCTGGTCTGCGGTGCTGAAGTCTGGGGTGTTCCTCACTATACTACATAAACCATGTTGAATAAACAATGTCGTTTTTTTTCTGTGTTCACTTTAAAAGGTTTTGAAGCTTGGTCTTTGATAAGCAGGAAAACTTGCTGAAAGGGGACATAACAGCTTTAGGCTGATAGATAATCTAGAGCCAGCAGGCAGAGAAAAGCTTTCTCTGTCTGTAAAAGTTTGTGTAGCTTATAGCCCTGTATAATAAGTCTGAAAAGGTGACATACTATCAGTAGATTTTGTTCTAAAAATGCTGTAGCTGAGATGAATTTCTGATTGTGGCCTTGAGATGACGTGGATCAGCGCTTTGTTCTGTTCACTGAACCCTGAGATTGAGGTACTAAACTTTTTGTGGCCTTTTTTGCTGCATATTGGACATGTTCTGTCTGCGTTAACTGGTGCAGTAACCTAAATGCTCAGTTTATGAGTCTTGTGCTTGGAAAAATTAGCCTTGTGAAATGCGAGAGGGACACATAAAACATGCGTGGAGCTATTGGCTAAAGTTGGAACAACCCATGGCAGGCAGTTTTGCATTGATTTTCTTGGACTTTTTCAACTCAGGCATAACTTTGAGTAATAGTCTCCATAGACATGTTGTTGAGAGACTTGCTTTAACAATGCGACAGACACATAAGCTAGACAGAGGCACAAACCTGAAATGTGAGCTGAAATAGTATTTACCTTTGGAATAACACTGTTTAATCTCTCAAGATCACAGGTAAATACATGAGAATATAGCAACCTAAACGCAGAAGCGACCAAGCAATTTTTGTTTCTGTGGTTTTGATGTGTTTTGCTTTGACATTAATTAAGATGACACTAAACAATTGAAGTTAAATGAAAAAACTGTTTTAGCGACCAACACACAATCACACATCAAATATAAACAGTGCTCAGAAAACGAGAGAGGAACAAGCTCCCAGCAACATTAGAAAAAAAATCCCATTTTTAATATTGGAGCATATTTACAGTACAAGCCGCATCACTGAACTATGAGGGTCAAAAATACAAAAACAAAATAATTGTTCATTAATCGTCATTGTGGTAAAATGTACAATTAATCGTGATATTGATTTGTGCTGAAATAAACCAAGCACAAGGTTCCATTCACTTCCATTCACTGGATCCCTTTGACTTCTCATGCATTTGATGTTGATCACATTTTAGCTTCTAGCATTCCAGCTGTCTCCAGGAATCCTGGTCAATAGCTGTTTGAACGCTAATTATGGCATTTTATAGCTTAACAAATAAAGCTTAAATTGTTTATGAATTTATGAGGAACCAACAGCCTTAATCTTTTTTTAACAGAAGCTCAGTTGTGTGCACACAGCTTTTATTATCTTCATAAAAGTTGCAAGAAACCGTCAGGTCATTCTGGAACATCTGCAAACGAGTTTAAAATGACTGTGATCAAAACCTAAGTGCTGACTAGCCCCCAGATATTTGTCTGTGGAGCAGTGGAACTATGTTCTTTGGAGTGTTGGAGCACTGTCCAATACATTTGGGATGAGATAGATTGGAGCTTGTGATCCAGAACTAATTCCCCCAACATCAGTACTTAAACTTAGTGTCCTTATATGACTGAATGCCTTCAGGTTCTCACAGAGATATAGCGGCATCCAGTGGAAAAACTTCACAGAGGAGTAGAAATTGTAACTGCAGAGAAAAGAGGTGAACTACTTGTAAATGCCTTTGATTTCAGGAGAAATGAGCATGTGTCTAAACCTTCAGCCATATGGTTTATCTTGTGGGTTTCCTGCAAAAGATGAATTCTGTTTTAAGATTTTGGAAATATAAGGTCATAAGATGCTGGGTTGGTATGGTGCAACACTGCCACAGGGCGATAATTAAAATGAACAAACAAAAAAATGGAGGATTAACATGTTTTAGTTCTCATGTCCATCATAAGAAAAACAAATTTCAAATTTGGAGTAAAAATTATATAAGCAGACAGTCTTATTTTGCAGTATGCAAAAGAGTACTTGCAGATACTGATATCACCCTGTAATGGACTGGCACTGTGCAGGGTGGGTTTCTGCCTTGCGTCCAGTGAATTCCAGTGGGATTTTGATCTAGATTAAGTTGAAGCTGGTACAGAAAAAGTGTGAATGAATGAAATTGATATAAATACCAAAAAGTGTAACCTATATAATATGCCATCAAGAATTCATTCATTGTCAGTAACTGCTTATCCTGTTCAGGGTCACGGTGGGTTTGAAGCCTACCTGCAGTCACTAAGTGCAAAGAGGGAACAAAGCTTGGAGGGGGCACCAGTCCTTCACAGGGTGACACACACTCACACATTCACTCATGCACTCACACATATGGACACATTTGAGTCTCCAATCCACCTACCGATATGCATTTTTGGACCCAAAGCAAATACAGACACAGGGACATCTCACAGACATTCACCCAGAGGGGGACTCGAACCCACAACCCCAGGTCCCTGGAGTTGTGTGACAGCGACACTACCTGTTGTACCACTGTGCTGTCCCTCTCATAGAAAAGTGGAGCTGTTAATGTAAACTATTGAACTGATCTCTTTTGATACACCAGTTAAACAAATGATAAAATAATACTTATATGGAACAGTGAATGTTTTATATCTTGAAATCTATTTGAATGGGTAGCTTCTTAAATACCCATGGGCCCACTGGCAGTTTTATTTCACTTATTTAACCCACAAATAGTCAAATTGCTCTGAAATTGCTGTAGTTACTGAGTAATTAGCCTCAGTTAGTAATAAGCCTGGTAATTCAATCAGGTAGTTAGTCGCTAAATCAGGGATTTGGTAAAAAAAAAATGTCATTCAAGCCTACAAAGGAGTTAACGTTCAGATATCCAGTTAACCAGGAAAGATTAAAAACATCCTCTCAGAAACATACACTGACCAAAATGAATGTCAGCCTGGTAGGCCTTTGGTGTTAGTAGGTTAAAAGTCCAGTAACTGAATTGAAATCTTATCTAGCAAATATAAGCAAAACAGACCCATATTATGTTCAAAGCTGTGTTTCACTGAATAGTTCACCTGGATGTTTTTTATGTGACATTTCATCTGTGGAGCTTTCATTCAGTCATCCCTTTGAATTCGTACTTCTTTGCTGATCACAGTTTGTAACCCTGCATTCCAACAGTTTCCCAGAATCAGGGTCAAATGCAACTTGAACATAAATTATGTCATTTATATTTGCCCAAACAAGTAATCATTTGTTTGAGAACACTGAGGGACCAGTGTCCTTTTGCACAAGACACAAATCTTCCTTGTGCGTATCTGAAGATGAACTGTGGGAATGTTGCTCAAAAAATGGGCATGACTTGATATTGGACGTGTGGTTTATTACATTTCCCACTAGATTTATTGACTCATACAAGTATGATCATCAAGCGGTAAGTGGTTTTGTGTGTGAATTTCTCTCCATCTTTTGAAAACAGGTGTAGTTTGCTTTAGCAGCAGAGAGTGGGTCAACAAATGCATAAGTCCTTGAACATATTCTGTAGGTTCCATACTTTATATGTCCTAAACTATGGATTCAGTTACTTGGAAGTCTTCTCATTGTGCAGACAGCCTGTATAATCCCCAAATGAGAACATAAAACAAAATGGTATGTGTTGACTAGAGAAGTATCAAGCCACCAGGCACTGGGCAGTAGAACTCTGTTCTCTGGAGTGATGGAACATATTCCAATAACTTTGGGATTGTGATCCAGAACTAATCATCCAACATCAGCAACTGATCTGGCCTTTCCTAATATGACTGAATGGCATCAGGTTCTCCCAGAAATGTTGCAACATCCATGGTAAAATTACCCCAGAAGAGTACAAGCTGTTACTGCTTTGAAAAGAGGTGAACTACATATTAAAACCTTTGATATCAGAAGAGAAGTTGGAGGAGCAGGTGTCTAAACATTTGGCCATATTGTGTAATAAAAACTGTGGTTTTCCTGTAGAAGCAGAATTATGTTTTTAGATTTTGGAAATATAAGGTCGTATAACACAGGAATACAGGACATCCAGTCTAATTCAGTTTTCCTTCATGAACTTTGGCCAGTTATCATCATTCACTTGGACAAAACAGCTAACAGCCACAGAAAGAGGCCAACCCCAGCAGGCTATGACAGTGAATCATAGGGTTGTCTGAAGAATTGGCGTTTAGTACTTGTACCTCTCATAAGAAACATAAACAGCATGGCTTCCGCATCTGGAGCATAAATTATTTAAATATGCAGATGGAATAAGGGGGTCAGAGGGGGAAATGAGGTGTAGTCTAATTGCTATGCTCCTGGAAGTGGTGGTTTTTTTTCAACTGTTTTTGGTGTGTATAACAGAAAAAATATATGGACCTCGGGAACATACATTAAACTTTTTTATTCAGCTTGACCTTCAGGGCTTTTGTAGTTTTTATTATCGTTATGTGTAGATGTTTTTGTCAATTTTAATAAATCTGTGTTAACCTCTTTAACTCATGACACTAAGCCAATGGGTATAGAGTGATCCCTCGTTTTTCGGGGGGGATGCGTTCCAAGACCACCCGCGAAAAACGAATTTTCGCGAAGTAGAGGAAAGATATTTTTTTATGTATTTAACAAGTATTTGGTCTTTTAAAACCCTCCCTGTACTGTTAACAACCCACCCTTTGCATTAAACAGTCATTCTATAATGTTTTTCAGCTGGAACTACATGTGATATCCTACCACTTTCTTTAATAGATTAATTCCTAAGCTGTGATTTAGCGTAAGTAAATTTTACTCAGGTGTGGACATGAACAATACATGTATTGTAAGAAATACTTGTAAATGATATATTTTGTCTACTACAGGCCTAGACTAATACATGTAAATAATAATAAAAAAAATATTTTGGCTATTCACCTTTCACGGTTTTCCTAAATTTTCCCTCAATATCCGCAATATAGTGGCCAAAAGCCCCCTTGAAAAAACCTGCAAAGTAGCGAATCCGCCAAAGATGAACCGCGAAGTAACGAGGGATTACTATATTTTTTGAATATTGGATGCATGTTATTTTGATATGTTATATTCCGGTGACACTGGCCTATTACGCCTACTACTACTGCTGCTACGACTACTACTAATAGTAATAATAATAATTTTTATAGGAAACATTTTCTATAAAAATGTTTTTAAATGTACCCTTTCCTTAGTCTTGAATCTAGCGGTTTTCTGCTATTTTAACGGCTTGATGAGCTGAATTACTCAGTGATGTTTTTTTTTAGAGGTTTGTATGTTTCGGTTTGAATAGACAAGGTCCTGCAGGTTGTTTGCATTCTACATATGTGTCAAATTGATTTGTATGTACCAAAAACAGTCATTACTGTACAGACCTGTTCTATCTGTTAACAGATGCTCCCACTGACTAGATATTTTAGATATTTTACAGCTTTGGATGCCTGAGGCATTACCAGAATCTGAACCCACTGTTAGGGTCAGTGTTTAGACCACTGAACCACTCAGGAGTCTGTCTTTTTTTGATGTAATGTTTACTCAGGAGTTCATACTGTTTTGGCAGACAGCATTACAGATCAGTGTGACAGTTATATTAACTGATCCTACTTCATCCACATTGCAAAGTGAGGTATTTTGATTTTGTTCCTTCGCACTTCCAGAAGAAAAAAAATACTGGACTGTAATGCACTGGAAAACTTCAGCTTTGGCTTTAGATTAGCATCATTTTTACTTTTCTGTCTCTCTCTCTCTCTCTCTCTCTCTCTCTCTCTCCAGGAGTGGTTCCTTGGCAAACCATTGCACGATGATGAATCCACTATCATCCACCATTATGCCTTTGCAGAGAACCCCTCCTCCTTCAAGTACCCAGACTTTTCTGCAGGATGGGCTCTGAGCATCCCCCTCATCAACAGGTCTGACCACTGAACTCACCTCTCACCTCCAGCACAATATGTTATAAACGTCCACCTCCACATGAATAGTTTATTAGCTTCTACTCGAGGATTTACACTTTATCTTTCTAATATTATTATTTTTATGATTATTAGTTATACTACACGTATTATTAGTAGTATAATTATTATTATTATTATTATTATTATTATTATATTTAGCATATTTATGTGAGGATTTGATTTCATTCAGCTACATAAACATTAGTGATTAGTCCTGGATCACAAACATTACTCCAACTCATCCTAGATCTAATGCTCCATGACCCCAGTACCCATGTTTCCACTGCTCCACAGCACAGTACTGAGGGATTTTACACTCTTCTGTCTGCAGGCTGTTATTGGGCATGGCTACCTTAACTTTATGACCTTAATCCATTGTTTTAACACTAAAACTGAGTAAAGCATTGCATGCGTATTCCAAAGTTCAGCATTACAAACTATTTGAACTCAAATCTGCCATCAGTTTTCAATGGGCTTTAAAGCGTATTAATTAACTTACCTCTAAGTCATTATTGATATTTGTTGTCAATATTTGATATTTGATGTCATGCTTGGGTACTGCTCAAGACTCAGAGAGCTACCATCACTGTGCATTAAAAAAAATTAAGACAGGGTGGATCTGCTTCTGTACAGTGGTAGTTAATTGGATTAATGGGTGATTATTTTACTGTATTCTCTTTTCAGGCTCGCAGATAAGGTGCAGCAGGAGCCTCTGAAGTCAGATTTCACCATAGACCTCAAACATGAGGTGAGCCAACCTGCTTGGTCAACTTGGTCACTGCTGGTAACTACCAGTGTAAACTAATCTTTAGGTAAAGCACATCTATAGCATACAATATACATGTATATTGTATGTATATATAAATTATGAGGGTTGTGGTGGGTCTGAAGGCCACTTGGTAGGGATACACTAAGCACCAGTCCATCACAGGGCATCACTCAATCAGTCACTCACACACTCACACCTGTAGACAGCGTCTCACACAACCAGTTGACCTGTGTGATTTTAGACTGTGGGAGGAAACTCCTCATAGACAGTGACCCAAAACCAGAATCGACTCCTGATTATTTGTATAATTCTTATTTTTATTATAGCTAATGCTGATATGTTTGATTAATTAACTGCAAATCATGTTGTCAAACATTTACACTCAAATTTACACACACATGTGAGTTTAATTGTAGCAATAGGCCAAAGGTGAAATTGACGATAATCAAAATGGTCGGTGAACTTTATGAGAGCTTGTTTTATAATCAGATTTGGCCATACGAACTTTGACGAATGAGGGCCAACGTGTTTTTTGCTGTTCATACTGTCAATAACAATCTACATCACATTTCTGATGGGGAAAAAGAATCAGACTGGAATCACATTTACCTGCAATGTGTGTGCAGCCTTGTGTTTTGGATAGACTGTATTCCACAGATGCAGCTGTGGGAGATTAGTCAGAAAAACACCAGTACATTCCTTTTAGACACTGCTGATGAGGATCATGTGTTTTCTTATCTTTTTTCCCTTCTTTTCCCAAGATTTTCCATGTCCATACCTCTTCAGTGTAAGTCAGGGACATGCTTAACTCCATCTTTCCCTCTCTATCCCTTTCTATTTCCATCTGTTTTTGTCTCTCTCTCTCTCTCTCTCTCTCTCTCTCTCTCTCTCTCTTTCACTCTTTCTATCTCTCTCTATTTCTATCTCTTAGAAATAGAGAGAGAGAGAGAGAGAGAGAGAGAGAGAGGCAGAAAGCCTGACTGGTTTTTTATGAATATCTCTGGCTGCATTGTGAAGTTCTGTTTTATTCTGTTATCTGCATCACTGCTGGATGTGAAAACTCACTAAACTTTTAGACAGAGGCAGAAGTGTGAAATCCAGATGTTCTCCATGGCCCATTATTTTTGGGCTTTTTGATGCGGTCAAGTCCTGTCAGTCTAGCCTTCAGCTTGGGGCTTTAGTCAGCTCCTTGTCCTATGAATAAATTACTTTAAATGTATGCATTTAGTTTAATACCCTATATGCAAATATGTCTGGAGACTGATGATGACGACTGAAGTGAAAGGACACCTCAGGAAGCAGCTGATTAGTCGACTGAATAAAAAATATACCCAGCCCTGGATTATTTGACAAAATAATTTATAGCCATTTTATAAACCTATAGTCAAAAAACATCATATCTAGCCTTGATATCGGTGATAAACTGGTGCCCTGGCTGTGTTGAGGTCAGTCCAGGTAGGCTCCATATGAATGGATAAATGAATGGATGAATAAAAGCTTATCTAGTTCAGGGTCACCAGAATCAATGGAAGTAAGGTTGGAAAACACTCTGGAGGTGGCACCAGTCCTTTGGTAGGATGATGAAAAATAAATGTATATTTATGTGTATAAGAATAAAGGCCAGTGTATGCTTCTGTGTGAAACCTATTCCTTAGCTTGATGCACACCTCCCTCGAAATGTAATTACGCATTGTGGTGTCGTAGACCACAACAACTGTGATTGGTCTACAGGCAGAAGAATATGGATCATGCTGTTATGAGGAAGTCCACAAATATGAACTCCATTTTTCCACACTACAGAGACTGCAGACAGCAGCTAATTAACATCGAGAAAACACATTAAAAGGCAGAACAATGGAAAAATACAAACGCCTTGGGAAAAGGTTTTACTAGTAATGCATGCACGCTACGCTCTGTTCCAAATAGCATCCTACTCCCTACATAGTGCACTGCAGAGATTTCTAAAACTATACTACTACATTGTGTACTACATACCTATAATGTATAAATATTCACAACAGTGCAGGGCACATGTGCAGGCTATGGTATAGGCTCTGTGTCGAGACAACACAGAAAACAAACAAGGATGTATCTATCTATCTATCTATCTATCTATCTATCTATCTATCTATCTATCTATCGTTACACTTATATAGCGCCTTTCTAGATACCCAAGGGCGCTTTACAATCCACACTGCTCAGAACGCTCAGAACACACGCACAGCGTACTCTCGACCAGGAACGACCGTCCACCTGGAGGACTGCATCGGGCACTAGGATTTCACCCAGGACAGAGTGCCAATCCATATCTGGGCACACACACATTCACTCTCACAGCAGGACAGTTATTAGACAGAAGCCAGTTCACCTACCTCCATGTTTTTGGACTGTGGGAGGAAACCGGAGACCCCGGAGGAAACCCACGCAGACACGGGGAGAACATGGAAACTCCACCCAGATGGGACTTGAACTCCCAGCACTGGGAGGCGAACGTGCTAACCACTAAGCCACCGTGCCGCCCAGGATGGTTTAGCAGCACTGCTGTATCTGATCCACTTATCCACAGGTCTGTGTCACTGATGTTAAATGTGTTGTGTGGTTCTAGGTTGCGCTGTACATCTGGGATGAAGATAAAGGACCCAGACTGACGGCGGTTCCAGAGCTTTGTACATTGCCAGAGACGTCCCCCAGAGCTCGACACTGTGCCACAACTGTCATCACACACTCACCTCTGTGTGTAGGTAACCACATAATAAAAATTCAGTGTATAAAGATTCCATGAATCTTTTCTTCTGGTGGCGATCCAGTATTATTTGAGTTATTATTTGATTATCATCCAATACCTATTGATCAAGTGTGTTGTGGATTTAACAAATCCATACAGTCAAGGAGAACATCTGGAAACAAACTTTGTCCTTCACACTAGCTCACAACACTACTTCTTTTTAGAAAAAAAAATTACTTTATTTATGATTTTGTATTTATTGTAGTTAAATATACAAACACTACACTTATTGAAAAGATAAATGATAATTATCTTAGGTGCCTAAGACACATCTATGACCATAAGTGGGCCATACTCTTGAAAGTATGTGGCCATGAAATGTGATTGATATTTTTGAATTTCTCGTTTTTTACATGGTAGTTTGCAGCCCTTTGAGAAGCCCTTTTTGGCCTCTAGTTTGAGATTGATATCTTTCTAGAAGTGTAATCCATGTAATTTGCCATGTAGCCTACATTGTTTAAAAAAAAGTCCAATGTGAATAGTTCTGTGGCTGAAGAGGATGGGAAATATTTACCTCTTCTTCTAGAAACAAGAATGTAATGTACCCAAAGGGAACAAAACCAGACTTTTTAAACTTGAGTTTTTACACTGTACCTCTACCATACCTTTTTTTCTGAGTGTAGAATTATGTTTATGGCATCAAAATAGGTTCTAAGTTCTGAGGACCAAAAATAAAGAAACCATAACCAATAAATGTCATTTTGTAATTGAGAAAACTGTCATTAATATTCAGAGTTATAAAAACAGATTTATAAATAGACTATTTTTGTATAAAATTGTCTATTTTGAGTTTAATATTCTTGAAGAATACGTTTTCACTTTCATTCAGACTTTTCAGTCTCGCTTTCGCCTCCAGAAGTTTCTCGCTTTTGACTTTTGACGGGGGTCGGGATCTAGACAGTCATTGGCTGCTTAAGTTAAGCCCCGCCCACCCAGGAGATTCTGCACACCTCGCTACGTCAGCGAGAGCGCGGCAATCTTACCCTGACTGGAAAAAGATAGACCGGCAAACACAAGTAAGCCATATCAAATATTTTTAAAGATTATGTCTTTTAGTAATGCACAGTTCGTCATAAAGGCTTGGAGTCATTTTGCAATCAGGGTTAGGGTGTGCAGAATCAGCTGGGTGGGCAGGGCTTAACTTTAGCAGCCAATGACTATCCCAACACCATCAAAAGCGAGAGAGTTCTAGAGGTGAAAGACTGAGAGAAGCGCAACAGAGAAAAGGTGGAATGAAAGCAAAAACGCTAGTTACGAATGTAACTGTGGTTCTATGAATGCTGGATGACCGCCAGAGGGCGGTGTAACCTTGTGGATATTCCCATGGGCACGTCTACTGGACCGAGTAAAAATACCAACAAAGTCACATGTGACCCGGCCCCTATAAAGGGCCACTGGACATGTATGAACGTCCTCTGACAACATCTCGCGAAACCACGAGCTGACCTGAAGTAATCACCTGGACCACCCAGCGTTAAAGACCTTGCCAAAAAGTGGCGCTGCAGCACCAGAAACACATAAGCACGTAACTCGAGGAGATTTATGTGGTCCTGTGCACGGAGGGGGCTCCACAAACCCTGCACTGCTCTGTGCTGCCATACAGCACCCCACCCTGTGAGAGAAGCGTCGGTGGTGATCACCTCCCGGCGCGTTACTACGGTGCCCAGCAGTACCCCCGCTGTGAGAAAAGAACGGTGCCTCCACAGAATGAGCGCCTCCTCGCATGTTTGATCGATCGTCACCAACGTGTGCCTGTGACGAATCGGATCAAGCCTCAGCCGAATTACCCAACTCTGAAATGGGTTCTAACAAGCCGAGTGGAAGAATGCACGCAGCCGATGTAAACATCCCAGCAGGCGCAAAAGCAGGCTGTAGCGCACGCGGCAGCCTGCACGGACTCGTGCGATTAAGCCCAGAATGTTCGTTACACGCTGGGGAGGCAGCGTCGCCGTCATTGACTGAGAGTTCAAAATCATGCCAATGAATTGAATGCATTGACTCAGAAGAAGGGAACTTTTTTCCACATTTACAGAAAGACCCAAAGCTTCCACATGGAGCCGTAGCGTGCTGACATTCGCAAGGGCGCGCTCCCGTGAGGGAGAACAAATCAACCAATCGTCCAGGTAAGGTAAGATTTTCATTCCCGACTGCATTAAGGGGGACAAAGCCGCCTGCATGCACCTGGTGAAAACCCGGGGTCCAGAGATAGGTCGAACGGGAGTTGATACGTGCGATTCAGAAACGCAAACCAGAGAAAACGGCGGTGTGCGCTCGCAACTGGAATGTGGAAATATGCATCCTTCAGATCCAGAGTAGTGAACCATTCTTGCGGCTGAATGATGTGAATCACATCCCCCGCTCGGAGCATCTTGAACGGGAGGCGTTTGAGATGGTGATTCAAAGCCCGTAAATCCAGAATTGGACGGAGGCCGCCATTGCTTTTCGGCACCAGAAAATATTTTGAACAGTGCCCTGAAACAATGCGGGACACTTCACCTCCTCTATGGCTCCTTTCAACAGAAGAGAACTTACTTCCTCCTGTAGAGCGGTGGAATGAAGCGAACTTTTTACAAGCGTCTGGGTCAAGTGCGCGATTTGGGGGGGTCGATTCCTGAACTGGATTCGATACCCTGAAGTTAACGTTGAAAGGACCCACGGATCTGTACACACTGTGGCCCGGGGGGAGGCGGAAGCAACAGCGGCTCCGGCACCACTTTCGGATGTGAATAAAGTATCCGTAGCGGCCGTGGAGAGCATGTCATCATCCAAAAACTCCGCACTGGGGAGTAGAGGAGAGCCGCTCCCAAAAGAAGGAGTGTCGGCGAGGCGCTGGTCCGCAGCCGGCGGCTGCTGAGCCTGGAGCTGCGCAAGTAAAGCCTCCACACGCTCCAAGCATGTAAGAAGTTTCCCCGGTCTTTTCTTCGACGCAGGAGCAGACGGCAGCTGCGAGGAAGGGCGTTTTGTTCCACACCACGCTGCCGAAGTTTCAGAAGCGGGGAGCATAGTGTCAGTGCTGACTAGAACAGAAGCGAGCCGGTGCTGGCGTGTAGCAGCGGAATTGTAGCGCAGTGCACACAGGGATCAGTGAGTGCTTCGCGCAGGTGGAGTACTCCGAGGCAGGAGGGGCACAAAGTGTGCGGGTCATCCGGCTGTAAAGGCGTGAAACACGCACGACAGGCCTGGGCATCCATAGTACTGCAGTCGTAGTGGAAACGAGGCAGTCAGGAGTACAGACAACGCAGCCCAAGAGCACTGTATTACGTGCCCAGAGGCAACAGCGTGGGCACGAAGCCGAAGAGGAGGCCGGCGGTAGGAACTACACGTCCGACGTGAACCCAACAGCGCTGGAACTGAGACAAGTGCAGGGAAAGTGCACAAAGCTCAAGGAACCCGGGCGTGTGGGGTAACCGCAATACTCACCAGCCCGGGCACAAGCGCTGGGTGGCAAAGTTAAAGATGAAGTAGATGTAGTAGAGAACAGCTCTTGAGGGCAGAAAAAAAACTGCAGCTCCGTGAGGTGTGAACGGTCCAGAGCGCGAGAGGAAAAAGAGGACGTTCATACATGTCCAGTGGCCCTTTATAGGGGCCGGGTCACATGTGACTTTGTTGGTATTTTTACTCGGTCCAGTAGACGTGCCCATGGGAATATCCACAAGGTTGCACCGCCCTCTGGCGGTCAGGAGGCATGAAATAGAACTGATTGTTCAATGGAATATTCTGTTTACAAACCTGTTTTTATAACTGTCAATATTAATGACAGTTTTCTCAATTAAATAAAATGACATTTATTAGTTATGGATTCTGTTTTTTGGTTCTCAGAACTTTAGAACCTATTTTGACGCCATATATGTGGCACTGATTATGGAAATCAAAGTATAAGCAGGTCTGTCAACAGTTTGCACAGTCTGGAGTGTATGGTTTGCCATGGTCAGATTATTATTTATTGTTTTAATTGAATTTCTTGAATTACTTAAGATTCCTTAAAATGCAATGTGTTTTCATTATCAGTGTCCAACTGCTTTGTTTCAGACTAATGTTCCTCTAATTAGTTTATAGCGTTCTTTTCTTAATCATGGGGTTGACCCAAACATCATGTACCTCCTCATAAACATGATGAACCCAAAACTTGTGATCCACTTACTTGGCCTTGTTTTTCATCAGTAAAATGTGTTAAAAGGTGCATTTTAAAGTGCTTTCACAGTGGCCTTTCTTTATTTCACCACCTTTGTCCCCTCTATATTTTGTGATGTAGAGGTTAGAAATCCTGGGAGAACATCCAGATGATTTAATTTGGTTTAAATATTCTAAGTCTAAGGGTTTCAGGCTGTTTTCAGGACTGTCTAGGTCTTCTGAGAATTAGTGATTGTATAATCACTCATTCTTATTCAAGGTCCCCACCTCCCCCTCCCTTCAAACTGGGCAATGGCTAATGGTCTCCTCCAGCTTTCATGAATGTACAATGGAAAGTTCTTCACCTGTGATTGTTTGCCTTTGTCTTCAGCTTGTATCTCCTCTTTTCCCAAGGATGATTACCATAAACCTCAGGGAAGAAATACACTTTTCAGCTAAACTCTCTTTATCACTGTGACCTGTAATTTTGCTTCCTTCAAGCATTAACAATCTGCCATATTCACAGCTTGGTTTTTCCTGCTGCAACACAAGGGTATAATTGCTATGGGTTTAATAGATGATTTTATGTTGCTGGTAAAATCCACATTTAATTTTGTCTAAACCCTCTGCAACCCTGAGCTGGATTACAGATTACTGCAGATATAGACAATGACTGTATGTATAAATGAAAGTAATTTAGTTACATTACAAATCAAAATGCTGGACATAAATTATTGTGACAAACAAATACATACAGATGTTCATTTACATCCACATATTTTAACTGAATACTGTAATGAACAGTGAGCCAAAACCGCTGTAAACATGCGCATGAGGCGCACGAGGACACCAGTGTATATTGTAGTAATCCAAATGAGATTAACATTCTTTGTAGAACCTTCTCCAAACCCTGAGAATTGAGAAATGATTCAATGCTGGCAATTTTCCAGAGTTGGTAGAAACTAATTGAATGACAGAATCTATTTGCGTGTCAAACGTAAGGTCAGTATACACACCCCCACCAAGATTCTTAACTTGAGCGTTCACAAGCGTATTTTATTTTCATAAGCTGCCACAAGACTTGTGTGGGCCAGCAGGAAATTATACGTCCTAAAGATAATCAAAAGGCAGTAGATAAGGTCAGAAGAGCATTGTCTCTAATACTGATGCTGGAGGTACTTCATACCTGATAGTGGTAACAAGGGAAATATGATTTTCCAATTTTAGCTGTGAATGTGGTATGACAGAGATAGGACTGTAATCAGATCATCTCTTCCCGACTGAGTCCAACTGTCTGTTCAAGGGGATCAATAAGAATGTTAAGATCAGCAGTGTGACATGCTGCCCAAAACAGCAGGAGAGCAATGCCACATTTATCAGAATCACCAGCAGCAAGAGGTTGTTGGTCACCTCCAGGGGAGCACAGTTTGGTTTTACATTCTCCTCTAGGATAACAAAAAATAACCTACAAATTAAGTAATTTAAAAATGGCAGGCGAGGAGAATCTATTCCTCACTGCATTTATTATGAGTTCAATCTCAGCAATGTTGTGACACTGACAGGGTGGTGGTTGTGTGTTGCTGGTACAAGTGGATCAGACACAGCAGTGCTGCTGGAGCTTTACACCGCTCACTGTCACTGTAAGTTTTGGTTTATATGATTTAAAATAGTGATGACGATGTTCGCGATCATGAACATATGTACTAATACTTCATTTATATGTTTTTATATATATTTTAATACAATGACAATTGTGCATTTTTAATGCTACACAACATTATAATAACAGTCATACAAACTTATTTGTACTTCATTATTTGTTTTGAGATGCTTTGTTTAGGAGAAGTTGCACAGCGGAAATAAGACCACAGAGTCTGATTTTGTACTACTTCTGCCTCTTCATCTTAGTCTCTCCAGTCACAGTGCCAGACCTGCATTCATGTGAGAGAGCAAAGACATGGTTAAATGGAGCATATTGGACACAGCATGTGTGGAGAAATAAGTTTTGTTTGAACATTGTAAAAACGATCATTGTAAAAATCTTCTGCTCCTCCCTCCTCACTTATGGACTCTTGCTGAACTGAGCTGTGGTGGTTGACCCTTTATTTTATTACCCTGTTATTTTGACCAAAGCATTTTGCAGATTCTTCTTTAAGACCCCAGAACTGTGTTCACTTGTGGAAGTATACGTGGAAACACAGCCAGATTTATCCAGCAAACTTGAACGTTATGTCAGGGGTCTCTTTCGGGTGAACAGGAGATATTGGCTCACACTAATTAAAACTTGATATACTTGATATCAAGTATAATATATTTGATGTATTATTTTCATTTTTGCCAGTAAAAGTCTAATCTAAATCCTCACAGACTTTAGAAGACCTGTGGGCTGGCAGAAGGGCCTGGAGGGTTGAGGACAGAATTAATTGTGCCAAATAAGACAGTTTTGTGTCTTATTTTGTGTCTCAGTTTTGCGACTGTTTTGTGTCATAAAATCATCAAAACAATTTTTCTGTTATGACTTTGGCAGTGTCCTAGAAGGCAGAGAAGCAATTTTTAATATCAGGTACCTGCAGCCAGTGGTTTCCAATTACACTCCTGTTTGACACTCTATTTTACACATTAAACACACCTGGGGTCAACCAGCCAAAGCTGGGACCTTAAATTAATAAATCTGTTTTAAAAATGTAAAACAGTCCAAGGATAGAGGAACACGCAGAGCTAAAAATTAGTTCAAATTTGCAGAAAACTCCTTAGCATGCTCTGACATTTTCATTATTTCTATCAACTTATTTCCCATTCACATTCCAGACTCTTTTGGGTTTTTTTCAAATGTTGTTGGCCATATCGTTGAAAAGCTGATTACTCGTGATACCTCAGCAGTTCATGGCCTGAAGTCCCAGACAGAGCAGGCAGGATCTGGAAGTTGGCATAAAAATTTGTCAGGAAGTGTTTTCTTCAAGGCTATGACCAGGTTGGACACTCCTTGAGGTTTTTGAAGTCTTAACATAGATCTCCTGGACTTGAAAAGCAACATGAAATTTAAAATGTTAATTAAAAAAAATAATGTAGGCCTAATATTTCAAATCTTGGTACATATCGTTACTGATATTGGGTCAAAACTAAAACTAGTTAGGTTCATGACATTTCAAAAGAATAGTGTGAACCCTAATCTTACTGGCTTAATTGTGTGTGTGTGTTGCCCCCATCCCTTGGGTTTTTCTGTATAGGTACTATATAAATCTAACTTTTTGTAATTTTCAATCATTTTTAACTTGGACTTTTTGAATGTAGTTTTTTTTAGTTATTATTATTTTAAAAGTTTGCTAAGCTCCAATGGCATTTCATTGACCAATTTGAATTCAAGTGCTTGATGTCTTCACATGTTTTGGTGAAAGCAACTGATCAGGAGTCTGAACTCTGAAGAAAAGTGGTTTAAAAAAATAATAAAAGAACAATACAGAAAACAACATAACAAACTGTAACAGTGTACCTAAACATATTTTAAGTTGCCTAACAAAAATGGCAGCCATGGGACTGCAAGAGCTCCAAAGCATTAAATGAACTGTTGCTGATGGGACTGAGCAAAACTAAGGAAATGCAATATCTGGAGTGTAGTGGGAATCAGGAATGGGAATCAGAAGAAAAGCCTGAAGCCATGCATGCACTGTGGTTTTAAGTCTGTTTTTAAGCCCAATTTGTTCTTAACTCGACTTATATTTAGAATCAGGCCTCAGCTTGATGTGCAGTCATAGGACATGCGGTTTAATTGGGCTGCAAATCCTGATTAAATGCCCCAGGGTGCAGTGACTGAGTGGTTTGGCGGGATTTCTGACATGTCATAAATTCAGGTTATTTTTCTTGCAGTCGGAGCAGTTTCACAAGTCAATTTACTCACGTAACAACAGCTGTCTATGGATCATAAAATGCATTAAATGCACAGTAACATAAACAAAACTAGATAAACAAGACAAAATCTTCATATTTCCCAATATCTCAGACCATATATATATCGTGTTTTTATTTATACTTTTTTTGTGGAATTTCAGAACACAGTATGTCTCAACGTTCCTGATACACAGGAGGCCATACAGTATTTAATGGAGATCCTGCAGACAGTCAGAAACATCTGTATGCATTGCATTTCTCACAGTGTGAGCACCAATGTCATGTCATTCAGCTTGGTTACATTCATGCAGTATAAGCATATGTTTACCTGGCTTAACAGTCTTCACCTTTCTCTCTCTCTCCAGGGTGAGCCTGTTCGAAGGGATGACATATTTGTGGCAGTGAAAACGTGTAAGAAGTTCCACTCTGAAAGAGGTGAGTCGTTTGCCTTCATAAAAATAACACTGTTCTGCTTTGTGAGAATTTCTGGTTCTTTTTAGCAGACACATAGTTTGCTCTGTGCTGTCACACACACACATACTCTGATCCGTTTCCTAAACCCAGTGTACATTCGCTCAGCTCCACTGACCATAAAGGATCCCTTTGGAGTTCACTATCCACACTGTTAGAGACACCTACCTACCTCATCTGTCCACCTTGTAGATTTAAAGTCAGAGACAGGAGCTCATCTGTCGCTGCGCAGTTTATGTTGATCGTCCTCTAGTCCTTCATCAATGGACCTAGGACTTTGTCAGCCAGATGTTTTTGGACACTGAGGGGTGTAAAGCTCCAGCAACACTGCTGTGTCTGATCCACTTGTACCAGCAACACACAACCACCACCCTGTCAGTGTCACAACATTGCTGAGAATGACCCACCACCTGAATCCTACCTGCTCTGTGGGGGAACTGACCATTGAAGAGCAGGGTGAAAACGGGCTAAGAAAGTATGCCAGATGACAGATGTGACAAATGTGGCATTTTCCCTCTATATATAAACCAAATCAATTGAATTAGAACAACAGAAATAATAGCTGACTCCAGAGGGTTAATGTGTACATGCATACGTCTCTTTAATGAGACAAGCTGTGAGCTGTGTTTTCAGAGAAATCTTGATATTTTTTCAAACATTAAGAAGTTAGTAATTAGTTTTCAAGCATTTGCTCTAGATTTCTGTTATAGGTCCAGATTGTGCAAGTTGTACTTGATGTACATTTTGATCTGGTGTTTCTTAGGAAGTGGAAGTGTTTTCTAATGTGTTTCAACTTCTGTTAGCTTTTGTCCCTGCCTCCTGAGTAAATCCAGTCAGTCCACATGGACCACAGGGTTTTTACCTGAGTGCCTTTTTTCTGCAACGCATCATGGGTATCCTCCCTGATTTCTTTCAATCTACTTTCAAAACATGTGAATGTTTTATAAAGGATCAGGTTTTCTTTAATTACTCTAATTAAGCCCATGAAAGGGGACAGCACAGTGGTGCAGCAGGTGTGACGCTTCAGGGTCCTGGGGTTGTGGATTCAAGTTCCACTCCAGGTGACTGTCTGTGAGGAGTTTTGTGTGTTCTCATTGGTCTCATTGTGTTCTCCGGGTTTCCTCCGGGTGCTCCTTTTCCTCCCATGGTCCAAAAACACAGGTCGGTTGGTGGATTGGTAACTCAAAAGTATCCATAGGTGTGAGTGAATGTGAGTGAGTAAATGTGTCACTCTGTGAAGGACTGGTGCCCCCTCCAGGTTGTGCCCTGCCTTACATATAGTGATTCCAGGTAGGCTCTGGACTCACCGTGACCCTTAACTGGATAAGACAATGACATAGACGAAGACAATGAATGAATGAAAAAGTCTCTGAAAGGGCCGGTTAAGAGGTAAAACTTAGCCAGGTAAATCTCATTTATAATCATTTCTATGAAATTGCATTCACCTTATGTCACGTGGGACGTGAAGAGTGGATATACGGAGGCGGACACACTCGCTACAACACAGAGTTTAATAATGAAACTAGACGAGAAACGCGAAATAACCTGACTTATAAACATAGAAAAGAGAAGGAAACAACACTAGAGGACTCGGGCAGGAAACAGGCAAGAGAGACGGGTAAGAGCGAGGACGAAAACGAAACACACGACAACAAACGACAAAGAAACAACGAAAACAAACGACAACGAAAACAAACAAACAAACAAAATGACCGATACCAGGAAGTGAGGGAAGAGGGCTTAAATAACAACACAAACTAGACACACCTGACACGAATAGCGAGGAAAAAGAAGGCGGGACAAAGGCGGAGAATGAACATAAACAAAACCATGTGCGGAGATAGGAAAACAAACAAGAAAGTGCCAGGATGTGACAGACGCCCCCCCCAAGACGCACAACTCCCGGAGCGCGAAAAACGAGACTCTACAGGAGCTGGCGCAGGAGGGGGCCAGAAGAACCAAAAACAGGAAACCAAAAGATTCAAGACAAGATAGGAAATGGAGATGGGAACAAGGGACTAGACTTAAATAGATACTGGACAGAACTGGAAAATAGAGACGGGGAACGAGAGAAGACAGGAGACAAAGCAGGAGAAAACACACGTGACTGGACCTTTGGCTGAACACTGAATGGGGACTGAGACTGGAAAGGAGCAGATACACGTGAAGGGACTGGGAACTGGACATGGGTCTGGACAGAGGGTTTAACTTGTGACTGAACATGACTAACAGGGAATTGGACATGAGACTGAACAGGACTAACAGGGGACTGGACTTGAGGCAATGGAACTGGGACCAGGACTTTTACAGGGATAGAGACGAACACGGTAACAGGGACCGGAACAGAAACAAAAACAGACACAGGTACAGGGACAAGAAGAGATACAGGAATCAGGACAGGACCAGATACAGGAACAAAGACAATAAGTGGGTGGTACCCAGGACTGGCATGTGTCTGTGGAGAAGTCCAAGAAGCCAGCCTGGGCACAGTTCTGGGGATCGGCCCCGAAGTCCTTGGGGCCCTCCTACGGGTTAGACCGGGAGCGGCCGTAGCCACAGTCTCGGGGGCAGAAATGGCCGTAGCCACAGTCTCGGGGGCAGAAACGGCCGTAGCCACAGTCACAGGAGTAGGAGTGGCTGAGGGAGCCGTACTCATGGAGACAGGAGGTCCTGCGGCGACGTCCACGGAGACAGGAGGCCCTGCGGCGACGTCCACGGAGACAGGAGGCCCTGCGGCGACGTCCACGGAGACAGGAGGCCCTGCGGCGACGTCCACGGAGACAGGAGAACCTGCGGCGACGTCCACGGAGACAGGAGAACCTGCGGCGACGTCCACGGAGACAGGAGAACCTGCGGCGACGTCCACGGAAACAAGGGAACCTGCGGCGACGTCCACGGAGACAGGGGAACCTGCGGCGACGTCCACGGAGACAGGGGAACCTGCGGCGACGTCCAAGGAGGCAGGCGGAACTGCGACAATGTCCACGGAGACAGGGGAACCTGCAGCGACGTCCACGGAGACAGGAGAACCTGCGGCGACGTCCACGGAGACAGGAGAACCTGCCGCGACGTCCACGGAGACAGGGGAACCTGCGGCGACGTCCACGGAGGCAGGCGGAACTGCGACGACGTCCACGGAGGCAGGCGAAACTGCGACGACGTCCACGGAGGCAGGCGGAACTGCGACGACGTCCACGGAGGCAGAGGGATCTGCGACGTCGTCCACGGAGGCAGAGGGATCTGCGACGACGTTCACGGAGGCAGAAGGATGTGCGACGTCGTCCACGGAGGCAGAAGGATCTGCGACGATGTCCACGGAGGCAGAAGGATCTGCGACGACGTCCACGGAGGCAGAAGGATCTGCGACGACGTTCACGGAGGCAGAAGAAGCTGCGACGACGTTCACGGAGGCAGAAGAAGCTGCGACGACGTTCACGGAGGCAGAAGAAGCTACGACGTCGTTCATGGAGGCAGAGGAATCTGCGACGACGTTCACGGAGACAGGGGAACCTGCAGTGATGTCCACGGAGGCAGAGGGATCTGCGACGTCGTCCACGGAGTCAGGAGGATGTGCGACGACGTCCACGGACGCAGAAGGATCTGCGACGTCGTCCATGGAGACAGGCGCGGCTGGAGGCGCCGCGCTCAGGAAGACAGAAGCGTCCTAGGCGTCGCGCTTACGAAGACAGGCGTGGCCGTAGGTGCTGCTCTTCCAGGAACAGGAGCGGCCGTAGGCGCCGCTCTCATAGGAACAGAAACGGCAGGAGATGCTGCGGGTTTAGGGGGTCTGATGGGCGCACTCTTGAGGGATTCCCCCAGAGGTGCGCACCTGTTAGCCTCACCTCCGTTGTCCTGAGGTAGGAGGCTAACAGCCCCTACCCATAACCCCCCCCAAGAATTTCCCCGGACCTGAGGGGATAATCCTCCAGCGAAGGGGAGACTCCAGCCCGCTTTCTCCTCCGGCTCCGTCAATTCCCGCTGGAGAAATCCCTTGATTCACGAATCGTGTCCTCTGTTCGGGGGAAAGGAACCGCACCGGGAATGTTCTGGAGCCGTTGACTCCATTCAGAGGCCGCTCTTAAAGCCTCCTCTACGGGATCTCTGGGGCCTGTGAGAAACGGAGTCCGGCGAATAACACCTCTTTTAAACGGGTAGTCCGTGCTAGCTGTGTCCTTATACTGATCGGTCATTCTGTCACGCGGGACGTGAAGAGTGGATATACGGAGGCGGACACACTCGCTACAACACAGAGTTTAATAATGAAACTAGACGAGAAACACGAAATAACCTGACTTATAAACATAGAAAAGAGAAGGAAACAACACTAGAGGACTCGGGCAGGAAACAGGCAAGAGAGACGGGTAAGAGCGAGGACGAAAACACAACACACGACAACAAACGACAAAGAAACAACGAAAACAAACGACAACGAAAACAAACAAACAAACAAAATGACCGATACCAGGAAGTGAGGGAAGAGGGCTTAAATAACAACACAAACTAGACACACCTGACACGAATAATGAGGAAAAAGAAGGCGGGACAAAGGCGGAGAATGAACATAAACAAAACCATGTGCGGAGATAGGAAAACAAACAAGAAAGTGCCAGGATGTGACACCTTATCCCTTTGTAGTATTGTGGCTTGTATTTTTGTGGGTTGTCCTGGACTGTATTTGTGGGGAAAATAAATCTGTTCTGTAATGAATTTAAAAATAAAATATATGTGTTGATGTGCCAAACTGAATAAATGAGTAATCTTTGTTCCTATTAATACGTTTAATACACAATGTTCAATAACTAGTAATTAATTGATATATTTCTTCTAATAACATTTATTCTCACTCAGTTACTGCACTTGTTGTGCACTCTGACTTCATATCTGTGCATCTTCCAAATGAAGCATATGAAACTCACATTGCAAATGTCAGGTGCTTTGATTTAAAGAGGTAGAGCCACAATTTTTTTCTACTACAAGTATCAAGCCAAGTCATTGTAGTTATAAGGCACTAGTAAATCTTTTATGATTTCAGAACTGGAAAAGAACAAGGAGGAGTAAATCTTTGTTACAGGCTGCTCTATAACAAGGCAAAAAAAATTGACTTCATTTTATTTCCTTGGTGACTGATTATCTTTTTTTCAACTTTAGTTCCTGTGGTGAAAAAGACGTGGGAGAAACAGGCTTCACAACTGGAGTATTACAGTGACTATGCTGATCCCTCGATACCAACCATTAATATTGGAGTGCCCAACACAGACCGAGGTCAGTCTCCACAGCATGGGGTTTGGATGTGGTATGACTGCAGGTTCCTGGAACGTGGTTATTTAAATCAAGCCATAGAGACATTTTTAATTGTAAACATTATGTGGGTGTTGCTGACAAAACAGGGTCAGGTCAAATTTTACCTTTAGTGGATGTTATTTGCCATAAAGCGTGTTGTCAGTGGCAATGCCAGTTCCTTTAACTGCCCAAACCAGTTTTGTCATTTATCTTGCAGTGTGACCAGACTTCACCATCAATATATTTATTTTTATATAATAAATAATATGGTTTATTATAAATAACCCACACTGAAATGCAACCTTTTCATCTACACTGTGACACACTTAGCTTGAGGTGTCTGTAACTATGGAAGCCCTTTTCCACCACATAAAATAAAAAAGGCACCAATTAATAATGTTTTCATTAATTAATTAGGTTCCGAGATTCTATTTCATTATTTTGAGAAACTACATCAATATATTAAGATACAAACTCATTATTTTGAGATAGTATGTCAGAATATTGAGATAGTATCATTATTTTGAGATACTGAGTGAGTATATTGAAGTACTATCTTAATATATTGATTTCAGAACATTCTAGTGCAAGATGTATGCTTTTGGAAAAGACAATTACACAATAAATAGATTGTAACTTTTGCAATGTGATTATTTTATAATTTTCATTCTTTTCCTACTGTGGGTGGAAAGTAGAGCACCCAGATGAAACCCCCTCAGACACAGGGGAGAACATAGCAAACATCTCACAGACAGTGACCAGAGGATTAAACCCACAGTCACTGAACCCTGAAGCAGTGTGACAGTGACACAGCCAGTAGAACCACTCTGCCTTCATACCATTTGACACTGGAAACAACATTTCTATCCAAAAAACTCCCTAAAATACAGAAAAGAGTTGTATTTATTTTCTCACTGATTTGCTCTCAGCTCTTAACAATTTGTTGTATGTATTTTAGACCAGTTTTCTGACCAATGCATAATACAGGGTCCTTGCAATGAGGTCATCAAATCAATTAACAGCTATTTATGCATAATTTTTAAACACAATAACAAAAACAACTTAAAAAAATGATGGCGAGGTGAGGAGATGTTTATTTAAAAAACATTGCAGCTATTTTCTATTCACAAAACCACACAATTATGGCAAGTGGGCAAAAATGAAATATTATGAAAAGAAACCTTTTTAAACCCCTTTAAAACAAGTATAAACTTAGCTGTATTTGCCATTTTATTTCGTTTTTAATACTGTCATTTCTCAGTATATCATTTATTTGATATGTAAAGTATATAATCTCACACAGTAAAAATGAGAAATAATGAATAGTGGCTCCTTATCTTTTAAAGGGACAAGTGCTGAAACCATTCATTCATAAGACTCCAGGGAATGGTGTTAACTTCTGAAAAATAGATATAAAATTCTCACCTCATTAAACTGCCACTACTAAGAAGTGTGTTGTCACAGTTATCTACAGAGTCCACATCATTACAGTCATTTTGAGATACCAGACACATACCAGCCTGTTTATGTAGTCTTTCATTCAGAAGCAGTAAAACGGTCATTGTCAGTGTTATGAAGGTGTGCTTGGTCTGTACGTGCTTTTGCAAATGTAAAAAATTATGCTCATTTAAAAATTATGCTCATCATTTACATGTTGCTGTGATCATTTTTATGACTGTATGGAAACAACAGTGCTTTCTCTCAGACTTGCTAGTTGGTCAACAATTGGTATTTACACCAGCACTCTGCATAAATAAAGGTTTTGTAATTTCTGTTTCTGTTTAATTCATCATGAAATGTTCACACTGTGTGAAGGACAGCTGTGTTCAAATGATGTAGTAAACTAAACATCCACAAAAACGGAGATCCACATTTTCCATTGGACAATAATGATATAAGTTATCGTTGCAGCATGGTGGAACACAGCTCTATGGTCCTGGGCTTTTTGGTTCTATCCCTGCTTCAGATCACCATCTCTGAGTAGTTTGTTGTGTGTGGGTTTCACACAGTCCACAATACATGTGCTAGTAGGAGGATTGGCTGTGTGAAAATGTCCACAGGTTTGAGTGTGTGAGTTGTAGAGTGTTATTTGATAGATATCTCCAGGAAGTGTTCCGGACTTGCATCCAGTAGGCTCTGGACCCACCACAACCCTGAACAGGATAAAATGTGAACAGGAAATGAATGGACAAACAAATTAATAAATCAGCTCTCTATATAAGCGTATTGTCCCTATCCAATGAAAAACATATCTCAATGTTTGTCATTTTTTAAATGTGTCACATCATTTGAACCCAGCAGCTGTCCTTCACATTGTATGGAAAAGTCATGATGAATAGACCAATAGAAATACTACAAAATTATTCATTCATTCATTCATTATCTGTAAGCGCTTATCCAGTTCAGGTTCACAGTGGGTCCAGAGCCTACCTGGAATCATTGGGCGCAAGGCGGGAATACACCCTGGAGGGCACCAGTCCTTCACAGGGCAACACACAGACTCACATATTCACTCACACCTACGGACACTTATGAGTTGCCAATCCACCTACCAACGTGTGTTATTGGATTGTGGGAGGAAACCGGAGCACCCGGAGGAAATCCACGCGGACACGGGGAGAACACACTCCAAAATTACTTAGCATAAAAGCTTTTTACATTGACTTCCACTGAAAAGTTTATTTTTCTGAGATGCATGTTTTTTCATAGGACAGCAATGACATGGGTTTTAATCTGGGTCTAATCAGTGAAGGAATGTCTTATTATGCTTGTATACTGTAACATTAAAATATCGGTTTTGTTCAGAGTGCGCTAATTAGTTTAATTTTTCTAAGACCCCTGAGACTCATCGCTGTCAATACAAAATATAAATGCATTTTTGGAATGTCATGAAGCACATTTGAGTAATAATTATACAGCGGTTCATTGTGTGCATTGTGGGCTTGTGTCAGTTTCAGATTCAGTAATGGAGGCATCAGCATGTCCGGGTTGTCTGTTTTTTTTCTGTTGAGTAAGTGGTGTTTCTTGTTGGCAGCTGTGCTTCTCTGATGGCTCATCAATAGATCAGATGACACACTCAGGGCTCTATGAGCGACAGGCTCAAGGTTCAGAGCGTCCCATCAGCTGAAAAACACAGTGATTGGTCTTTCATTGCTCTAGTGTCGGCATAGCAACACTGAAAATGGCCCGGTGGCACACACGCCACGCTAACATCTTTTTCAGCCTCTCTCGGGTTGTCTTGGTGCGGAAGACAGCAAGTACACGCTGTACCTTTTCCTCTCCTCTCATGTTTATTCATGAGTTTGGGAGTTCATCGTTGTCGCTGACTGACATATCTGCTTTCAATTAAGCTGCAAGTATCTTCCCTGATCAGAGTCTACACAAAACAGCAGGTTGGTTTTGCAGGGAGGGGGGGCTTGCAGAAAGGGATCATGAATAAAGTTCACCTGAATATTGAATAATCACTAGAATATTGTCACTGCCATGTAAAAAAGAGGAAGAAAAGGCACTAAAATCCATTGGTGTCATTGATTTTTGGCATAAAAAAGATGACTGTTAAATACAGTAATCTACTCCTTTTCTAATAAACATAGTTTATAGGGTTTGGCTAATTTCCTCTAGCTGAAATCATCTCTGGACCCTATTCTCTGATGAATAACAATAATATGATTATTGTCTTTCCAACTTGCTTTGTTGGATACGCTTCAAAGTCAAGTCAAAGTCAACTTTATTGTCCTTCCTTCTCTCACAGATGTGAATTGAGGAGCGTAAGAGAACTGCTCTGAATTTAACAAAAAAGAACAGCAGACATTAAAGCAAATGGGACAAAAATACAATAAACACAGATACAATGCAATGCAAACATATTTTTTCTACGAATGTACATAGGTAGAAGACCACATGTAGATCTACAGGAGCAATGACTCTTGTGCATTATTTTCCGTACTCATAAAATGTAAGAAGTGATTAAAGTGTCTGTGCTTTTGAGTGAGGGCGGTATTTGCGTTATCAAACAGGTCTGTAACTCTGTAATGGTTTAAGTTGTGTCTTGAAGGACTTTCATACAGTGCTTCTGGGCTGAATTGGATCATGGCCTGGTGAGACTTTGCATTGATGCTCTGTAGCCTTCACCCAGGCAGGAGTGTGAAAGAATGTAAACAGTCCATTATAAGGGTGACACACATCTTTCCTGATGCTGCAGGTCTTCCTTTTATACCATTTGGTGTAGATGTTCTCAATGGCAGGGAAACTTGATTCAGTGATGTGCTGGGAAGCCTTCACGCCCCACCGCAGTGCAATGTGGCAGATCAGTTGCATACCAAACACAGATAAGTATCTATAAAAACAACATTCATCTTGGTTAATTAGATATAATGGTGTTTTCTTGGTTGTATTTATTAGGCAGTAGATCAGTGGCTAGGCTACGAATCAAGATTGGTTGACACCAAAGGGATTATCTGTGGTTCTGTTATGGATAAGTATTGTTCATGCTTGGTGTGTTTGTTTGGTTTAAAGGGGATGAATCTAAGACTTCTTAAGTCATTCTATTCATTCATTCATTATCTGCAACCGCTTATCCAGTTCAGGGTCGCGATGTGTCCAGAGCCTACCTGGAATCATTGGGCGCAAGGCGGGAATACACCCTGGAGGGGGTGCCAGTCCTTTACAGGGCGACACATACACTCACACATTCACTCACACCTACGGACACTTTTGATTCGCCAATCCACCTACCAACGTGTGTTTTTTGGACTGTGGGAGGAAACCAGAGCACCCGGAGGACACAGTCACCCGGAGTGGGAATCGAACCCACAACCTCCAGGCCCCTGGAGCTGTGTGACGCCGTGCTGCCCTCATTCTATTCAGCCTTGTTTATTTTATTTGAAGCATGGCATTACAGTTTATAAGGAGTAATTTAAAAGGGATATATTTTAACTGTTTTTTTTCTACAAGTGAAAAAAGTTTTAAACAACTGAAGAAACATCTCTGACATGCTTTAGCCAAAATACCAGAAGGATCAAATGCCACAGCAGCGATCAGTTTCAGTGCCTGTTCCTTCAAATGAGAATGAGCCACAGCTCAGTTCAGCACGAGAGTCCAGGAATTGGTGTCATTTTTCTCCACACTTGTTGTGTACATTTTGCTCGGTTTTACATCATCTTTGCACTGTAACATAAACATGGGTCCAGCGCTGTGATTGGAGAGACTCAGATGAGGAGGCAGGACACTACTGACTTAGGCAGCCCGCAAAAAGAGGACCAGGCAGTTTTATTTCTCAATTTGAGGATTGTTAGGCACCAGATCCCCAAAGTAAAGTGTACATGCACTGGACCATTGATTATTTTTTTGTTTTTGTTTTTTTTCATAATAGGTCCCCTTTATAGGTTAAGGAATAGTCACATTTAATTTGTCCAATAAGTAGTTGAATAAGAAAATTAAAGTGCAAAAAGGAGATAGACTGCAAGAGAGCAAAAAAATTAAAGAGAGAGACTTTAAAAAAAGTCTACAGTGGACTATGTCAATAATTTCTAAGTTCTGTATAAATACGGCTGGTTATTCCCTATTGCTCTTAGGCATCTTCTTTGTAAGAACCGTGAGAGAGCATGCTTCTCAGGTCTGTGCATGGCTCTGGGGAACCTGACAGTAATGTGACAGGAAGTCTCTTTGATATTTTGGTTGCATAAAGCCCTGGTTGTCCCTGCTGGCGCAAAAAAACCACAGCACATTCTGTTCTTCCTGCCACACAGACACATACACACACACACTCACACACACACACCCACAACCAACATACAGGTTCAATTTATACCAAGAGTGCCCAGCCACTTTGTAATGGATGGGCCAAAGTGCAATGTTTGTGGATGACCTTAGTCCAAAACACATAGTCCAGTTATAGTCCACCTCATTATAATTGAGTTCCTCTCTTAATTTTAACTCACTCTGAAGCTGTGAAGAAAGGCACTCTACACTGCATGAACAAAGTTAAGTGACCAAGTTTGGATAAAAATCCTGCTAAATGCTGTTCAGCTTGTTCAACTTCCACACCTCTTCCATTTCAGCTCTGCAAGGCATCTGTTCACCTGGAGGGGTATCTAAGCCTTAATATGGTTAAAGTCATAATCTGACTAGTCTGATAGGTTTGATATTTCACAGCTCTCTATTTCACTTTCTATTTTTTTCTGGAGAGTCAGAATTTGTTTATTCTGTCATACATTTCACATACAGAAATTATCATTATTTATAGGTGAAGCAGTAATTGTAGCATTTATTTTATAGATAAATCAAATTAAGTCTTGCTTTGTTCTTCTTAAATTTGATGCTGGGTTCTTAAATTTTCCTGATGCTGCTCCAGTAAATGTTTAACTTTATGCTTTTATTATTAATTTTATTATTTTATCATTATATTTATTTTTTGTGATTGCACAGTAGTACTGACATTATATCTTTTATATTTATATTTATATTTGAACTCCACATTTAACTCATCCTTGACAGTGAACACAATATTTGAAATTTTGCTATTATGCAAATATTTGGGAACATGTTACACAATTACGCAAAACACTGGGTGTATGGTGCCGTTAAGAACAAACCTCTAGCCTTAGTACATAGGGTTTGTTTTTCTTTTTATGCTCTTTGATGTATTTGTATAGTTGTATTTTGGGTTGGATGAACTTTTGCCATCATAACCAGGGTTAGCGCCCCTGAAAACACCCCAATGATCTCTCATAATGACATGTCAATAATGTGTATCCTATACTCTGCTCAGGATACACACAGCCAACTTTAAAGGAACACAGTTTACTGAGTTCTACCAGCTTTTTAGCTTCCAGGCGAGTCATGAAGTAAACAGGAGTGATCGTATGCCACGGGCGGCACGGTGGCGCAGCAGGTAGTGTCGCAGTCACACAGCTCTAGGGACCTGGAGGTTGTGGGTTCGATTCCCGCTCCAAAAACACACGTTGGTAGGTGGATTGATGACTCAAAAGTGTCGGTAGGTGTGAATGTGTGTGTGTGTCACAAAAGGACAAAAGGACAACCTGGAGGACCTGGAGGTTGTGGGTTTGATTCCCGCTCCAAAAGCACACGTTGGTAGGTGGATTGATGACTCAAAAGTGTCGGTAGGTGTGAATGTGTGTGTGTGTCTGTGTTGTCCTGTGAAGGACTGGCGCCCCCTCCAGGGTGTATTCCTGCCTTGCGCCCTATGATTCCAGGTAGGCTCTGGACCCACTGCGACCCTGAACTGGATAAGGGTTACATATAATGAATGAATGAATGAATGAATGAATGATCTTATGCCATGATTCACATATAATAGCTATTTATAAATGTGATATGAAAAATTAGTGCAAGAATGCCCTCAATGAGTGTTGCAGGAATTATAGTGCGTGGTTTGAGAGGTTTTCCTAAATCAGTCATATGCAAATACTGAGAACTTAAATGAGAATGTAATGAATATATAAACAAATTTAGTTATGGGTGAACAGAGTTGGCAACATGTCCCTAGCTGTATCCACAGGCTTCAGGTGTAAACAGTCATTAATGCATATGTATAATGAGAAATGCTTTTAGCATCACACTAATCAGGTTGCAGTTTCTACATGTCAGATAAATTAATTTAGCTGGTTAATATAGCAAGGGTGTAAATTGGGTTGAACTGTGGAGGGTTTGGAGTGGACTTTCTCTGAAGGTTTATTATTAATACTACTGCTATTATTACTGGTAGTAGAAGTAGTAATACTAGAAGTATCAGTCCATCACAGTACATCACACACACCCCCTTCCATGTCTTTCAAATATTTTTGTTTTTTTGGACTGTGGGAAAAAAACAGAGCTTCCATATAAAACCCAGACAGACACAAATATAAGAAACCCAACTCCTCAGAGACAGTGACTCTGTAACAGGTTAGAACCCAGGACCCAGGACCTCAGGACCCTGGAGCTGTCTCTGCAGTGTCACCATGCTGCCCTGCTTTTCAAATTGTGGCAAAAAAATTCAAATGGAATAAGTAGATATACTCTGAATATAAAGATTTAGTATCCCCACCCTCCACAACACTTTGGAGCTTGGTACAGCAAGGCAAATGTATTCTTAGCTGTTACCTTACTCCCATGCTCACACACAAACACACACACACACACACACAAACATGAAATCTTCATAGCAGTTTTCTCTCATCGTATTTCCAATGCATTGAGCTACATTTGCCAGCACTAGACCCGTCCCATAAGCACTGTCTCGTCCTCCTGTTCTTTCCTCTTCTGCCAGATCCCATCAAAGGTTTGTTCATTATTTATTTTCTCCTCTACCTTCATAGATGCCCAATCTCGGGTACAACATGTACCTCATTTCCACACTGCTCTTTTATTCATGAGCTGGGTAATTTGATGCCGTGACCAAGATACATAATTCCTGTTTTTGAACCAAAGGGTGGTTCATAACTAACATAGGGCACGCAAAGTATATGAGCCCTAATTGTTGCCGGTTTACTGACAAGGCTTATGCTCTAAGTATATAAAATAAGGCATATCCAGACAGGCAGCTGTTGGTTTGATTCCCATGACTGACAGGGAAATTAGGTAAAATGGGAGTGAAGGAACAGCACTGTCCTCGCTCAATCCACAGCTGAAGTTTCCTTGAACAAGGCACTGCCTCTCACAGGTTAAATGTGGAAGACACATTTCATTGTACATTGTACAATGGCAAATATTTGCACATTATATCACAATATACAAATGAATAATCATCATTTCAAAATAATTCTAGAATGGGTCTAGTGTCCAAGTGCTGTTGGTCATATCTTATATCTCTCTAGTCTTTTTGTGGAGGCACAGTATGTGTCCTCTTATCTGCTACAGGTGACTAAAGCCTTAATTCAGTCCCAGTGCTTCTGTAACAGCTGACGTTTGTTTGCTGTTGTTGTTTTTTTGCCTCTCAGGTCACTGTGGGAAGACATTTGCCATCCTCAGCAGATATGTCAGCAGCGCAGTACCAAAGACTGACTGGTTACTTATTGTAGATGATGACACACTCATAAGGTAAGTGTAGGTCTTGCCTCTAAGGCATGTATTTTTATATCTCAGTTACACATTGGTATGATTTTCTGCATTTACACAGGGCCCAAAAGTATTTGGACACTTTGAACTGCTGATAAATTTTAAATACGTTATTTAGGTTACATCTTAAAATAAAACAGGAGGACACTTTTATCACATCATTAAAATGTATGCTCCGGACCTACCAAAACCCTGATCAGGATGAAGCAGTTACAGATGAATTAATGGATGAGCATACACTGTTCATTCTTTTAACATCCAATACCTAATTAAAATACAGTGAAATACACTCATTGATACAAAAAGGCATCCAAATAGCGGCAAACCTCAGAATGTAGTAATGTCTAAGGCCGATTCATAAATGGTCACCACAAGAGCATGTAAACGTTCTTCTCCTTCTGCCATATAAAGAGACAATTAAAGGGCTACATTTGGGTATTGTACCTCTTGGTTAGAGAACCTTGACTTCTATACGTCCACCATCGAAGCCGTTTTGACCAAGCTGGTTGGATGTGTTGGGAGCAAATGACCTGGACAGCTACGGACCAGACAGGTCAGACCATGGTCAGTTCAAGTAGGGAGGTCTTGTGGTGAGCGCCTTAATCCGGTCCCAACTGCTGGTGTGATCTCTTGAGCCATACGACAGTTGGTCACCTTGAGTAGTGATACTGTTCATTTAAAGGAACAGCTCAGCAATAAGTGCAGGTCATCCACATGTGTTGCATCTCATGGAAGGGCTTCCAGATGGAATTTTTCAGCAGGGTAATATTTGCCCACACACCACAAAGGTTTCCTCTGGCCACAAAGACTGTGGCAGATCGCAACACTTCCTTGGCCTGCAAAATCGCCAGATTTATCACCCATCAAGAATTTAAGGAATCATCTGGGATGCCAGCTTCAGCAACCTATGAGGGTGCAGGATCTACAAGCCCAGCTGCAATATCTGGGGGCAAATGTGCTGCATGATGCCATACGAAAGCTGTGAAAGCATATGAAAGAAGCAGCCCAACAGGGCTTCTTTATAGCTTCCTATAGATTGTACAGTTTTACCAAATAAATGTATTTCTTCAGTCTAAAAATGCTATCGCATAGTCTCATTGGATTCCAACATCTACTCTTTTTTTTTTTGGTCATTGAGTGTAAACTATACTATATCCAAAAGTTTGAGAAACACCTTATAATTAATGAATTGCTCTACATCATGGTGCTCCTCTTGTGAATATAGGAGTTCAGTCGTGAATGCACCTTTTTTTACTATGAATAAAAGCGTGCTATATACAGAGACGCTGTGGAGCTGCTACACATGATCCTGTTGCCATGTCCAGTGGTACAAACCCCTAGCACTGGGCTGTGGAGAAGTGGAACTCCATTCACTGGAGTGATAGAACACCATCCAATAACTTGTGGGATGAACTGGAGTGATCCAGAACTAATCATTCAGTGTCTGACCTCAGTGATGTTTATGTGCTTTAGTTCAGTTAGATCCTTACAGCAATGTTTTGATATCTAGTACACAGTCTTGACAAAAGAGACTAAATAGAGACTAATACTGCAAATAGGCTTATAGCATGATTACACACGCAGTAGTTCACTCATTCCAAAATGGAGCCTAATAGCAGGAAGGCAGGTGGTGTTATTAAGACAAAATGTTCTACATTTAATTCTCCATCACCTTTGTATTCTGAGGAAAGCAGTTTAAGAAAGTACTGCTGTATTGTGAGATCTACCTGTGTTTTAATGCCTGTAATTCCTTTCCCTGAAGTACATAGTACAGACAGCCTAGGACTTTAGAGGCAGCAAGCGCCACTTTCTGTAACTGCTCCCTCTCACTGTGTCACCATAGTGAACAGAAACACTCAGCACTTTTCTCACAGAAACTTACCTAAAATGTATCATACAGTCCCTACAGATTTAGCAAAAGTTTTCTTATATAAACACTTCCATGAACAGCTTTTTCACCCACTTTTTATACAACCTTTTCAGCAAAGTGATTCTGACACATCTGACGTTGGATCTTTATTGATCAGCTTCACTTTACATTCCACTTTACAGTACCCAGAGTGTGACAAGGTTGAATTTGGCCATGCATTCAACAGCTTCTTATTTGAATATTTCATGCCACTTTATATATTACACATATTGTGGTGAGGATGTATTCTGATCCACATTTATTAGAATTTTCCATTCTATCTAAGATGGGGCAGCAATTACCACCTAGAATGTAACAGTAGCATCATTCATTCATTCATTCATTCATTCATTCATTCATTATCCAGTTCTGGGTCGAGGTGGGTCCGGAGCCTACCTGGAATCATTGGGGGCAAGGCAGGAATACACCCTGGAGGGGGCGGCAGTCCTTCACAGGGCAACACATACACTCACACATTCCAGTAGCCTCATTTAATGTGGAAATTAAATAAGATGCATCTAATGAAAATGCAATATGCTGGGATCCATGACTGCAAAACAGAATGGTTAAATGTAACAGAGCATACTACTTTGGAGCTCCATCATTCTAAAGAGCAAGGTTCCACTGCTCCACAGCCCAGTGTTCGCTCAAGTGTTGTACACTTGTATTCATTAAACATGGTGATGTCCAGAGGGTTCCCTTTTTTCATTTTATGTACAGAAGCAGCTGTATAAAATAACTCATATTTCCTCTTTCAGTTTGCCCAGACTCCAGGCCCTTCTGAGCTGTTATGACCCCAGTGAGCCAATCAGCCTGGGGGAACGCTATGGTTATGGCCTCGGTCAGGGGGGCTACAGCTACATCACCGGAGGAGGAGGGTGAGTGTGCAGAAGAATCCACAAAGAAGAGATCAAGCATTTTATTCACATTTTCTGTTCCACCTTAAATGTGTTGGTTATGTATTGATGAGGCTGAAGTTCCATTTTCTTAACTTTAAGGAATTACTGGATATCATTCCAGCTGCACCATTTAAGGCAGAAACTTGAGTTTCCTCTCATTGTCCAAAAAGTATAAGGCAGAGACATGATCTGGTGAAAAGCAAGGTTTAAATTACACAGACTTTTGCTGAATGCTTCATCAGGCATCACTTTCGAATAAGAATACACTTATAAAGTTTATAAATGGTTTGCAAACTGTTTATAAATAGTCATTTATTAGGTTGTAAACACATTTAGAAAAAAATCATTAATATATGTGAGTGTGTGTCACCCTGTGAAAGACTGGCACCCCCTCCAGGGTGTGTTCCTGCCTTGCACTCAGTGACTCCAAGTAGGCTCCATACCCATCGCCACACTTAACTGGATAAGCGGTTACAGACAATGGGTGATATATTCATCTCCGCTTTTAAGAATTACATCAGAAATATGCTTTTGTGCTATTTGATTGTATTCATTTTATCTTTTAATTGTTTACACTTGTAGCAATGTTTTATATGTTATCTCTTTCTTCTTTCTTTTATTTATATCCTTTATCTCAAGTAGCCCTTGCTGTTGCCAGGCTGCCATTGTGAATAAGAGTTTGTTCTTAATGACATGCCTCTTTGAAGTTGCTGTTGCAGCATACCCCCACTTCCCCCAATGCCCCTCAGTTAAACCCAGATGCCTACTCGTTCAGACTGTTCTGGCGACAACCCTGTTTAGCATACCTCTGTGTTCCAGTAGCGCTCAGGGAGGAGGACTCAGTCTACAGAGGGTTTACTTTAGAGATAAAGTCAAAAGTGTTGGAGAGAACAGGGAGGACAGAGGCGGAGGCATAGACAGATGGAAAGGAGTAAACTGAGCAAACAAAGGAAATGAAAATATATTCACAGAGCTTTTGAGGTGCTTACTGCTTACTTCTGACCTGTTATTTAGTCACTTGGGTGTAGTTATTCTCATATCTGTCTTTTACACGGCTTATGAGTAGGGTATTTTGGTTTTTATACTGGAATATTTATATTCCTATTTTTTTTATATTATATTTTACTGTCTTATAGTTTGTGCTGTGTTTAATAATTCATAAATTATTCATTATCAGTAGTCAGTTATTCAAACTGCTGTAACACTTTCATTTCCCGAGTGAGAAAAAAAAATCTCATTTCACCATGAAAGATTTTGCTAAATTAGTTTGAATTATTAATGTTAATTGCACTTTGTCAGGAGCAATCAACGGAACTTTATCTGGTGGAAGATTCTGGATAATGTATTTATATTAGTGTCATTTCTCTGTACATGTTTTCTTGTATTGACTCAGAAAATCCAGACAACAAGGCATTTGACCAGGGACTTACCAGTTTCATACGACTGTAGTTGAAGTTTTTTGCCTCTCTCTCTCTCTCTCTCTCTCTCTCTCTCTCTCTCTCTCTCTCTCTCTCTCTCTCTCTCTCTCTCTCTCTCTCTCACTCTCTTTCTCTCATGGCTCTCTGCGCCTAACTTATCTTCAAGGATTCATGATGAAAAAAAACTGAAACATCACTTATCAGTAAGACAGGAAGGAATTTCAGGGTGCTGCTGTCAAACTCCAAAAACCAGAGTAACTTCACATTTTCATTAGGGCTTTCGCATCCGTCTCACCTGGAGAACAGTGGGGAGGTCATTTCTAAACCTGATCCATGAGCAGGAGCCAGTGGAGTGGTGAAACTCCAGCCAAAATGGGATTAGATTTCACTTAAGCCTGTCAAATAGGGTGCTCAGAGAGAGAAGGAGTGCGCATACTTTTGTCTAATCTCGATTTCAGTGCTCAGCCGTACTCAGATAGAACAAATCCCTGCACTTCACAAATCAATCAAATGAAAAACTGACTCCAGATGAATTGCCTTTATGACTTCAGCATGTTAGATAGTCTCTGGGTCTATTTATGAAAAGAGCGCTATTTGAGAACATTAAGTGCCTTGTAGTGCCGTCCTTTGAGAGAAATCAAACAAGAGATGGTTCTGAGGCTTGAAATATATACATTCAAAGTTTCTTGTTTACATTTAAATTAACGGCTTTTATCCAGATCTTGTTATTTTGTCTTTTTTTTTCCAAAGAATATGTCTTTCACATTGCAAATATGGCAAATATGATTAGAGTCCAGGTGCCGCTGAACTAAGGAGTCAGCACTGAACACCAAACAGAGAAATATAGCATAAAAATAAGTGCAGCGCCAGACAACTGTAATTGCTTATGTGTGGGGAAAGAGAATCTCTATTCAGGTCAAAAGGATGTTTCAATAATTGCAAAACTAGTGGTGATGTGCAATAAAGAAATATCCACAGGAAAAAGGCTAAATGAATGAATGTATCCATCTGCTATGTTTTTTTTTTTTGTTTTTTTTTTTTTGCATATAATCTTTTGAATATATAGACGTGTTCATGTGATTGAAATGTGGGAGATGGAGAAATTTGAGTGGATTTTTGCTTTGATCAGAATCTTTTTTTTTTTTTTTTTTTGAGTCCTTTGTGTTATTCCTGTCTTATAAAACATCTTAATATATTGACAGGAAAATACAAATGCCTCATGGTCTCTGACTTTTGCACAGTGCTGTTGTAGGAGTGCAATAACCTATGTCTGCACTATAATAAGAAATTCAGGTGGTGGTGTTATGAAAAGTGTGGATGAGAGTTGGGGAGTCTGTTAATGTTTTTATTTGTAAGTCTGATTTTATTTGTATTTTCATAATTTGCTGAAACTTCGTGGAAACTTTCTGAACAAACCACTAGTGAAGGACTTTGTTGAGACAGAGTGAGAGAGACATTGCTAATGACTGCGATTCTTATCGTCAAAGCCAGGGGACATTTATTCCCCTGCTAGCAGCTTGGAGTGAGAAGAGTCTGGATGCATGTCTCCCACACGATGTGAAGGATGGTGGTTCATGCCGAGCCACCGTTGACTCTTGTAGCCTATTAGAAGAAGCCATTAAGAAGCAGAATGCTTTTTTTTTCTCTATTTTGCAGCTCCTCTTCAAACCACCTTTGAATTTATTGATTTAAGAAGACACAGTGTGAACAGATGTTTATAAACCACTTCAGCTTTAATTGCAGTTGACACTAAGCAACTTTACAGAAAGAGAGAGTGTTAGCCTCAAGTGAGTGTTGCCAAGTGACTCCCCAGATAGTAATGCATTAAAAAATCCAAACAATGAGTGTTATATAGTGGTGAACATGGAGATGATAATGAATATTCAGTAAAGAATAACAAGGAAAACTGTGGCATCACCATAGCAGTGTTAACAATGCAGCATCAGTAGCAGACCATTAGCACTAGCCAGAACCTTGTTGACAAAAAAGTGAGACTAACCTGGACTTGGACGCACGCAACAGTGGACAATAGCCCAGTGACAAAATTGTAGTCTGTGATATGGAGAATACGCACACACACACACAAAATGTGCCCCTGTCATACTGAGGACCCCTGTTCTACAATGCCTCTGTGATATAAAACTTCTAAAATTGACATAGTTTGAGCCAAATTTAGTCTCATGCCTAATATCCTATAGAAGAGTATATTTCTCCTCTGAGCTGAAGCAATGAGGTCTATTCAAAGTTGAGAGGCTTTGTGATTTTTTTGGAGTAACCTACTGTGATTTTTCTTACCCAATAATCTAACAGGAGTCCAGCACCGTGCGAACAAAGTGTACTTGGCAGATTATAAGATTCATTAAGTTCACTACGGGTTATATCATTCAAGGTTTTATAAGTAAGGGGAAAGTATTTTGATTGGCGGCCAGTTCAGGAGTGATGTGCTCAAATTTTTGGGTTTTAACCATTAGCATTCTGAACCAAATGGAGGATGTATAATGATTTTCTGTAGCTTCTAGCCAGAAGGGCTTAATCATAGTCCAGCGTCAAGGTAATAAAGAGATGGAGCAGTTCCCCAGCATCTTTTAAGGAGAGTGTATTTCCCGGTGTGGCAGTTTTATATCATTGTAAGAATGTGTGGTGTCAGTATTCCCTATATGAATGTAAAATAAGAAATCTGAGTCTAAGTAATTCCAGGGTTTTTCAAAGTTGTTCTGAATGAGACTAAACAATTTCAGAATGTACACTATTGCATTGTTAGGACCTCATTTTGGTTTAAATTAAACTGGAGCTTATTATAAATCACAAAACAAACTCCCTCTAAGTCTTCTTTTATGTGTGTCCATGGGCTTTGTTTTACTTAACTGATTTTACATATATATATATATATGTCATTGTCAAAGAAAAGTAAACAAACATCATACCTGAGAAAAAAAAAACTGTCCCATTAGTTTTGGCTCACAAACCACTCCAGCACATCCTGGTACTCTCCAGAGAAAACAGCTTAACTGATTGAGGGTAATATTGTGTACTTTATATTAGCACTTGCTAATGACTTACTCTATTCCTGTGTGTGTGTGTGTGTGTGTGTGTGTAGGATGGTATTCAGCAGGGAGGCAGTGCTCAGGCTCTTGTCCAGTGGATGTAAGTGTTACAGTAATGATGCTCCTGATGACATGGTGCTGGGAATGTGCCTCAACGCTCTACACATCCCTGTGACACACAGCCCTCTGTTTCACCAGGTAAACACATGCATACACACACACACACACACACACAAACACACACCTTTTCACAGAGTGTGAAGGACAGTTGCTGTGCACAAATGATGTAAAATCTGAGTTTGGCAACACATCTATTTAAAATAATCTTAAACCTTGTTTTTCTGTAAGTGCTCTAAAAGTGGAGACAGAGAATTAAACAGCTTGACTGTTACTGTGTGTACACCGAAAGCGACATGGTGACCAGAAGTAATTCATTTTCAAAGAGAGTCAGTGACACTGGGCGACGTTGAGCAACGCGACAGTGAGCGACACGTGTTGCTGGACAATCCCACCAGTGCTGCACAGGCGATGCTGAGTGATTATATCCCTTTTGGTGTGCACAGTGACTTTGAAGGTCATACACTGCAAGATCTAGACAACTACACAATCAACAGTTGTTATAGATAATTAGGCAGCAAGACCATTAGAGTTAGACAGAGAGTTAGAAACCCAGACAGTTACAGGCCTAGATAGATAATTAGATATTTACACGTAATTAAACAGGAACATTTCAGGGACTAATCAGCTAAGCAGGAAGTTAGAGACATGGAGAGTTAATCAAGTAGACAATAGTTAGACAGATAAAGATTTATACAGACACATCAAGAGAGTTAGACAGATAAACAGAGAGTTAGACAGCTAGACAGTTAGAGATGTGGAGATACATAGAATGAGACAGTTGGAGAATTAGAGAGCTAAACAGTTATAGTTAGACAGCTAGACAGGTTGAATCCCATTTCACCCTTTGCTCCTACCACTTAGCCCTACTCCTCACTTGTTGGGATAGAGGGGTCTCACTGTTTGAGATAGAGGGGTAGGGTGAAGGGTTAACCCTTAAAATGGAAATTTATCAGAGGCACACTCCAAATGTTGTGTTATGAATGCCATGCAAGATGGCCACGCAAGTGACAAAACAAATGTAAAATCTATGACCTTAATTTACTGTAGTTTGTGTATTATGACCATTTTCCTCACAACATGCACAAAACATAGCTAGTAATATGCTTATGTATAATACTAGTAACTACTAACTTTCCATTTCCTCCTTAAATGGTGTAACAAATACATTCTGGCGCATGATGTTACTGCAACATTTAAGGGACTGGAAGGTTCTAACAAAAGCTGCAGAGTAAATAGATAAATTCAGCTTCATATCGGAAAACAGTTAGGAGTGGGTGATGATATATGATTGTGGAAGGCTTCTGAGGGTGTATGATACCCTAAATTAAACTAAGGTCTAGCAATGCTCTTTTGATATCACTGCAGACAGGCAGGGCCTCCTACAAAGCATTGCTAGTGGCCTGGGAATGAAACACTGCTCTTTTTAATTTGTCCTGATGATGTATCAGGCTGTTGAAGGGTCTTCCTATTTTGTAGGAGTATATTTAACAATTACACCATGTAACTCACTTCCAAGAGGCAAAATAACACTCGATAAAAATGACTAGGTGTAATAATAAGAAATAGGATTCACCCTCAGAGAGTTAGACAGCTAGCTAGAACAATGGTGACAGTTAGACTGTTAGAGAGAAGAGAGATACCGTTAGAAAACTAGATACACAGTTCTACACTTAAAGAACTGGACTGCTAGATACAGATAGACATTTAGACATGTACAGAGCTAGACAATAAGCCAGTGAGAAAAATAGACTGTTATACAGTTGGACAGCTATATGGTAAGAGATCTAGAACAACAGCCAGCTAGACCTTAATCAGATAGCTACAGGGGTTACACAATAAAACTGAAACACCTGTTATTTTAGTGTGGGAGGTTTCATGGCTAAATTGGAGCAGCCTTGTGGCCAATCTTCATTAATTGCACATTGCACCAGTAAGACCATGTGCAGCCAATGGTTCAAACATTTTTTCCTGAAGGCGGTGCCGTGTCTCAGGACGACAATGCACCAATACACACAGCAAGACTGGTGAAAGATTGGTTTGATGAACATGAAAGAGTGAAGTTGAACATCTCCCATGGCCTGCACAGTCACCAGATCTAAATGAGCCACTTTGGGGTGTTTTGGAGGAGCGAGTCAGGAAACATTTTCCTCCACCAGCATCACGTAGTGACCACTGTGCAGGACTTTCAGTGACCAGGTGTTTCAGTTTCATTGTCCAACCCCTGTAGTTAGACAGTTAAACAGTTGTACACTGTGTTGTTTGAGATGAATGTATATAAACACTACTGTCCTTGTTGGGACACTGTGCTAATAAAGTACATTTTCTTGACAAAGTTTCTAATTTGTTGTGGCCATATTAATTAATACACAGTTGTGGAGGTGAAAGGGGAATTTATTTTATGACACTGTACTTCAGGCTACTCAGTGTACAATATGTGATAATCTTGAGCATTGTCCACAGTCTGACAGGCTGTTGGCTATGTATAGGAAATTAATTAGTTGTGTTAAAAGTGTTTGTTAGCACCACTGTGTTTGCTGCCCTTTAAAGGTTAGGCCAGTTGCCTTGACAGTTTGCCAAAATGTCAGACCACACCATGTGTGGTCAGCGTCCAGTGGACAGTGGATGTGTCCACGTAGATCTTTACTCTCAACATTTATTCAGACAAAGGCTTTTTTTTCCTGGTGCAAGAATTTATTCAGTTTGGAGCCATAGAGTCTGAAATGGTTTTTACTGAAGTTGACGTCATGGCATTGTGTGAATGTCAGGGCCACATTTCAGGGTGAACATTAAAGTTAAGAACATACTTTACCATCTCCAATAAATTGTGCTCTATGTTTAAGCCCTTTTTATACATACGTTAACAGGAGACTTTCTCTGGAAATTTTCAGGCTTTGAGTCACTCACACATGCGGCTCTTAAACAGCATTTTATGGCCATTAAATCCCAGGAAACAGGACGTGACATCCTCAGAAGGAATAGTCAACAGCACCTTCATTTGTGAAAGACACAAACAAATGGCTGTTAAACTAAATCATAAAATAAAAAATCAGCTTTAACTATAACTTAGACATTGCCTCTTTTCCAAGGGCACTACTTTACCTGACACTACTGTGATGTTTTGCTTTTCCATTAAGCAAATTTGGTACCTGGATCCTGGAACTAGGTATTTTTTTACTACCTGATAACTTGTTGTTCCAAGCAAGGCCGAGTAGTGACTAAATCATAATGTGTAAACCTTGGGAATGTAGTCATCTGTAATATCTCCAAACTATGGCAGAGATCTCATTGGTTTTTTTCCCAACTCACTATGGCAGCTTGTAAAACGGTGCCGTGGTCTTTTAAAGAGGTTTAAATGCTCCTTGGATTGGTGGCCGACAAAAGATTCCAGAAAGAGCTGGATAGTGCAACAAGGAACGAAAAAACTGATTTGTCGAACTGATGCACGGTGCTGTGTACTGTTCCACACAACAGCAACATGCCTTTCCCGTTAGTGACAGTGTCTTTGCAACATCACCAGCTACATTTCCATGGAAGGTACCAGGTACCAGGCACCCACCAATCGTGTAGACTAGTATAGATACTATGTGTTGGAAAGGGCCAAATGTTTCACTACTCACTCCTTTGAACCTCACATCACGCCACTGTTAAAATGCCTTCTAACACTCTAAAAAATAGACATAGGCTCATGCTCATCAGACATGCCCTCCTCATACACTTAGGTCCTTTGAAGCTGGTCTTCTTTCCATCCCCAAATTCAGACTGATCTCTGCAGGGTGCAGATCTTTCAGTATCATGCCTCCTAAACTATGCAACACATTACCACAGTATCTTGGTCTCTGCTCCTCTCCTCCTTCAAATCTCAACTGAAAACACATCTTTGTTCTCTATATTTTCATCAGCTTCCTAAAATAATAATTATCAAAAAACTAGGAACATAGTCACAGTGCATAGACATGAAGTTCAAAATGTGTGTGCCTTTCTCAGAAGTACGTCCACTCTGGACATGATACTTCTTTGAACAATGTTATCAATGTACTTCCAGTGTTCATTTCTGTTTTATAAATGGTTCTGTAGCAGCAAACTTCCCAAAAGAGGAATATTATTACTATTACTACTGCAAAGTGGGATACAAATGTTCTGTTAATACCCTTCTTTTCAGTGGTAACATTGGGCAGTTGGGTGAATACAAAGTTATTATATTTGATCACCACTGCTGGATAGAAGTACTGTGAGATCAAAACACAAGAGGTTACCTCAGGATATAATTCAGACTTTGCCAAACCTAGTGAACATTATCAGACTTAATTCCCAGAGGAAATAAGAAGCATATTGGTGTCGAGATTCCTCAAAAACCAAGTGGAAAAACCTCACTGACACATCTACTCATAGCAGAACCTGTTTCACAAAGGCTGGACCAGAACTCCTCACACAGGACAGTCTTATTTTACCAAGTGGCTTTTCCCCACAAGGGAAATTTAGAAGGCGTCTGCTGTTTAATAATTAACTCTGATGAGGTGTTGTTGAAGCTGTCATGCAGCGCTGCCATAGAGATCATGACTGCTTCCAAGTCAAGTGCAGTCCATTTTGTGCTTAGTGGGATTGCTCTTTTGAGATGTGCTCATGACAAGCTACAGCTACTTTCAAAATTATATCTTCAAAATAATCATGGCATTTCAGTGACAAAGAATACCAAATATTACTTATTGTCAATTCAATATTTTTCCATTATGTTCATAATCATTTTTAAAGTGTTCACAATTTTTCACATTTAGTTTTTTACTGTCTTTTTTACACTACAATACCTAGCAGGTAGTAAGAAATACACCATGAATCCGTTAGTAGTCTACCATCAGTGGCATTTCTATCAGCAGGTATTTCTTTACCACACTGGGAGTATATTCCTGTGGATTCATCTGGTATTTTTACCTTCTGGCAGCACAGTGGGAAGCCCGGTAGTTCTGGTTGCTGTTAAAAAGCTAAGGTTATCCACCCAGCCTACCCTCAAGCTGCTCTAGTCCATTAGTATCTCAGAAGTTCATCTCAGGTGAATCAGAAGAGGTATTTTCCCAGCATTATGATGGTAGATCTCAGTTTAGAGTCTACAGTAGTAACCCTGAAGTACATGAGTAAGTGTTTGTAGCAGATACATTTTTCCCATTCAGAAATAAGTTAATTAAATGTCATTGTTTTACTTGTCCAGTATTTTGAAAGTCATACAAATCGCTCTGCTGACCATTTTCACCAAGTCTGATTATGTTTCTGTGCTACCCACCCACACATTGAAATTCAAGAAATCCCTGGCACAAGAGATAAATCCAGAGCTGAAGAATGGAGCAAATATCTGATTTTCAGACTTCAAGACGGCTTTAAAATAATAGCCTGTTCCATCTGCAGATCACTCTCTGAAGATTTGGTCAGCTTTTGCATTCACAGCTCTGTTCCCTCTTCATTGAGAAGCTCTTTTGCATAGAGGCACATCTGCTTTTTTCCATGGAGACGCTGAGTAGTATCAGAAATCCAGATATGAGCCACACAAATCTTATCGGAGCTGCAACAAGACAGTTTTCCCCCGAAGCTTGTTCAAGACTGTGGTTTCACTGGTTTTGGAATTAAGTGGTACTAACATACATACGGTACTAACATACGAGATCTGAACACAGGCAGAGCAAAGTGTAAAGTCTGGCAAAAAACATGGTAAACCTGGCATTGTGCACTCACTGTATGTATTATCTCCACAGAAAAGTGTTAAACAATATAATGGGATTCTCTGGAGATCCTAACATTCCCAATGCCAAGCAACAGCTAGAGCGGTGATAGGCCTCCAGCACATGGAGTGATAGAGCTCCATCCACTGTTTTGTATGAGTTAGTCTGACTTTTACAGTCCAAGATTGAAACTCCAAAGAATTCATAACTCTTCATAACTATGTTCTTAAGAACATTCTTAAATTCATGAGCATTCCATAAACATTTCATAGCTAATGTAGTACCTAAACTCATTTGTAAATTAAGAGTACTTTTGATTTGTAATTGTAGAGTCTAAGAAGGCTTTTGGGGAAACACTTCTAAAATTGGCATTCTTAAAGTTACATCGTTCTTAAAATTGTTTCTAAATTGCTAAGATTTATCATTATCTGGAAACACACCCAAGAAATAATCTTCCAACTTCAGTACCTGACCTCATTAATGTTTGTGAATGGATGTATAGTGTAAAGGTTTTAAAAATCTCAACTGAATAAAATATTAAGTCTTGTAGCTGTGGTCTTTGATACGCAGTCACTGTTTACATTGTGGTTTTGCCAAAAGACACACTTGTCTCTGTCTCAGCCCATATCCCCAGTATCTGCTGTGATGAAAAGCATGGAGAATGTATTCATTTCATTCATAAACAGCAATAATCACACCACCTGTCTTGTCTTTAACACAGCTGTTCAGTGCATGATGCCACCTTGTGTAAACCCACTGGAGAAGAGGAATAATTACCAGGATGCTGTTTGCTCCATATTTAACACAGTTGCTTTTAAATGGATGTCAGGAGCCTGAGTGTGTGTAGCAACTATTTGCTAGATCTTCTGAGAATCAGACCCCATACCATGAAGGGGATAGGAATTCAGAAAACTCTGATTCTAGGCATTAAAAGCCACACAGATGCTGTCTGAGCCTCCTTTTATAAAGTTTTTTCACCAGTGTCTGTAGTGAAGCACAACTACAATGTCATCAAGTCATCAAGATGATACTGCAGTGATAGGACTCATCAGCAGCAATGATGTCAGGAGGGAACAATCTCTCTTTCGTGCCACAACACGTTTCTGCAGGTCTTAGCCCAGAGTTGCCATGGCAGAGAGTCAATTCTCTGCAGGTCAGTGGTGCGAGTTTTCCTTAAGATGTTATAGATTTTTAGCTTTATTTAACAGCAGACTATAAAAATAAATATTTAGCATACATACAATAATTAAAAAATAGTAATCCGGCATTAAAAATCAATATATTTTTCATTAATCTGTTAAAATGAAATTAACATTTTTTTATTTATTACACACTAATTAAACAAGGTGGGCGGCATGTTGGCGCAGCAGGTCGTGTCGCAGTCACACAGCTCCAGGGACCTGAAGGTTGTGAGTTTGAATCCCGCTCCAGGTGACAGTCTAGGAAGAGCTTGGTGTGTTCTCCCTGTGTCCGTGTGGGTTTCCTCCATGTGCTCCGGTTTCCTCCCACAGTCCAAAAACTTATGTAGGTAGGTGGATTGGCAACTCAAAAATGTTTGTAGGTGTGAGTGTGTGTGTCACCCTGTGAAGGACTTGAGCCCCCTCCAGGGGGTGTTCCCACTGTGCACCCAGTGATTCCAACCGCAACCTTGAATTGGACAAGCAGTTACAGACAATGAATGAATGAATAATTAAACAATGTTATATTTCACAGAATACTCGGACATGAATATAACAGACAGTTTCAGTGTTCATCGTGTGCAGAATTTTCTTCAGTGTTTGTGTTTATCAGGAAAATTGCTTTCTCACTGTGAATTCACTTTCTCACTTTCTCACTTTCTCACTTGTGCACTTTCCCCTCCTGTTTTAACCCTGTTCAGCAGCCTCTTCCACTTGATTCTGGGAGGTAATTACATTTCCTGTTTCAGCAGAACTCACACCAGAAGGGTTGGAGATATTATTTGTGATATTAATGGCTCTCCATATTCTAGATTGTAGTTCAGTAAGCCAAGCTGCTGGCACATAATTAACTGAGGAGAAAAGATCTGGGAACCCCCCAGCCCTTGAATAAAGCAGACTTCCACACTTGCTTATGCCTCCTCTTCATCATCATCATCAAAAACAAAAACCCACTGGCTTAACCCACAGTTTCTAAAAGCATCTCTTGGCTTGTTTTATGACCAAGGCAGAACAATAAGACTCAAAAGAAACCCAGTCTGTTTGAGGGGCAGAGGATCCTGATTAAATGGATCTTTCTGTGTTCTGTATTGACTCTGCCATCATGAGATCACCAGTCCAGTCAAGAGGCTATGCAATTGCCCTCACTCTCTCTGGGTTGGTAGGATTCGCCCTCTCCTTCTACTCAATTACACAGTTCCAGGCATCTGTCAGCTGATGAGATTAACCTGGAAACTTAGTGCTCTCCTCTGGCACATGGGGCAGTCCAGTGAGGTCGTTAGCAACAGTGTCAAAAGAGCTGGTGGTTGATGTCCCATATGTCTGAAGAAGAATGTGTTTGTCTTCATCCTCCTAGTGCTGGGGGTACTGTGCCGGATGGGGGATTTCAGATGTGGTTGAATTGGATATTACTAATTATTGAGTGAAAATTTATATATTTTTTATAATTATTTGTGGGTTCAGGAGCTCTGAGGGCATGGTGATTCTGGGTGGAGGGTGTTTGAAGGGCATGGCGTATCTGAGTGGAGTGGGGTTCTGAATGTAAGGTGATTCTGAGTGAGGGGTCGGAGTTTCTGAGTGGAAGGGGCTCTGAGGACATGGTGATTCTGGGTGGAGGAGGCTCTGAGGGCATGGTGATTCTGTGTGGAGGTTCTTGGTGGAGGAGGCTCTGAGGGCATGGTGATTCTGCATGGAGGGGGCTCTGAAGGCATGGTGATTCTTGGTGGAGGAGGCTCTGAGGGCATGGTGATTCTAGGTGGAGGGGGTTCTGAGGGCATGGTGATTCTAGGTGGAGGGGGCTCTGAGGGCATGGTGATTCTGGGTTAAGGGGGCTCTGAGGATATGGTAATTCTTGGTGGAGTGGGCTATGAGGGCATGGTGATTCTGGGTTAAGGGGGCTCTGAGGGCATGGTGATTCTAGGTGGAGGGGGTTCTGAGGGCATGGTGATTCTGGGTTAAGGGGGCTCTGAGGACATGGTGATTCTTGGTGGAGTGGGCTATGAGGGCATGATGATTCTTGGTGGAGGGGGTTCTGAGGGCATGGTGATTCTTGGTGGAGGAGGCTCTGAGGGCATGGTGATTCTGTGTGGAGGAGGCTCTGAGGGCATGGTGATTCTTGGTGGAGGAGGCTCTGAGGGCATGGTGATTCTAGGTGGAGGGGTTTCTGAGGGCATGGTGATTCTAGGTGGAGGGGGCTCTGAGGGTATGGTGATTCTGGGTTAAGGGGGCTCTGAGGACATGGTGATTCTGGGTTAAGGGGGCTCTGAGGGCATGGTGATTCTTGGTGGAGGGGGCTCTGAGGGCATGGTGATTCTTGGTGGAGGGGGCTGTGAGGGCATGGTGATTCTGGGTGTAGTAGGCTCTGAGGGCATGGTGATTGTAAGTGAATTTTGAAGGAGGGAATATTCTGAGAGCGGGTGGGATTCTGATGGTGGGGGGTAGAGGGCAAGGTATGTCAATCAGTCACAGCAGTGTAATAATTTATCACACTGTGGGATAAAATTGTATAAAGCGGGACACATCTGAAACCTCTCAACAAAACCCTTGCAGTAATGAAGGTAAGAACCCCCCCACACACAGACACACACACACACACACACACACACACACACACATACAAGCATTATATAATTAAGAGGAAATGATATAATCATGTTACAGTCATATTAAACTGCTGTTCACAGGAGGGAAATCAGTTGTGAAACTTTCACTTGTCCCTATTGTGTGAAACTCACTTTGCTCCAGGCTTGAACACTCAAAAAATGTTATGTACTAGAGACTCAAATAACTGTTAGACTGGGAATGCAGCCATCAGTGACCATCTCAGGAAGTTAACTGGGGAAAAAATAAAAACAATAGTTTTAAAGCATGGCTCAAAATATGGAAAAATTGGGACTCCTAACAACCATGCAAGACTTGATAGACCTTCAAAACTCTCCTAATGAGATAAACAGCCTGTAAGGCTATCATCTCTGAGAGGGTCTAAAAAAACATCTGAGAATCAAATTACTATTGTTTAGAAGAACTTGCTGGTGCTCTGTATGTATGTAAAAGAAATAAGACCCATATTTATTATAGATAATTACATGTGTAATAATAAAGTACAATACATTGATGGAGAGATTGATAGCATTACTTTAAAACTAATAATCATCTTAATCCTAATTTTAACCATAAAGATAGAGTTTATGGGTGCAATTGTTTTTAGCATTTTCCTGTATAAACACACACACAGTCACTGTCCTGCTATTCTGAAGTCATCCAGCATGACAGGGAAAGCATGTCTCCATTCTAGTACACAGCATCTATTCCCTGCTGAGGTATTTGACTTGGCTGAGGGACTTTCAGACCTTATCCTCAGCTGGTTGATATCTCAGATGGAAGACAGTGCCAATATTGTGATCACAGATGTCAAACAATGATCTTACTACACATGCCATGGTTCATATGCAAATGCCAGTAAATATTAGCTAATTCATTGTCTGGATGTGCTGGATGATTTAATTAAAGTCACACTGATTTAGCCCGACCTACAGCTTTTGTAGCAGCATGGATAGGATGAAGTGTTTGGGAATATGGCATATACACTGCCCATCAAAAAAAAAACCTGGAAAAAGCATGTTTTTGTCAGTGTATGAGGTTGGTTCACAATTGACAGGTTTGCTTCCATTAGAGACCACTTCCAGTGTAAATGTGGTTGTATCTTTGTTAGCATGAGCTTATTGTGGTGTTTATTCCTTTCATGAGGACAATATGAAGTAAATGCCATGACATAAACTGCAGCATTCCAAATGCGGTATCAGACAGCCAGGGTTCCTGACATCTTCAAATTAAGTAACAGATCTCTTGTGGCTTTCAAGTTCCAGGTGAGCTGCAGAGGTGTTTGTGGAAATAGCAGCAGGGACTAACTGAATAATCAGAATGTACAGAATGAAGGTGAAAGTGCAGCTAAATAACTTTTAAGTCATCAGTTGGTTTGTTTCTAACTAAAATATAATTGTGATAAATAGAGATGAGGTTTTGGGATGTGAATGATGACTGCAAAAGTACTGTTAGTACAGTTTGTCAGAACAAGTAGGAACACTACCATCCAAACTATGATGTGAACTTCTATATCAACTCTGGTGCAATTCAAATGATCTATGAACTCATTGATTGTCATCATGGTGCATGATAAATTTGGTGTATATATATATATATATATATATATATATATATATATATATATATATATATATATATATATATATATATATATATATATATATGTGTGTGTGTGTTTGTGTGTCTTTCTAGAACAACACTTGATTTTAACCCAGAGGAGGTGCATTTAGTGCCAATTTATACATATCAGTCATGACATACATTAATACACTGAGTTTTATCAAAGCAGCATTCCACTGGAGGGTGGCTGTGTGCCGAACTGCAACAAGAACTGTTATGGAAGTTTATAATTTCCAATTGTTTCCAATTGATGTAGAGTAAAATATACCCAATCCTGATGTGTGTGTGTGGAGGATGGATGGATTTTTCTGACAGTCTGTTTTTCACAGCAAAATATCTGACACTTCCTTCAGGTACCTCTGAAAACCTGTGTGGAACTGAGTCATAACACCTGGAATGGATTCTCTGTCCCTAAATGCCTGGAACTGAGGACTCATCTCCTTCTGAGATTAACTTACAGACATTTAGTTTGCAATTTGAACAGAAAGGAAAACTCTTCAAATGTTTCTATATGCCAGAGGGAAATTCAATACATCTTCCACAGTTCCAAAGTTTAACAAAGTTTGGTCTTAGGAATTGCATGCATTTTCCAAGTCATCCCAAACACATTTAATGATGTTCAGGTCTGTCCAATATTCTAAGAATAATAGCAGCTTCTTAGCTTAAAAGGGACATATTTTTAAAAATCCCTCACATTTGTAGAGTTTGTGCACATAGTTTTGGTCATTTGGAGCCAATAGCAACCCACTAACTGAAATAAGACCAGGTCCGTTTATGCTGGCTACATAAATCAGAGAACATTGGATTAAAGGACCTGTTCTGATTTGCACCCCTAAAGGGGAATTATACTACACTGAGTATCTCCAATCACAGAGCCATAACTGTGCTTAGGAGGGGTTAAAACAGACCAGGTAAATCAGACACTGTATGAGTAGAGAAATAAGAGAACCGAGCAAAGGCATAGAAAGTATTAATCACTGTGTTGATACTTGTGGTAATTTTTCCAAAGTGGATGCTTCTTGGGTCCGAAGCCTACTCCGAATTATTAAGGCGAATGACAGAAACACACCCTGGACGTCAGTCACAGGACAACACGCTCACAAATACACTCACACACCTACGGACACTTTGCCAGTCCATCTACCAACTGTGTGGGAGGAAATCGGAAAACACCTGCAGGAAACCCACACAGAAACAGGGAGAACCAAACCAACTCACAGACAGTGACTCAAGACCCCAGGAGCCTGGAGCTGTGTGAGAGAGAAAATATTCTGTGCATAAAGAAGATGGTTGGTTCCTCAGCATGAATTGTGCCGTTGTCTGTGGGCATGTTCTGCTTAAGAGAATCTAGAAAGTTTTATGAGCTCAGCAAAACAGCTCAGAACTCTGCAACATTTCCACACACTTATCCCATCTCACTCTGATCTGAACCCATTGTATTCCGTCACAGTGACGCTGGAACCGAGCAAACCCATGGGCTGATTTACTGGAGAGCACCAAGGTTCTAAGAATCATGAACGGAACTAGTTCAAGAACCCATAGTTATTTTGCTGCAGAAGTGCTATAAGTCACCTTTAACTTTGCAAATGAGCTTCTTGGACAGCTCCAAGTAATTTCAGACTAATAGCATTGAGCTGCCTTCTCAAAATCTGAGCACCTGTGGATTTTTCATTACATATGAGCTAGGTTTCCTTGTCCATCAACATTTTTGATGGATTTGTACTTTCTAGTGGCGCATTTTTGATTTGGGATCAAAGGCTTTAAAACAGTTATGGACCAGTATGTGCTTTTGACAGTAGCCTGAGAACGAAAACTTCAAATCGTTATGTGGGTAAAACCTAGTCTTCAGTAAGACCTTTGATGAACATGATATACCCAAAGGATTGGGAAATAGCTTTGACTTTGCCACAATCTTTGCATTTTTCTGACCATAGTAACAGTTAGAGTGATCTATTGAAGGCTAGGTGAACCTTGCTGGAGAATTTATAGAGGAAAGACATGATTCATGTTCCAGCTGTAAATGAGTGGAAAGCCTCATTATTCCAGGTGATCTGCCAGTAGTTGATATGAAGCGGTGACTCTGCTGATTGAAAATGTTATTTTGATTGGTTCAATAAATGAGCAGTAACTGTCCCTTGTACACTGAGCTCCTGTTTGTGCTTTCTTTTCCTCAGGCACGTCCAGAAGATTATCCCAGAGAATTTCTAGCCCACCAGACTCCTATTTCCTTCCACAAACACTGGAATATTGATCCTGTAGCAGTGTTTTTCAAGTGGCTAAGTGACTCCACCACAGAAGGACTGAACACAAGCCTTAAGGAGGAGTTATAGTAAAGGAAGCTGTGTGTGTGTTGGGGATGGGGTTAGAATATGTGCAATCTTGTCTTGGCTGAAATATGGAGATGTGTAGTACAGAAGTAGCAAAAGTCCAAGACCACCTTTCATCTACTAAACTGTAAACATGTCTGTATTACAGCTTTTTTTGTCAAAGAAATCTGCAGGGATATTTCTCCACATCTTCAAAGTTCAGTCTCAGCAGTTGGTTGCATTGTCTGCGTCTCCTGATCCGAGTCGTCCCATTCACATTCAGACATGTAGAGGTCTAGGATCTGGGCCGGCTGGTCCACGTTTAGAGAACACCAGCAGCTCCTTTGTTTGATTCACAAATGTTCTATTTCCTTTTCTCAGAAAGGGCTTCTTGAGGGCTCCATATCATTTCAGTACAGTGGCCCACTGAGTCATACCACAACAACATATACGAAGCAAACAACATCTGAGAACACAACAGCATTAAGGGAGAATGCAATGCAAACATTACTTAGTCCTCGTAGATTAAATACATTTCAAATGTGGTTCTAAACTGTGAAAATAGTTGAAATGAACTTGATCATTTACATGTTTTTCTTGTTCGTGTTAGTAACATAAACTGCAGATTAACCTCTCTGTGGAGAAAAAGGCAATAGTACACTCCTGATAGAGGGTGCATCTCAAAGCGGGGTGTGGATTTCAGCATTTCTAAAATGCAGTGTTTCAGGTAACTGCTGTAGTGTTCTGGCATTTATAGTTCTGTTTTCACGTTTGTAGTTCTGTTCTGTTCTGGCATTTGTAGTTTTGTTCTCATGTTTATATTTGGAATGCATCTTCTCTTAAAGCTGTTGTGTTCTCAGCTTTTGTAAATGTTGTTGTATGACTCAGCTGGCCACTGTCCTTTCAGGATCATCGTGTTGACTTCTTATCATTTTGGGTTAGAACTAGGAACTAACTGAAGGTTGGTCTTTGGCTTTTGCACAGCATTGTACATCATTTGGTTTTGTGTGTGTGTGTGTGTGTGTGTGTGTGTGTGCGAGAAATGAGGTGAGGTGAGGTACAATCTTCATTCTTGTCTTCTCTACTGTGACCAGCACAGACAAATGAAGACCAAATGGTGCAGAAATTAATAGATTGTCCAAGATTAAAATGTCTGAAATTCTTGATCTGTATCTGTTTTCCTTTCTTACTGAGTTTAATGAGAGTTGCATGTTTCTGATGTAAGTTTGAAAATTATGTGAGATGTATTTATATTACGCTGTTGTCTATTCCTTGCCAAAATGGTCCTTAAGTTCTTTGGAACTTTTTGTTTCTCTTATGCTGTATATTATATGAAATATAAAAGTGCCATTATTGATAAACCTTTTTTTTGCCATTATTAAATCAAGTGTGAATTGTTTATAGTGTTGCTTATAAAAAGATAAATTAATCACCAAACTCAGCCTTGGTGTGCTGTACACTTGACACAGTACATATATATATATATATATATATATGGGCAAAAGTTTGTGGACAGTTCATATAATTAATTAAATTTCTACTGATGGTTCAGTCTTCTATTTGAAGGTATATTCTCCCTAAAAAATAATTGGGTGAGTCTTATGTCACCTTGCTCAAAGTAAGGCAACAGCAAGAGAATAAAATTCCTAACAACACTGAGCTTGGAGCAGCCAGTGGAACAGCCTTCTCTGTGATCATGCACCATCTAGTATTTTTTTTGATGAAGATTAAAACTAGGGGTTGATGATTGGGCCCCAATTTAATATCACACTATTTCAGTGCATATTTACATTAATGATATTTTTGGTGATATCACAAAACCCTGAAAAAGTACATACTATTGCACCAAAATTAAGGTTAAATATTTATTTTATTAAAAATATAACCGTTTCAACATTAATTAGAAACAAAATATGCGTGAAAATATGGTTAATTTGTGAACAATATAAAGATTCTGATTTTGTGTAAAAGAGTATAACAAATAAATCTACCACAAATTTAATGCACGCATATTAACAGCAAAAAATGACTCTTAACGTTTCACAGCAACTAAAACAAATACAAACCATATGCTCTGCTGAGTCAGTGTGTTCTGCCTGCATGGGTTAGACCTCACACTAGCTGTTGAGTTCCTCCTAGCGTCATTGTCCTTTCTCATATTCAACTGGGTGATTTTGCTTGAGGTGGTGAAACAGATTAGTCGTGTTTCCCAATTTTGTTTTTACAGGATTCTTGTGTATATTAAATATGGCCAGGGATTATTGTACACATGATATTTTGTAACTAAACCACCTCCACACAAGTGAAGTCACTCCCCATTTTAGAATAAATTTGTCACGGTGGCGTGATGAGAGGACTTACGGGAGGCGGACACACTCGCTACAACACAGACCATTTAATAAAGCGATAACAAAACGAAACAAACTTGAAGAGAAACACAAAATAACATGACTTATAAACATAGGAAAGAGCAGGAAACAACACTACAGGACTGGAGCAGGCAACAGGCAGGAGACCGAACAAGGAACGGGAAACAAATTCCTCCAACACAGAGACACTTTCCATTGTACTTGCTGCTGTGCACGTAATATATGTTGGTAATATTGGTAAAACAAGTGTCCAAAAACATGTGGCCATATGGTGTCAGTTTTTATGTTTTGTGCAAAGACTGTTCTTAATCTTCTCATGGCTTACATCAACACACGGGCACCTGCTCGAGATGATGCTAATGACAATCTGATATTTTGACACAATTACAGTGGACAGGGCTTCTTTTTGACCCAACACACTGGGAATTGTGTCTAGAATGCTAAGTTAACGCTGTGATCAGAACAAATACAGACATAGGATTTAAAAAAACAAACAAACAAACAAAAAAAACCTTGAAATGGAGTCTAATTACAAAAATGAAGACATATAAATACTAGCAACATTGGGGCAGAATAAGGTCTGCTTCTGCTTTGACCTGTCACTGCCCATTCTGAACACATGTAAAGTTAGTGTTCAAGAACTCTTAAGCAGTCCATCAATGCCCCCAGTTTCACAGGGTATTCATATGAGGAAATTTATACAAAGGTGTGCTGAACCTAATAAACCATAATAAATCTTGAAAATGCCCAGATTTAAAACTGTCAAGAGCTTCTACATGACCACATTCTTATTGGAAAAATTGCCCTGGATCCTATATGGTGGCATAAATATATATACACTTAGAGAGACAGAGATCCTCATTCACAAACTGGAGATTTGAAGTTGGTTGTTTGTTGGTGTCATTCAATTTGCAAAATTTGAATCGCATATGTCACTTTAGTTCACACAGCTACGTTATCCCAGTTTTTTGGTCTACAGCCCAGTATTAGGTCACTTTATACCTTTTAACCCTATGCTTTACCATTACCCAGATGATGACAGGAACAGGTACTGAGCCAGATCTGTGTTTAAAGCTGACTGATCTAGTCTCTTCCACTGCTTGTTGAGGCCCATCCATTTCACTAAAATGGTAAGATGTTAATACATTTCTAAACCTACTGTGTATAGGTTTTGTGTGTGTGTGTCTGTAACATGATTTATAAGTGATAAAGGTTTGGGTTAAATAATGAGTGGACCTTGGTGTACATTTTTGAGGACCACTAGGCTGGAGAATATACAAGTTGTGTCCAGAGGTGTACCTTAAGTTATGACCTGAATTCCCTCATTATCGAATGTAATTACATGCTCTTAGCCTTGGGTGCATGCCTGGCTATAATTATCCTTTGTACATGTTGTTTAAAATTACCAAGAGCACCTGGAGGCTGAGACATTTGGCCATCTTGCTCTAAACATCACAACTCATCCTATTCTCAATATGACCCCCACTGAGACCCTGGAGTTAAGTAGTGCTTCTTTGGGTGGATATGCGTCAGCGGTATCCTTGGTGTTCTTAGTCACACATATTTTTACCTGACCTATTTTTTTTTTGGCTTACACAACCACCCACTGACAGTGGTTCCATGTTTTGGTGCTGAGGTTTGATCTTTACCAGTATGTCCTTGGAGTCATCATTAAATTTGATGTACAGACAGAAGCCAACAGTATATCATCCATGCAGTGGATCTGGTGCAGATCAACATTATTTTCCCAGAGGAAGAGATAGTGATTACCAACATCAATACTTCCCCAATGTCTGAGAGCTTGAGGGATAGTCCACTACACCAGCAGAGTAATTGTCCTTTTTAGATTTGTTTGTGCCTCTTTTACCAGACAAAGATTCACAGGGTATTGTTTCTTTCTGCCAAATCCCCAAAAGACTTACTGATTTGTTCATCTTCTGTTATAACATCATCCTGATCAGGATCACGGTGAGACCACAGCCGAACCGGAATCAATGGACACAAGACAGGAATCACAATGGATTGGGAGACACACAATTCTAGAGAATCACACACTCACCCCGTCACTCACACTCTTACACCCATGGACAATTTCACACACAAAATCCCTATACCCTCGTGTGATTTTGGACTGTGGGAAGAAACTGGATTGGATTTCCTTTTAGTTTCACTCAACAAAAACGTTATCATCTCAGCTAATGCATGCCACACATGTTCATCCAACAGTTCTTCTTAAATCAAGGGTATTAATAAGGGTTCTCTCACCTGCCTGATGCAGTAAAAGTTTCTAACCCTATGTGAAAGCTTTGCACAAGATTTTAGAACATTGCTGTGAGGACTGATTGCATTCAGCCAAAATAGCACACAAGTGCTGTTGTTGGGGTATTAGTCTGGATAACAAACTCCACTCTAACTCATCTCAGAGGTACTGGAGGCTGGCCCATCACAGAAAACACAATTCCACTGCCATTAGCGAAACTGACATTAGACTCAGAGGTTTTCTAAGGTCCATGTCCACTGTAAGAGGTCTGCAATGCATGTTGGATCACCTGGCTGTCTGAATATAGTGCACATGAAACTTTACACTTATTTCATTAAGACCTTCTTGTTTTCTAACTGTTTGGATTATTCATTTAAAATAATGAGTTGTTTTTCAAAATCCATTCAACACATCTGTAGTGTCACTACGACTTAAATTACAGCATCGAAGGGACAATTCAAGCATGAAATGTAGCGTTCCAATGGAGCTCTTCAGCAAAATAAAATCAGCGTCACAAATGCAAATGGTATGTAAAAAGCAAATGACTTTCTATTTCATTATAATGGCTGAAAGAGTCGTGCTGAAATATCGCCTCATGACATGTCAAAGTTGTATGACGTCAAATGCATCAGTGTTTTTAAATAATCATTTGCAAACTAAATTTCAAGTAAACATCAACTTTATCATTCTCTTAGGGAAACATGGAGAAATACATATACCACAGAATAGTCTGTTGTTCTACTTAACGTTTTTATATTTTGCTCCTTGACATTCCCATAGTGATATTCCCAGATTTTCTGAATCTTTGTTGATATTATGCACTGTAGAGATGATATATCTAATGTTCCTGCCCACCATGCATTACACAGACCTTAACATAAATTCTGTACACTGACTGTAACTCCATCACACTTAATTCACACTGCTCTTTGTTTATACAGTGCTCATTGTTTGTTTTGCCCCAATGTTCTCCCTAGAAGAATCAGTTCCTCTTTTAAGGAATCAATTTCCTCTGTTTCTCTCAAGTTTTCCTTCTCATGCTCTGAAGTAGTTGTTCTTTGCCACTGTTGCATCCCCTTGCTAATGGAGCTAAGAAGCTGCATTTTGGCCAACACCAACTGTAAAGAATGCACTGTAAGTAGTTCATTTTGATCCTACAATGTGATTGGCTGAAAGACCAATATTCTAGGAGTACCAATACTGCACCATGATCGCACTGTGACCAAAGAACTTTACGTATTTCGTAAAGTGCTTACAAGGAGCAGGGGGTGTCTGATTTTTAACTTGTGAAATATTGATAATTTTTTTCCTGTCCTCTTTGTCTTAAAATCTAACAATATGGAAATGGAAATGTGGTATAATCATAATATTAATGTTTCTGAAGTTCTTGCAATAATGTGAACTGATAGCAATTAGTAATTAGTAAATAGCTTCAGTTTACTGATCTTTGGCACAAGGCCACAACCACAGTACACCAGTGCCAATATCTGTATTATTGTATTATTGCTTTATTATATTAAAATTAAACCTAAGCATCAAATTGTCTGTTTAAGGGAGATTCAGACTATTTCATTATGCGTCTGGTCTACAATTCTCAGCACATCATTCCATCTCAGCACATCAGCATATTGTTTTGGTTCCAACAATTTCTAATGTATGTTTAACAGAAGCAATGATCGTGTTAATACAAGTCATTTCAGATGGCTGTGGTCCCAACCAGTTTTGGAATTGGGTTTCTAGCAATATTCAACTTATCAGCGAACATAGACCATAGTCCAGCAGAGACCATGACTTAATAACAACATATTCAGACTCTTTTTTTTCTTTTACCAAAAACAATGATTCAAGTGGTGGACTGGTGCCCCATTAGGGTTTTGTTTCTGCCTTTTGACCAATGATTCTATGTACCTGATCAGGATGAAGTGATTATGGAAGATGAATGAATGAGTGAACAACAAATGAACAAATTAATTAAACAAAACACATCCCAAAGTGGCACCAGTCCACCACAGGGTATCACACACTCACCCAGTCACTCATATACTCACACCTGTGAACACATGCTTTAACACTCATAGATGTACAAACCCACTCTGAATTTGCATCAAAGCATTACATTTAAGCAAAAGCAGATCAGTTTGACACAAATGAAAGTGAAATGAGAATGAATATTTTGGCCTGATAACCAGGGATTAAAAATGGTTCAGAAGTTGTCACACAAACTAATCTCTTAAAATCCAAGCCAAATCCAATCTAAGTCCTTGTACACACATTGCTTCTCCTCACATCATAAGACCACTTATCCTAATAATCTGCTGTATAGGCTCTGTGATTTAGGCCTGGCTGTGATGTTCTGAAGTTGATATAATCATGGATTCTTTTAACAGAAGTAGGACTGAGCCTCATTTGCTGATAAAGAGGAGTGATAGAAGAAGCTGTCATGATTAGAAAGGTGAGATGGGCTTGTTTAGATGAGTAACAGAGCAATGGATATGATTTTGAAATGTGTAATATAAATAGGGAGAACACAGAGGAAATACATTTCATTTCCTGTGATTCTTATGAAAGCCAATGGATGTGTTATACTTTGTTTATGCTGTTACACTTTAAAGCGATCACTTAAGAAGATGATGTTGAAGAGTGAACGTGTGTCTAATCGATTACTCACATAAGAAATCTCTTGGATATTCTTGTCACACTCATTGCAAAGAAAGAGTTCTGACCTCCAGCCAATGCTCTGGACTAGAACAGACAGCTAATGTGTTGTTCATGATGATTTCTTTTAAAATAGTGGTAAAGCGTCCAGTTATTTGTTTCTGTAATTACTTATTTTCTGTTCCTGCCTCTGTACCCCAGGTCCATTACTGGTGGTCATTAGTGCTGAAGAAACTGGATGAAGGATGAAATTAAACAACAACAGACCCACTTCAGAAAGGATCGTAAATCATTCCCTCCAGTCTTAAGCAAAAGTAAATGATGTATTGATTTTGAATTTTGCTTATTCATTTTAATTTATAACATTTCATTAACATTTATTTAAAAGAATTAGTTTCAGTATCTCCTATGCCATTTACAGCATCACATTTACAGCACACGCTTTTATCCAGAACCACACTGATTAAGCTATGTTACAAAAGGAGGCTAATTTTTTGTTAGGAGTCTTGCCCAAGCTTTATTACTGGTCTTGGGTGGAGATCCTACCATAGCTGGGAACTGAACCCTGCACTGCCATGTGGAGGTCAGTGGTGTTACTGGCTATACAATAGAAAAATATAGAAAAATCACACTAAAACCCAAGGTTCCCAGGCTTGATTACAAAGCTCTAGGAAAACCAGATGTACTCAGCTAATGGTTCTCAAATGGGCAATGCATTTATTTTATTCCTATGTGTTTTAAGTTAAACCGGAGCACAGAATGGAACCAATGTGTGCATACACAGTCTAATGCATTCTATTTTACTTTAATTGAATATGATCATATCCGAAATTGTCGAATATTCATCTTACACATATCCCTTATTTGAAAATGGCCATATCAGTTATAAACAACATATAAATGCCATATATTTGAAATATAAATGTTGCCATATATCAGATTTCTGCAAAAATATGTTTTAAATAACCTCTGTATTACAAAGTCTCTGTTATAAAATAAGTCTTACAGGTGTTTAACAACACGTTTCAAAAGCTTCTTTGTAGTGTTGTGTTTTGTGTTAGAATCAACAAAGGTCCATGAGTAGCTGGTAGGTCAGTGTAAGTGTGATGATTTATGAGATATTCTTTAAAGATGCTGGAAAAAAGTGATTCTGTGCAGAAATATATTTAAATTCCTAGCTCTGCTGTTTTACAATATTTCATGCATTCTTTGGCCAAGGAATTGGACAAACCTACAGTTTTAAATAATACCACCATTAAATGTACAGTAAAAGCAATTGTTGTAGTTGTTGCAACTAGCAGTAGGAGGAATGAACATAAACTGCTCAGTCTATTTTTAACCATAATCAGTTTTCTGCATAAGCTTCCCTTAGTTTAGACAAAATCATTCTTTCTTAATTCAGTGAAGATATTACCATAGCAACTCGATGAGCTGTGCATGTTGTGTATGGCTGTGACTGGCTGGTGCTGCCCAAAGTCTCCAAAACTGAACACTGATGCTACAAATTTAGGTTTGAGGTGTTTGGTTGGATTGGAAAAGCTAAGGCTTCTGTTCTCTTCAGAAATCATGTCATTGCCATCCATTGTCACATGAAAACTAATATGTCACAAGACAGAGAAATATAGCAATATTCAGTTACATCAATAAGGATGAGTTGCTAAACATTAGTCAGGTCAGGTGCCAATGTTGGATGATTGATTTTGAATCACAAAGACCATTCTAAGTCATCCCAAATGTATGAGAGTTTGCTCCAGGGAATGCAGCCCCTCTGCTCCATAGCCCAGTGCTGGGAGGGTTTTATGCCCTCTAGAGTATGCTTGGCGTTAGGCATGGTGAGTGTAGACTCTTGTGTAGCCACTTTTATTTTATGGGTAAGTGTATTACTATGGAGATTAAGCTGTGTGTTCTCAAAACTAGCTCCATTTACTAATTAGTAGGAGATATATAGTGTATGAACATACTCTTCAGAGCATCAGAGACTTTGATTCATAACAGCAGCTCTATAGACTCTGCTGAATCTACAGAGTGCACTTCAGAGACAACTTCATTATGATGCACCATTATTTTTCCACTTCCTACAGATTAATTCATTACAAGACACAGCGTCCTGTTTGGAAAATTCCTCAGAGGTTTTTAATCCCTACAATTCCCAGAATCAAGAACAGTTTAAATAAACCTGTTTGAAATGAGGACAGATTGTTAATTTACAGTGATTTATTTATTGACTGATATAGGCAACATTTTTTAAAAATCCAAATTCCCCTGGTTTGTGATGCAGGGGATGGACCCTCATACAAAACAACCTGTAAGTCTGTAAGTTACAAATCTCTCAATACCACCAAAGGTCGAACTCTATTAGTCTCTAAAGTACATTTCACTGTCATATGTTTTAAAACTTAAACAATGGTGAATTTAAGTAGTTAATGTTTGACCTCATCCTGGGACTTTTAAGGCTGGAGCAAAGGGAGTGTGTGAGCTCACATTACCCATGGTTTTGGTGCTCAAGTAGAGGTATTGCACCCTAGAAATATTTAAGTTTTGCAATCTTTTTTAGTGTGAATGGCTGCAACTTTGAAAACAATGTCCCAGTGAACATTCATTCATTCACTTATCTTCTCTAACTGCTTCATCTTAATCAGGGTTGAGGTGTATCATTCTCAACAGGCCCCCATTATACCACAGGGCGCGCAAAAAAGGTTTATAGGGAAAGAAATTCCTTCTTTTTCAACTTTTTCACCATTTTTTCATAAATGCTATTACAATAAAACACACTGTGTTAATAACACCATGAAGTGATACAAATTAATTAAATACTTCTGCAGATTCTTTTGAAAAACTCTTCCTCCCATTTGTGTTAATTCAGAAGTTCTGAATCTTTTAAGGTGGAAAGTTATGTTTGAGTCAGAAACTGACTGTAGCAAGTTTTGTAGCACTTTCAGTCTGTGCTTATTTTTATGCACTTAGTGGTCTCCTGAATTAGGAGTAAGATCCTCCTCTAGTAATGTAACTGAAACAGCAAGAATAAGTCAATGTTCCACAGATATGAGGCAGGAATAGAGAAATATCGTCATCTCTTTTCATGCTTTTCAAGGTCTGCTGTTTTATTCCACCATACAAATGCCTTTAGATGCCATATCTACCCATTTACTGAATCAGGACTGAGTACAAACACCAGACATTTTTCCAGCGGTTAAACAGACCAGCTAACAAATAGTGAAGAAACATTCTCAGAATGTTGTTAAAAGTGGACGTATTATAAAAAAAACTCTTGTTCCAGACTCCTGAGGTGCATTTTGGATCTGTCAATAATGGTGCACTTGATAGAAATCAATCCAAAACCCCTGCCGAAAAGTCTCTGATCTTCAGGAGTAAATGAAATGTTGAAAATGTGATATTTGTTTATTGTTTTGCCTTCATCTAAGTGTTATTTCTATTTCTAGGCCCAAAATGGTGGAATGCTTGTAAGTGTTTTTGGGCATGTTTTTATTAATATTTTATGTAACTGCTTGTAAGTATGATCTACAGAGCATCGAAAGTGCACGAGGCAAGGAAAACAAAGCTGTTCTAGTTGAAGAAATTGAGAATGGGGCATGATCTGGGAATTTCTAGTCATTCCTAAAACATAGGGACAATAAAAGCTAAACATGGGGCAGTAAAAGCTAGTCCATCATCAGCAACCAGTCCTAAAACATTATGAAGCTACGAACAACACTGGGCATCACCACACTACAGATGTCGGACAAAATGACTTGGACAAAATGGTGATTCTATCAGCATATGTGATAAATTAACATGTAATAAATTAATTTGAATGAATGATAATATGTAATGAGCTGTATCTCATGAACAGTAATGGGGATAGAAAACAAACACACGTCTGATTTTCTGACACTAGATGTTGCATTAGAGCATGAGAATCTCTGACCAAAACAAATGCTTTGCAATCACCACATCACACCACAGCATGGCATTAATCAAAAGCAGCAATCTGAAGCACCATTATGAGACAAAACACAAATCTTGAGGCCTGTATCTATGCTGGGAGGAAATTTAAGTTCCCAGACCTCACTAAACTTTAACTAAACTACCCTGAACTAGAGCTTTTCAGAGTTTTTAACAGAGCTGTAAACAACAAAGCTGTTTAAACCAGATACAAGCGATAAAGTGGCTGCACCATTTCACCTTCAATACTATGCTTTTTTTTTTTTGCCAGTGAGTGAGTGTGTGGATCATTGAGTGTGTGAGATCAGTGAGTGAGTCACCAGCCAGCTCTAGGAGGTGCTTTGCTGTTGCTTGAAGAGTTGCTGGACTTTTGAAAGCGTTTTGCCAAATGCAATTTGTGAAAGCTGCTAACAGACTAGCAATAAGGAAACATAGTGTAATGGCACACCACATTACTAAGATAAATCATGCTTTAGACATGCTGAGAAAAGCAGAGAGGGAAAATACAGGAAAGTGTCACAAAGCTAAAAAAAAATGTCTCTGTATATGTACAAAGATGCATCACATAAAACGGAAAAGAGACAGCAGTAATGAGCCTCTTTTCCATGTTTATAACCACAAGGTTTGGAATATGAATGAAAAGGTAGGAAAAAACCTTAGAGAGCAGAAGCTGGGGGCTTCGTATCGCCACGTCTGTGATTAGGCTTAGGAAGTTGTTAGAGCCAATTGTTGAAAATTTCACTTAACCACATCGTAACCCAGTGTTCTGAAAATCTCAACTCGATTTGTCTGTTGTTGTTCTGTTGCCATGTGGTTTGTTGCTGAATTACTGTTACAAACTACATTCTCTTGTAAGAAGTTACTGATCGCTTATTTCTCTTTTGCCTGCTTAAGTGAACACATGGTTAATAATTCCCAACCCCACATTAGCCTGCCACTGTAAATTGCAACTTGGTCTCAGCAATATTCTGTCAAATGCCATTAATGTAAACCCAGACAGTATTTGACAGTGATCACCCACTTACCTATAATACTTAATTTTACAGAGTATACTTAATTAAAGTTATATATATACTCAAAGTAAACTAGTATAAATTTATATTTTACTAGTTATATACTTCTGTCCCATTTATCATTGTAATGGATTATAATATGAATTAAACTTGTTACAGTACTCTCAAACCCAATATAATGTATCAAGTATCATGGTGAAAATGTTATCTGCTGTGTGGTGAATATCTGACCACCCCAAGTGAAAAATCAACCATAATTTTGCTTAAACTTATTAATAAACCTAAACCTAATCCAGACACTAAATGTAACTTGAAGATTTAATCACATCATTCAGAAAGTTTAACAGATTTCTATGATGTCTTCATAGCTCTTTGGGTAAAAATCAGAGTTTTAATGTATGCAGTGAAGCAGTGCCACCAGTGGATGGGGGCTCACTTTAACATGAGGCCTGTGAGGAGTTGGTCTTTTCTTCCTGTGTCCGCGTGGGTTTCCTCCGGGTGCTCTGGTTTTCTTCCACAGTCCAAAACAACACACGTTGGTAGGTGGATTGGCGACTCAAAAGTGTCCGTAGGTGTGAGTGTGTAAGTGAATGTGCCCTGTGAGTGTGTGTTGCCCTCTGAAGGACTGGCGCCCCATTCAGGATGTATTCCCGCCTTGTGCCCAATGATTCAAGGTAGGCTCTGGACCCACCATGACCCTGAACATGGATAAGCAGTTACAGATAATGAATGAATGAATGAATGAATGTGATGAGTCCAAGTGTCCTCAATGTACAAATGACAGCTATATAGTAGGTATTGTCTATTAGTAGTTTATTTATTTTTTACTGAAACCTTGGATGAATATTTTCAGTATAATGTATCAAATGTGTTTCTATGTTAGTTAACACTGTACAATTTCACACCAAATTATACAAGCTAAATATACCTATACTTTATTTATAAGACAAGAATCCATCCATCCATTATCTGTAACCGCTTATCCAATTTAGGGTCACGGGGGGTCCAGAGCCTACCTGGAATCATCGGGCGCAAGGCGGGAATACACCCTGGAGGGGACGCCAGTCCTTCACAGGGCAACACAGACACACACACACATTCACTCACACACTCACACCTACGGACACTTTCGAGTCGCCAATCCACCTGCAACGTGTGTTTTTGTAAGACAAGAATACTTAATTATATTTTTCATAAGTGCATTTCATCAAAAAATTCAGTGTTCAAGTTCATGTTCTCCAAATATAATTAGATTTTTCTGTATACCTGTTAGTATACACTGATCAACCGTAACATTATGACCACATCCTTGTTTCTACACTCATTGTTCAATCTCTCAGCTCCATTGACCCTACAGTAGGACTTTGTTGCTGTACAATTACAAACTGAAGTCCGTCTGTTGCTCTACAAGCATTTTTTTTATCTCCTTTCACTCTGTTCTTCAACAGAGGAACACCACAGGACCACCACAGGTGGGTATGATTTGAGTGGATGATCATTCACGGTGCTGCAGCGACAATGACGTGGCAGCAGTGCTGCTAGAGTTTTTAAACACTGTGCCCACTCACTGTCCACTCAGACAGTTTAGTCTTTGTAGTCAGAGACAGTAGCTCATCTGTCCCTGCACAGTCTGTGTTGGTCATCCTCTAGTCTTTCGTCATTGGACACATGACACTGTCGGCTGGATATTTTTGGTTGTGGACTATTCTTAGTTCAGCAGTGACAAATGAGGGGTTTAAAAACTCCATCAGCACTGCTGTGTCTGATCCACTCATACCAGCATGCAGAGCAATAGATAGATTACAGTTTGTAAGGGCAGCTCCTGCTACTCGTAGGAATCCCATGAATGACCACAAGGATGGCAGAACCTAAAGCTTACCTGGCCTTTTAAATTACTGTGAACAGTTCTTGCGAACACAATCTACCTGCCATTTTGTTTCCCTAGACTCCTTTCCTTTATTAAGGAAAGATGGAAGGCAGATATTGTGAGAAACCAAATAGACTTTTTCAAATAAAAAGAGATACTGGAATCAGCCATGAGACTGTGCACTTCTCCCCAGATAAAGGCCTGCTCTTAGTGTGTGATGAGTAGAGAGATCCAATGGTAACTCTCATATTCAGAATCATGATGTTTCATAACAGTGTTTTTTTTTTCTTTTTTACTATTTTTGCAGACACTAAACAATCAAACACGTTTTCCTTGGTTCTTTCTCCATTATTCTAATAATCATTCATTTTCATTTACAGGAGAGAAGAGCGACTGACCATTGTGGCCTACTGAAACATGTTTGCATTCAAAAGATCACAGACTCAATCTCTGGGACTTTAAGGAAAGAAGTGGATAAGAGAGTAAACCAAGTGTTCCCTTTTAATATTCACAGCTAAAGTGCCCTTGAGCAAGAAACCTATGCTCCAACTGCTCTCCAGGAGATTGTGTGCAATCAATGCTTCTAGTCACGTGTGTGTGTGTGTTTGTGTGTGAATATGTAAAAGCAGATTTCACATGTCAGATCTCAACACTGGGATGACCTTGTTGTACGCTTGGGCACTTAAAGCTGGAGTGGGTGATTGTGTAGAAACTGGTGAATCATTGTTTCAAAGGCCGCAGTATGATGTAATAATACTGTCTCAGTTTTGTGTTTAGACCAAGCCTGACCAAAATTTCTTAAATATTTTTGATACTAAATTTGCATTTAAATGTTTGAAAACAACTTTACTTAATAAAGAAAAAAATGAGATGGGTATCAAATGATTAAGCATGGCAGGATTCACGTTCTTCTTTAGAAGAGGCTTCAACATGCCTGCTTTAAAAGCATCTGGATAAGAACCTGTTGGCAGAGAACAATTCACCAGTGTTAAGGCATCTTTTATACACTGTCAAAGACCATCTGAATAAATGTGAAATGTGAAATGTGTGACAGGGTCAGTGCACATTTGGAAATAGTTAAGTTCTAAGCTTTTAACAGTTTTGAGCTCCTAATAATTTATAACAGAGAAAGCTGTTGGGAAAATGGTGGGTGTTTGTGTTAGCAATTTGAGCTATACTCTGTCTAAACATGTCTATCAGGTTTTGCAAATGAACTGCAAATGTTTTGCAGATTCTAGGGAACAAATCACCATGAAACTTTAGCACAAACATTAATGAATCGGCTGATGGTGGAAAAGAGAGCACTTGTATTATTGTTGTGTTTATATATTTCTATAGACCTGTCTAGATCTTTTCATGGCCTTGTGCTCTGTGGAGGTCTCCTCTTTGAGAACATCATAATGTACCTGCCGTCTAGTTTACCTCCATAAATGCTTTGATTTATGGCAGTTTCTCCTACGTTGACGTATTTCCTCATTCATCCAAAGATTTTTCTGTGTGAGCCATTTTTTTTTCCATTGGACTGTTGCATGAACTTAAAAAGTGTCTGTAGGTGTGAGTGTGTGAGTGAATGAGTATGTGTGTCTGTTGCACTGTGTAGGACTGGCACCCTTCTCCAGGGTGTGATCCTGTCTTGCACCCAATGATTCCGTGTAGGCTGCAGACCCACTGCGACCCTGAACTGGATAAGAGGTTACAGATAATGAATGAATGAATGAATGGATGTTTTTATATGAAGACGTAAGAGATCAGGGGTGTGTTTGTTTATAAACTAGATCCAATCAAATGTGTGTGTGTGTGTGTGGCCCTATGAAGGACTGGCGCTCCCTCCAGGGTGTCTTCCCTCCTTGCGCCCATTGATTCCGGGTAGGCTCCGGACCCGGCAACCCTGAACTGGATAATCGGTTAAATGAATGAATGAATGAATGAACATCAGTGCTCCCAAAACAGTCTCAAAAACATGGATCTGAAGTTTCTATCTAAGCCATTTTAAGTGTTTTTTTATGTATTTATTTTTTTATAATTCTACATATGCAAATCTATTAAACAGAGACGTATATTAGAGCTTAATCTAAGATCAGAGGGAAACTTTAAATTGAAAATATATTGATCAATGCAAGGTACCACCTCTCTCTCTCATATTATCCAAACGGAGCGCAGATGGGCGTGGCCTCGCGGAATCCAGGTGGAAAAGAATGACGCTTCAGTGATGAGTGTCTTAGTCATTTGCTCGCGCTTCTCTGACGCTGTGATGCCGAAACGATGAGTTTACTGAGGGAATACGGAGCTCGTGAGCATGTTGTAGGAGCGTGGCGGGCTGTGGTCGCGCGCTGAGAGAGAGAGAGGTTGATTGAATGGTGGTGATTTTGGCGACAATGAACTCAGTGCCTGGCGCTGGATCTTGGCTCTGCGTGGGTTTGATTGGGACTTTTCTGCTCATGTGGATGTGTATTATCAAAGGTAAGAGCCAGAACATCTGTACACACCTGTAATGAATGGGGATGTATAGGATAACCTGGGATTATAGAAGCTGGAGTGCAGGTGGCGGGCGTAAATGAAGGCTGTTTTAATAGGAAGGTAAGTCCACAGGTTTAACTTGTATTAGTAACACTTTAATAATAATAATAATAATAATAATAATAATAATAATAATAATAATAATAATAATAATAAGGAGAAGAAGAAGAAGAAGAATAGTTTTATTTAATTAATGCTAAAATGCAGGGTTAGATAAGGAATCCCATTCCTACCAGTCATCTATAGGAGGATAATGTGTCTGGTTATAGTTCTTTGTGCATTGTGTCCACCAGCAATTTATTTAACTGCATTTAAATTACTTTCACATGTTTACAATTATTGGCAGACGATTTCAAATATCTAAGTAGAAAAGCTGTAATTGTAAATATTTGTAATTGTGCAATATACATTATAGAATACTGTCTGTATTCACAGTTTCAAAGTAGTTGTTTTCTCGTTAACAAACTGTCCATAAATTATATTTTATTTAAAAAATTGACTTAATTTCACAAGATTGTTTATGACGGTTACTTTTTAATGACTTTACCAAAAACATGTATTTTTCAGAATATTTATTTACTATTTCATAATAATGATCTACTGCCTCAGTGTTTACTAAAAACTCGGCTTAACGTTTATTGTCTAAAATAGTGAATTATAATCAGTGACATTGTTGAAATATTTAAAACAGTTTTTAGACACTATTTCCTTGTACTCTCAAACCTGAGGAGAAGCTCATAAGTCATAATTCTGAGATACTACATCATTATGCTACACAACTGGACTTTAAGAGCACCATTAGATCTTTGAGGGCACATTTCCACTGTTCATATCTATAGTGTACATGTGTTTTGCTGACAGTTATATTTTTAATACTCCATTCTCTGTCTGGACTGCAGCCTTTTATTCAGTTTCTTTAATATAATGTGTTTATACATTTATTTTAGTTAGTCATTATTAATTATTTATTTAAATAAAATAAATCAATAATAAAGCTGACATGCCCATTTCCCCCTCGGGTAGGGAATGTACTGTATGTTTAAATATACTCTGCAAGAACTTAAGCTCATTGCTGTGTCTGAGAAGGTACAATGACATAGTTTATACTTCGGTAAACACATCTTTTTTTCTGACACTCTTGGTCTCTTCCTTTTTTCAAAGTAATGGTTCCAGAGAAACAGAGGACTGCATTGTGTTCAGCCGGCAGTAAGCAGTTTTTGGCAGTTATTGTGAAACTGTGTCTAATTTTGTTTCATGCACTTCATCTTTAAAGATCAATAATTAATTTCTACCACAAAAAAATAACAAAGCATACAAATTAAAAGATGATTTATCAGTGTTACTCACATGACATGAAGATTTGAATGGCTTTGTACACCACAACCACATTTATATATATATATATATATCTGACACATCCAGATGATTCATGACATAAAACAATATACATATTTTTATTTACCCTTTAATGCAGCGTATTTGCTGTAATTCATGGAGGTCTGAGGACTTTTGTACTAAACCTTTATGTTTTAAACATGATCACTTTGTGAAGGTCATGATCTATCGTGCTTCAACTTATTCATGAAGGGACTACTAAGTATTTAAATGTTGTTTTAGAGATTTGTGCAAATGCCACAAGGCACTAAAAGGTGTGGCTGAATAGAACTCTTTGTGTGGAGGTGCTACAGATTCTTGAAATGATCACCTTTGCTGCCATATGTTCAAAGCCATGTCCCACTGCAGCTTTCCCCTTCATGAATATTGGATCCTTGCAGCCCTGTTTCAGTTGCTTTGTCAAAGGACTCTGCTTTGATTCAGCGTTGTGACTGCGAGCTGGAATCTGATGGAAGCTAAAGCCTGATCTCCAGTGGGGATAATTAGAGATATTACAGCAGCTTCGGGTTCTCTCCGCAGGCAGCTGGTTCCACACTGGGCTGTTAATTAGGGTTTTTGGGTTTCAAGTGATGTTCATTAGGACCGAATCTACTATTATTTAGTTGCAGGAATTTCAAATGCAAATCCCCAGAGGAGTGATGAAGCCCCAGAGGGCCTTGTTACACTTCAACAGAACATACAGAATCCAAACTACTGACAGAGAAAAGGGAACTGTACAGATACAAACAGTGGAAATGTTCTCTCTAAGGTACAGCAATAGTTTAAAAGTCCAATAATTTACACACAAACTTTCTCTGTGGAAATGGCATATTTGTTCCTTTTTAAAAATAGTTGCTTTAAAGTAAAAACGAAATGATTGTGACTTGGAACATGGTATAATTATGCATTTTAATTAATGTACTAAAATCATTAGCTAACAGAAGATACTGGGCATTTAGTATTCTCCTCCAAGTCTGTTAATGCTATCCGTGGGGTAGCAGAAATAATAAAAAAAACACATTATTAGCATTGTACTATCACACGTCACAATGCACAACACTACTAATCTATATGTACATTCAAAAAATTGCATTAATTCAAAACTATGTGTGTTATTTTCAGTTTGACCTTCTCTTTGCTGCTGTAATAGACTCCACTTTTCTGGAAAGTCACTAATGTTGGGCAATAAGGCTTGATCCAGTCAGTGTTGGATATGTTTTTGATCAAGGATCTGTTTATGCCAGCCAATGCTTCCCCACCGAGCTCAGAAAATCTCTTTTTTTAGCCTTAAATTCATTTATTTTTTTTTTCCCAATTTCTTTTCATTGCCAGTCCCAAGCCTGACAGTCACACAAGGGTATCTGGAGGGTAAAGGCTAGCACATGATTTTTTCTAAGACATGTAAAAGCAGTCAATGCCTTATTTGTTAGATGCTGCCAACACAAAATGATTTGACAGCTGAACACATTTGGAGAGGAACGGTAACTGCCCAACTTTGTTAAATTGGAAAAGAGATGTCTTTATAGGTTAGGACCATGCTGAGGGTTTATAGGGAGAGAGACAGCCAACCTACACACCCAGAGAGGGTGAGGTGAATTATAGATGCTTGGACTCAGCAACTCCCAGTAAAACAGTGACAGTTCCAGCACTTGAATATATATGTGTATTTTTTTATTTTTTTATTTATTTATTTTTTAATAAGACGTTTCTTTATTGAAAGGTTGCTACTGATACCATTTTGTTGCTATGGTTGTGTTGCTACTGTTGTTTTACTGTTTTGGATTGTTGAGAATGGATTCAATCTTTGAGTCTTGGTTCTTCTCAAGGTTTCTTTCCCTTGTTTTTGTAGTTAAGCTGGGACTTGGACCTGTGTTTTTTTTTTTGTTTTTTTTTTTTTTGTAAAGCTGTGCTGTGACAATGACCTGTTTTAAAAAACACCAGACAAATATATTCACTTGAGCTGAACTGAATTTGCATCCTGAAGCCTTCAGTGAGAGCTGTTTTATTGCCAGTGCTTCAGTGTGGAGACAGCACGGCTGCATTCTTGACTTCATGCCTGTTTTAGGCTCTAGGTTTGACTGAAAGAGTCGAACTCATGTGTTCACATACTTTTAGTGGGGACAGTTTATTAAGTTCTAAATCTTCACACATGTATACATGAATTCTGTATGAATTCATTTGTTTTGACCTGTATTACTGGAGTTCTATTGTGTAGCATTCACTAATTGCAGTTTTATCTGTAACAACACGATTAACCGATCTTATGCAAAATAATGAGCATGAATGATAAAGTACATTTGCATTGTAGCATTGAATAACTGGTACAATTTAAAATTAGTAGAGTATAGACTGTATCTGGAGTCCCCAAATACTTCAAGACATGCCATAATGCAAATTTCACTTAGAGTCTTAAACCTGCATAACAAATTTTCCATTTTAAATCTCCAACTCATTACATATTCGTGGCTTACTTGTTGAATTTGTGAGTACTATGTCAGAATGTATTCTGTACAAGAGTTCAAATGGCACTTTAGAATATGAGACACATTTTGAAGTATTAGTGTCTTTCTGAACACCTGTAAGCTCTTAAGTGACTGAAGTATAGCAATAAACTTTACAAACATTTTGGAGAATTGTGTTTTTATAGATTCAATTCCCTCCCACAATCACCCAGTCACATTTATAGCGACTTTATTACCAATCCCCCTACCAACATGCCTGTGGGAAGAAACTGGGACACCTGGAGGAAACACAAACCTGGACACCTGGAGGAAACCCATGCAGACACAAAGAGAATGCACCACAATTCGCACTGATAATTTTTTAAAACTCATTTATATTTTTATTTCACCAGGCAAGTAATTAAGAATACATTCTTATTTACAACGGCAGCCTGGCAAAAGCCAAAACCTTTTGAGACACATAACAAAGCTATATACAACAAAAGCAACAACAAGAGAAACCAACAAACAGAATAAAAGACATTCATTACTGAGATGAAGATGAGAAATGACATCAGTGAGTATCCATGTAACAATTACATTTATCAGCTAAAAAAGCAGTAACAGAGTTCCTAAAAGCCAACTTTGAAATAAAGTTGACCGATCTTAGTGTTTTTTGAAGTGAGTTCTAGTCCTTGGCTGCAGCTGATTGAAAAGAGGACAGACCAAAAACTGTTTCGGATTTTGGGACTCTCAGCATGATAAGCTGGGCAGAACGAGTGTTATAACTAGACGACAGAGACTGCAATAACTGATACAGATAAAGGGGACACCTGAGGAGGTGTTTGAACCCACATCCCCTGGACTCTGGAGCTGTGACTTTCCCGTTGTGGTCACAATTTTTTGTACTGAAATTCTATTAACAAGAATTACACCCTCCATCTGACTCAAGACCAAAGAGAGGGGAAAGAAGCCTGAAAAATGCCAGCTGCAGTTAACTAGAGAATATGCTCCCACTACTCAGAAAAATATATAAACCCAGCCTGTTAACACTCTGTCAGCCTCCCTTCAACCTAAATAAGGTGTATATTTCCTGGCAAAAAATGCAACACACCACTGCTTAAAATGAAACGGGGGGAAAATACACACACACACACACACACACACACACACACACATACTCATATATACATATATTTAGGGTCGCGGTTGATCCAGAGCCTACCAGGTATCATTGGGCGCAAGGCAGGAAACACACCCTGGAGGGGGCACCAGTCCTATACAGGGCAACACACACACATTCACTCACACACTCACACCTACGGACACTTTTGCGTCGCCAATCCACCTAACAATGTGTGTTTTTGGACTGTGGGAGATAACGGGAGCACCCGGAGGAAACCCACACAGACACAGGGAGAACACACCACACTCCTCACAGACAGTCACCCGGAGGAAACCCACGCAGACAGGAGGAGAACACACTAAACTCCTCACAGACAGTCACCCGGAGCAGGACTTGGACCCACAACCCCAGGATCCTGGTTCAAGTATGCTTACCTCCTCACAGCTAAAATGCAGGTGCTTGTTTAAAGAGCTTTGCCGCCGACGGCATTCTTGCAGAATTTTCTTTAGAAAACACATTTAAAAAGTGGGAACACCCTTCTCTATCCCAAAGTCTTTTTCAAATATTCTTATTCAGTGTTCATAATGTTTAAACAAACAAACAAACAAAGGAAAATAGAGTTCAATAACATGTGACCAGATTTGTGACCTATTTGGCCTTTTCCGACAATCCAAATGAAACCTCAAAAAAAAACTTTTTGTACATCACTGGAGGATATGGACTGTCAATACAATGGGGAAAAAACCTAATAAACATTGTATGTACATGTACTATATATCTGAAAATGTAATGGATAATTGTATGAATTCAGAAGAAAGGCACAATATCAATTCTAGCACTAGGTGGGAAATTAACTTACACTGTAAAATGTGTAGTGTTTGTAAATAATAAAAAAAGTGTTGCCTTGGTGCAGCAGTCTTAAACGTGAACTAAACTGTCCTGTAGCATGGATTTCCAAAACAGGCAGTGATACACATCTTGTGGGAATCATGTGCTTGCCATTACTCTCCCAGTTTTGTGGCAGTGTGTGTGATTGAAGGAGTCGGGGTAGAATGGTTTACAACTAATTTGGCTACAAAAGGAGACTGCCTTAAAATCTTCTTATTTAAGACAAATATTTAGTATATGTTGCGATATCCACAGTTTTGTGTACGTTACTTAGAGGAACCACTATTTTTTCCATAAAGAACCTTGTTTGCTAGCACATTTAATTGGGTGAAGAACTTTAAAGTTGAGTGATGAGTTTTCAACCTTTTTAAAAGTTTCTTCACACTCACAGTCTCTTAAACATTTTTTTTTTATATGGAACCAAAAGTGGCTCTCAAAAAACCCTTCGTAGCCCCTTTATTTTTTAAGCGTGTAGGTTACTTTTTACATATGCTACTCCACCTTAAATGGTACAGCACAGTATGGAAATTTTATAATATGGAAATTACACAGGACTCCCAAATACAAATAAACACCACTTTAATTATTTATTGTAAGATAATTTGCTACCAATTTAGACTAAGACTACACTTATAAATATTTACACATGGTTTTAAAATCTGTTAATTCATGATTATTTATTATGGTGTTAATACATTAAAAGCTGTTGTTTGCCAAATATGGAACCCACATTCATCTGCACTGTTAAACCTCAGATCTTGCTGGATACTGACCTTTGTCTTCCTTATCAGTCGACATTTAAGATTGTTGCCTTCATCACATATTTGTTAATAAGTTAAACCATTTAATGAATTAACCACCAACAGAGTGCCTTTAATACATTGATGACAGTGTGGTGTACCTTAACAGGATTATGTATGTCTGAAAATGAGAGATTTGTTCACGTCTTTTAAGCAGAGCTGAGCTTTGGTCTCTAGAGATGTCAGATCCTCCCCTGTCTGAACCTGTATAAGCAGAGTTCCAGGGCTTCTGAATACAGGCTGTCAGATTAGAGCTGGACCAGAGTTCTGTGAGATTCTGTGGATAAAAACATGGATACTGCTGAATGGATACGGCTTCCCTTCTTTTTAGATGTCAGAGAAAAATGAGAGAGAAAAGGTCAAATGCTGTTTTCATCACATCCTTCAACAATAAAAGCATCTACATCTTTCCTAATCATAAATTCTGCTTTCAGTGCTACTGAACAGGAAGCGATTATCTCCTGGAAAACAGCTGAACAGAATCTTAATACACCGTGTACCCAGAAGTGTGTGGACAGTTACTCATCCAATCTATATTTTAAAGGGTATTAATAGAGTAATGTAATTCTTATGCCACACTAGCAGGGAAATATTCATGCAAAATATTTTAATTTTAATTTATTTAATTCTGTATATTTTATTATTTATTGTTTTATATTATTCATATCATAACGTGCAATGGCATCTCCCATGAGACGAAGAAACAACATGCTTTGTATAGTCTCTGAATGAATCAGTGCACTCTCCATAGAATGGGTCCCTCCCACCAGAGAGGCCATGTTTAAAACAGGTTTATTAAGTAATTTAATTTACACCCAGGCCACTAGGTGTCAATATAATGGCTGTTTCATAGCATGAAGGAGAGCATAAATTGACTGATAACAATGCTCCTTTAATAGAGGGTTTGTGTTCTCATTTTTTCGAGCTTTGTACTAGCTGCTGGAACTTTTATTCAGATAGCATTAAGTCATAAAAACATTTGTGAAGTCAACATTAGTAAAATCATCCTGAAGCTATTTGATGGAGCACCATTACTCCAGGAAATGGATTTCCACTGATCCACAGCCTGAAGCTGGAGGGCTTTAAAGACCTCGAGCCAACATCTGGCATTGAGAATAGTGACCTGAGGCTCGGGCAGCTGTTGCGGCACATTTCTTTTCTGTCTGTGTGCACAGCAAGTCTACATAATGCAACCGTATTAACTAAATATAGGGTGTTTTGTAGTAGAAAAATAGAGTAATTTAAAAACAGTTTGAGGTCAATTTTCTGAACTTATGTAATTCTTTGGAAAAAGAACAAAGCGAGATAAACCATGGGTTTTTCAGAGCTTTAGGGGGATCCAGAAATACAGGTTGCTCTGTGTTCAAATGACAGTCAACAGTTATAAAGGTCAAAGAGTTATGATCAAACAGTTTGTTTTTAACATGTAGAATATAAAAAAACTAATATTACATGCTTCCTGTTGTAACACATTTTCACTGTCCAAAAATAAATAAATAAAAACCTGTATTTCCCAAATAATATCTTTATAAGGAAATGACAAAAAATCACTTCATAAATTTCAATGAAAGTTAATGTAAAAATATATTATTGAGTGTGTGATGTGAGAATGTCAACTCAGGTTGTGCTAGAATGCTCCTGATGCTTGTCTCAAGCCTGGGTGAAATTTGAGGGTCAAATCAGGAAAGGCATAAGATGTAAAACCATGCCAATGAGTGTGTGTGTGATTTGCTGTGAACACTGCTTACAGGAGGATTTGGGAACACTACAACTCAGCATAAGACACTTGAACCATTCACTTTTGTATGTTGTCACTCAAACTAGCTAAGAGACTGACCTCAAATCAGTTTTACAGCGACATGCTAGACAGGGATGTTCTTTTTTCTGACAAACAGCATTTTTTTGTTGTTAAATTGAATTTATTTCCAGTCCCCACAGAAGAACCCCAGTGAATAACATGGCCTCAAGCGCATCATGTGCTCCACCAAATAATAAATTATTCATTCTATAAACACATTAAGGCAATATTTTTATGTAACATCTTCATTATCTGCACTTTTATTCTATTAATTTCTGACAGCATCAATCAAAATGCAGTTTTAGGCGGCAGGGCTTGGTGTCCCTTCAGTGAGAATTGTGTTTCTTGCTGAGGGCACAGTCCCAGCTACAACAGCTGCTTGTCATCACTCTCATCACCACAGCTTCCATACGTTTCAGAAGATCTGCTTTCAGCTTTTCATGGAAATCCACATGAAGATATTTATTCAAATTCAAATTTAGATTTATATACAGAAAATACAATTGCTGGGATGAAGTGAAATTAATACATTAGTGGGTTCTCAGAGTAAATTTGGTGAATGCTGGAGAATGTTCAGGAGTTAAGACCAGAGCAAGTTTTTTAAGTGCTGTATGATCATGGCCATATGATTTGTTCCTAATCACATTGCGAGTATTGCGAGTTAGTCCTGGTCAGCAGACATGAGAACCTACCAACACTGGTCTGAATTACCTGAATTATGAAATGAAGGAGCTTATTCCCCTAATAAATTTTTGGAGCCTATGAAAGTAATGGATTTTTGTGAAGGTCCAATAATAAATTAATTTTTTTTTACCTATTGTGTAGGTAGTTTCCTTTGCAAGCAAGAAGAAAGTAATTTGAGCAGTTGGAAGAGTTCTAGAGGAGTCCTACAATTGGGCCACAGGCAAACCTTCTCCATGGCCAACACCACGAGAGAAGTCGCAGGGCTCCTTCTCTGGTTAATTACAAGAGAAAAGCTCCTGGCAAGTCTTGGGACTGCCCCACAAATAGCAACTGCATGCACACTCCTTCATTGCCTGCCCCTTGGAGAGATCCCTAGGTAATGCCCCCTCCCCTGCCGGCAAAACAGATAAAAACTGCCAGCGCTGCAGAAGCAGAACTGGTTGCTCTCATGCAAACCCAGTGTCGCTTTAACCTGCCCTGCTCTCCCATCTTGTTTGATGTCCTTCCCATCAGGAAGAGGAGTCCAGATGGAGGGGGTTCACCACAGCAACGAACTGGGGAGGTTGCATGGGGCTGAGCTGCAGGGGCTGAGGCAGGTTTAGGGCCACAAAACTCATCTTACTTGATCTGGCTCATTACCTGTCAGCATTGTCCTTGTGGAAAACACCAGCGAAGTAGATGCTGACAGCAATAAATGAAAAGGAACACAGAGAAAACAAGAAAGAGAAAAAGTGACAGAGACTTCTTGTGTTTGCACTGAGCCAAAATGCTATGTTTTGTTTGAGCTGCAAATGGTTGTTAATTTGAGCAAAGGGCATGAGAGCCAAACTGCTCCTGCCTCCAGTATCCTTCTTCCCAGGTCGACATGGCCATTGCCACGTTAGGTCATGCTTATGCTATGATATTTGTGGTGACATTCAAAATGATTAATCATAATATTTAATAGCAAAGTAAGACTTACATGGAAAATGGAGGCCCTTGACTAGCAGGGATAATGGGTTATGGATGGGTTATATTCTCTTCAGAAACCCATAGGTCCAGACAGTCACATGGACAAGTGAATATTTAGAGCAGAGTCTTTTTCCCATATGGTATATAAGTTTGGATTTTAACACAATATAAAAAATCTGGAAAGATTTCCAGTCAAATACTGGCAGCTGAGGTTGCTAGAATTTTAATGTATCATTCCCAACCCCAACCCTAAATTTTATATTCATGATTTTTTTTGTCTACAATATATTTCTGTGAAAAAAATAATATACACTATAAAATTGATTCCATATTTACTGTATAACTACAACTTTAATTTTTTCATTTTTTACCACAGAAACAAACAGAGATTTACCAAACAATTAACATGAAATTACTGTAACCAACACAGAAGTTTGAGAAATAGCCAAACTGCGAATAACCAAAATTCCTACAGTCCTTTAAAGGGTGTAGTGCAGAATGAAGCAAGGAAACAGGCAAAATTTGTGCTTGGTGTATGGCAAGATTCAGGCGGTTCTGCATTCCACTGCTTCACCACTTGCTGACAGTAATTTCCCCTGATCAACACGCATTTAGTTACATACCAGCTCCTAATAGGCACACAAACACCCTAATACAAAAAACAATCTCCAAACACTTTGAAAAACCCATTAAAAACCTTAAAAACACAGAAAATGGGAAGCCACTAGGCATGCTTGGAGCTCCCATATGAGTTCCAGCTCCTTCCCAACCTTGACCACTTGAACCACCTCTAATGGTTTGTGTATTTACCACTGACACAATAATTACTGTATTGGCTGTTATATGATTATTATGAAATTCCATTTACAAACACAGTGCAAATGTATTTAATATTGGAATAAAATAGTCCAGGAAAAACATGTATAAATTAGTGTTTTGTCGGAATGATATATTTACAGTATTTCACTATTACAGAAATTGTACAGTTTACAATCATTTAATGTCATTGTTTGACAGGTTTTCAATGTAAAATATAGACTTCTTATAGCACACTTTTTAGGTTATGAAGCACCATGTCTCAATTGTCCATGGATATCAGAGGAACTTAATCTGGCCCTCATAGTCAATCAGCAGTTTGGAATTTCTCATGTGAGAAAATGAACCACATGATTGCCATGTGAGACGAAGTCAAAAATCGATCCAAGAACCAAAATGAAGTCAGGTAAATAGTGTGGAAGTCTGTAAACAAGGAGGGGTTCAGCCCTGCTCAGCCAGCGTGCAGGTCTGTGGCCTTCATGATGACACAAACATAGTGTTTTGTTTCCTTGAGAACGCTAGGCTGGGAGTCAGGGAAGAGTTAGCGCACAAGGTTACAGAACACCTGGCAGAACTAATTTACTCCAGAGCAGCCAGCACACCATTGTGTATCGTACTAATTTACTGATCTATGCCAGTACACAAACATGTCTTTTGTTATTTATAACTTAAGAGGCTGGACAACACTGGAGAACTCAGTGACTCAATAAATGCATTCATTATTGACAGGACTTTAACGGGACCTCTAATTAACAGGAATCATGCTTTTCTATCTGCAGCAGTAGAGCTAAAATATTGTGGCAGTGAACACACATGTATACACACAAAAAGAAGTGCACTAGAAGCAGTGAGTACACACACTCCCAAAGTGGTGAAAATCCATCTGGAGATATGATGGGGGTAAGCTGGGGGTAGTGCAACAGAAAGTGTCCTGGAGTTGTGGGTTCAAGCCCCACCTTGGGTCACTGTTGCGAGGAATGTGATGTGTTCTCCTTGTGTCTGCATGGGTTTCCTCTGGGTGCTCTGGTTGCCTCCCAAGTCCAAAAACACACACTGGTAGGTTTATTGGCTGGTCATATTTGTCCAAAGTTGATTGTGTGAGTGTATGATGTCCTGCGATGGACTGACTACCCATCCAGGATGTGTTCCTGCCTTGTGCCCAGTGATTTCTGTAAGGCTCCAGACCTAGCACAACCCTGAATTCAGACAATGAGTAAATTGTTACCTGTAATTGTATTGTTTGATTTCTAAGTAGAATTCCAACAATTTTATTAAAAGCTTTTCACATAAATGAGTTCAAAAGAACATAATGAAGCAATTGGCAGAGGCCTGATTTGAAATGACTTGTTATAGAACAACTTACAAAGTCAGAATTGTTCTGAATTGTTGTGCTGACATGAACCAAACGTCTTTAGAATTATATAAATATAATTCTAAAATAAATTTAGTTTTAAATATAGTTTTGAAAATTAATGAAACGGGATGCTGTAAGGTTAAGTAGAACCGTTGTTTTTTCAGATTAACTTCTATTTTACTTTAGATGACATTTTATTTGGAGTGACACAGTGGTGCTGAAGGTAGTGTCGCTCTCACACAGCTCCGGGGACCTTGGTTCAATCCCTGCCTCAGGTCTCTCTCTGTGAGGTTTGGTGTGTTCTCTCTATGTCTGTATGGGTTTCTTCCAGTAGCTTTTCTTTTCTCCAACAGCCTTCATTAGTAGGTGGATTGGCTGTGTTAAATTGTCCACGGGTGTGCGTGTGTATGTGCGTGTGTATGAGTGAGTCACTGGGTGTGTTTTGCCCTGTCCAGTGTGTGCACCTACCTTTTGCCAGTGATTCAGCTCTGAATCTACTGTGACCCTGAACAGGTCAAAGCAGTTACAGATGCTATTGTATATACAAATGCAGCACTACTGTCTTTGATCCACTTGTAATTCAGCTTGTACCAGCATAACCCAGTTACTAACACAGTATTAATAAAGTATGCAAAGCAACAGATGTATGTATGTGTGTGTTTCTCAGCTGCAGGGCTGAATGGTATGCAGTCAGTATCGGAGGACTGTCCACTTGGACAGTTTCCATGTGGAAATGTAAGCATGTGTCTGCCTCAGGTCCTGCACTGTAATGGTCAGGTGGACTGTCCAAATGGAGCTGACGAGGAGCACTGCGGTCAGTACTTGCACACACACACACACACACCTGTCTTAATCCAAGTAATCCCAAACACATTAATTTATAATGAGATCTGGGTTCTGGGGAGGTCAGTCCATTGTTCTGAAAATCCCTCTTCAAAGAAACACGATTCTCCCACTTTACAAGAAACGGTAGAAACCTTGTCAATATAAAAGGATTTTATTCCAAGTAATTTTGAAGCATTTCTATTAGTTCCCTCATCATGAAATTTCCACACAACTTGAAGGACAGCTGCTGTGTTCAAATGGTTTCCTTATGTCACTAAAGGCTTAATAAAAGGTTCACATTCTTTCAGAACCACATCATTGATTAGTCTGCTTACAGTCTCTCCAAGAAGAAAGCTTTAGGTACTGCTTGTCTGAGCCTAGTTTTGATGTTCTTGAAGGTCTTCAATGAATTTTATTTTTTCTCATTTGTTTCTTTGATTTCCCAAATCCTTATGCAACTGTATTATCTTATCACTGAATAAATATCTCTAGCACATCTTCTAGTGTTCTCTTTGACTTTTTCATTGAAAACAATGAATAAGTTTAAAGCATGTTCTTGTCTAGTAACATTTGAATGCTGATTATAAGTCGGTGTAAGTTGTTGCAGTGGACATTGTATTGGATGGAAATGCTCAGCAGTCATTTGTGTATGTGTGTGTTTTACTGTTTGTGTGGTATGGATTCTCTGGCCCAAATCACTAATCCTCCTTTTGTCCTTGCAGGAGACAATAGCGGTTGGGCCGACTTGTTTGACAGGACGATTAAGAGATCTTTCCCAACAGAGCTATCTGCAGACTGCTGTAAGAACCCACTCATACACTCATGCACTCATCTGTTGTATCTAATTGCAGCAGAGTGAGGGGGGAGCAGAATAAATGTCCTCTGAGATGCTAAGCCAGTGATCTGTTCAGGGCAGTTTAACGTAGCGTGGAGGCGTTAAGCTGTATGCTAATGTTTAATTACATCACTGGATATTGGATAACACTTTCTTTTACAGGCCTCTGAGATCTAGTACTGGTCAATAACTGTTTTGGAGAACACTTTGGAAAATTCAAAAAAGAATTAAATTACACTAGACACTGGATTCAAATTATTTTGTTAATTTGGGGAAAACAAAGTCATTGAAAATCTTCAAACTGAAATCAAGTGAATATGGTGCATAGAAATACTGAGGGTTTAAGCAACTAGGATTAAGTAACATCTTCATTCTCCTTGTTCATGAATAACTCTTTACTCCACACCCCCCTCAATGATGCCACACACCACAAGCCAGATCAGGGCCTAAATTTGAAATTCAAAATAAAATGCCTTTGAAAGGCAGAAAATCTGCAACTGGATCAACTATCAGAGTATATTTAAAATGGACAATAAGCATAAATATTTTATTAGGAAAAAACAAAATTGGTTCAAAATTGTTTTAAATAAAAAGTACATTTGTTCACATTGGTGCTACATTATTGTAGCATAAAAACTTGAGTTTTTACTTATCCAGTTATATTAGTTAAGCACTTATCCAGTTCAGGGTCATGGTAAACTTGAGCTGTCAATTTTATTATTAACAAAACCCTTGGTTCTAGTTTATGTTCATAAATATATTCTAGATTAGTGGGAGAAACACACTCCAAAATACCGTCACAAAGTGATAAGAAAATAAATTATAAAGATATTTTTGTAAATGATAAGGACCCGATTCAACCACAACAAATATTATTGCTTTTGATCATAGTCCAGAGTCAGTATCCTTTCTAGGTGACAGAGAAATGAAAACCATTTATACATCGCATTACAGAGATAGATAGATGTAGTATTAGCTGGTTTGGTTCTCCATTTCAGCCCCAGTTTAGCTGAGAAATCTTAAGCAATTTGAATAGTGTCATTTTAATATTGTTTATTAAAATATGCTTAGAAGGCTTCAAATAAAATTAAATTAGTTCATTTGAACTGTAATAAAAAATAGGAGAATAGTGTCCAATATTGTTTTTGTTACTGAAGGTTGCTGTCACAGTTAAACATTACATCTACAAAATGGTATCTTTTGAAGAGAAGAAAAAACATCCTAAAATTTTAATTAATTTAAGTTAATTTAGATTTAATTCCAGACGTTTTTGAGGCCTTCTGTTGCATCATTACTCCTGAGATTTTGACAAAATATAAAGAAAGAAGAGCAGAGATACATGAATAAAAAAATGCAAACAAAGATAATAGAAAAAAATATATAAACAATAACAAATATATTAAGATTTATTCAACAGCAAAAAAATTGTTGAAAACTATTTGCCTTTTCATACTCACGCTCTTATTCCTTTTCCTACTTCTCCTTTTGTTTTGTTCTCTGTTCTCTCTCAGTTCTGCCGCTGTTTCCAGATGGCTGCCAGTGTACAGCAACGGAGCTGCAGTGTGTGGGGCTGAGTCTGAACTCCATCCCGCTGCTGTCAGCGAACGTTAGCTCTCTGTATGTAGCCTTCACTTTGAGTTAGAGTTTGTTTGTTTATAGAGGGAGGTAGGAGCCTGACTGCCTTCTGTCTCCTCTACCTAACATCTGCTAAGTTGGATGTGAAAGCCTCAGTCAGGAATTACTCAAACTGATGACTAACAGTATAAATCAACACTGCACTAAGAGCACAGAAAAATAGGCTTTGATTTTAATACAATGACAGGCTGCTGGTAAAGGGTGTGTATTTCAAAAACTTAACGTATGTTTCTGCCAATCTGGTCCACAAAAACTAGATACCAGCAGTCACTGACACAGCATTAGGGGTCTTTCCCGGGGATGCTTTGGTTGCCTGAGAAAGCACCTTAATCTCTCTGCTGGGTGAAATGCAGAGGCGTTGTCCAGAATGCCAAAAATTTCATTCTAATGTGTAGAAGGCATGTGCCTAGTTTGTAAGTTAAGTGCTAAATCAAGCACTGTGTACTTTTAGCAGTTGCTGACTTGTTGGTAAAAAATTGCTGGAGGGTATAAAATCCCCCAAGGATCGGGCTGTAGAGCAGTGGAACTGCATTCTCTGAATTGTTGGATATAATAAATGTGTGTGAAATGGAGTGGTGTTTGTAATTATTGGAGCAGGAATGATGTGTAAAAATTTTAATAAAGTAGGCAAAATGACAGGGATGGGAAATGAGTCATGGTCTGAAGTAAAGTCGTGTCTGTTTGCAAAAAAGTATCATTAAACTTAGGGTATGTCCCAAAACTTTTAACTTGCATACATGAAAATAAAGCAGTTTGTAAGCATACACATAACACTGAAGCCTCAGCTACAGAGCTACATGATAAGTATTTTAGCAGAATAAGCTATTACCCAGTGTCTGCGCCATTGAGTAACATGGGATAAACTATGAAAGATCATGTCATATCTGTTAGAGCTGAAAGATTCTGTGTTTTTCTGGTGCTTTGTGTAGTGTTTAATAAAAAAAGGAGTACATTGGGGAGAAGTACATTTCAATAAAACTTTCCACACTGAAACACAATGAAAATGAATGTGATTGAATGCTTGCCATCCGTGCTCATATTTTACATCCAGGTCTAGAGAATCGAAAAGGTTTTACCAGATCTCTTTAAGACAAAATATATTAAAAAGCTTTTGAATCGTTCTTGTGCAGTGGGAGGGAGATGACCTTGTGGGATTCTAAGGGTTAACTACTTTGTTTTAGGAACTGTCAAAAGCCAAGAGTTTTTTAGTAGCCTTCTTTCTGAAAGTGTGCTTCTGTTCTCATCACAAACAGAGCTCTGCTTCTTTGCCTCCATGGCTTTGAGCAAATGACATATCTCCAAATTACTTCTGAAGTCAAGCTGTGAGGAATAGATGCAAAGGAACATAGTGCAGTGTACTGGAGGTGCCCACATATGTCCACGTGAAGGACATCCACCTGGACTGACCTCAGCTTATTTCCTAACTGTGGAGGCTTATTAGTGTGGAAAGTTTTGGTTTTGAAAAACTGGAAAGGCTTGTGTCATTTTCATCATCTGTGAAGGTCTTACTAGAGAACCCTCTGAGGATTTCATGAAAGGAACTGTAGAGAACACTGTTCCACCATTCCACAGCCCAATGTTGAGAGGCTTTCCTCCTTACTTAATTAATGTGTAATGAGGAAAACTCTGGTCTACTCAGAACCAGCCCTTCCCTCGCCCACCCAGAGGAACCTTGAACTAGAAAACTTAAGTGAAGGGACAATCGCCATACCCTGCAGAATCCAGAGGTGGTATGGGGACTGGGCTTGCCCAGCATAATGAGTCTGGTTTGCTCATGGTTTGTCCATGGTGCTGAGAAAATACAGTTTGAATACCACCGTGGCTTATAAGTTGTCAACCAATTCCCCAAAAGTGCAAGAATTGTCCCCATACTTTAAGGCATGTCTGCCCTTCTCTTCCAAGTTGGAGTTTAAAGTTGTCCTTGCCCAGAGAGTTCCAAGTTTTGACCTTCCTTGGAATCAAGGGAGTGTTGGATTTATGGAAGCACCCACAGACCAATAGGACCCTCAATACACATTAAAACAATCTAATTACATAAAAATTACATTTTCCTTCACCTGTTAAACTACAATGTAAGAAGAATAAGCTTTTCTGCATGTCTGTATACTGTCAGGGCAAGAGACAATTTGTGGATTTCTTGCTTTTGTTTTTGACCTAGGTCTCTTAAGAACAACAAGATTCAAGTGTTACCTGCGAATTCCTTCGTGAAGTACTCTGAGCTGCAGAGGTTGTAAGTATGAGGATATTTTGACACTAGCTTAATTGCAGATTTGAATTACACTTAAGTAATGGAGATAAGTCATTTTATGGTAATGCTCCATTACGTTATCTTACCGAGAGCCTCTGCGACCCCTGAATATGTAACTATGTGCTGTGAAGTGGATTCACTCTTTCAAATGCAAATGTGACTATCTATTTTAGATCTTATTACATATCGGATATCAGTTATTAACTTGTTTTGAAGCTTGATGCCCCGCTGCTTTTTCATGCTATACAAGATGCCCTTTACAGACTTGCTGCTACCTCAGATCAGTGAAAAGCCCCATTACATGCTTGGTTTTAAAATGTCATTATGTTGGCTCGAGGTACTGGAAGTGCCAAAGTGTGACGGAATTGAAAAATTGCTGGATGCTATGCTTGTTAACAACTGTATGGCTTGAAAAAGTTCAGAGTTCAGTGCCAACCCTGGTATGTGTCAATTGCTAAGTAGGTTCCCATTAGCTAAGTGAGGATTTTGATTAGTGAAGTCACAGTGAGGCATCACTCTCTGAGCTTCCTGCCAACCATTCATCAAACTGCTCAAGTGTGAAGTTTCTTTTTTGCCTGGTTGAACACATTCCTCACCAAAAGAAAAAGGCAGCCATGAATACAATTTTACCCATATACTACACAGCACACTGCAGAAATCCTTGGAAAATTCAGTGGATGTCAAAGTTTGGTATCATAAAACAATTGGAATGAAATTATTAAACATATAAACTATTAGCATGCCTTTTTATTTTTACAAATTCAGAAATCAATATCTGGGTGAATTAAACATTTTATAAAGCACTTGTAATTTGAATCACTTATATAGCTGTAGGAAGGATTGACCATTTTGCTTTCTGTTAATGGTGAAATGTACTGGCATAGTTGTTATCTTGTCAGCAGAACCGGTTGCTAATTCTTAATTAGCCCCTCCATCAGTGCTAATAAATTGTATTCCAGCTATCTCTTGATGAAAAGGATAAGCTAATTAGTATACCCTCTTTGGATATGACCAGGGTGGCACTGTGGCAGAGTGGTGACCTTACAGTTGCACAGCTCTGGTGACTGGTGATCCAGGGTTTGATCCTTGCTTTAGGCCACTGTCTGTGTGGCATTTACTGAGTCTCAAGTTCTGGTGATATATGAGGTTTAAGTTATGAAGGACATCCAATGTAAAACCTGTGCCAAATCCACGTTGTGGATCAATTGAGCTGATGTGGTGACGGCTTGGAGTCAGTGTTAGAGGTCAGTATGCATTTCCAGGCCTATCCTCTGTCCTGTTAGAGTAAAATGCTAATGTCTCGCTATCATCCACATTATGGTAGGCCAAGGAGACACCTACATAGGGTGAATAACAGAATGACTGTAGGCTTTGTCTTAGGTGTATTAAACAGAACTGAAGAAACAAAGGGAACATTGGAGTAGAAACTAAATTAACATCCATCTCTAAAATGAAAATCATAGGAGAATAATCCTAACTTAGCATGCAGGGTGATAAAGTGTCAGTGCACTATCTGCACAGTAATCATTCTTCAATGAGACATGATTTCCTTGCTGTGAAAAATCTCTTTTGGATCCAGAGAGATGATAAACTCTTACTGTCTGACTTTAGGTTTTCATATTTTATAGTAAACTTCAAATCAAAATAGACCACTTATCACTTTCTTATAAGCTTGGCGTTGTATTAAGTAAAAATTAAAAATCTTATCTTTATGCCCTATTTGATCAACGTGTAGTGTCTTTTTATTGAGATTTCACTGTTTAAAACAGGCAAATTAAATTACACCTACTAATGTGTTATAATAACCCATGCTGTGAGAAGGAAGGGTCTTTAATTGATATTCACACACCAACCACCACTTCCTCAGACAGACAGACAGACACACACACACACACAAACACATTCATCTAATTAATGGTCAGATTAGCATTTTTGCCTATTCTTTTGTTATGAATGTGTAAGCAAACAAAATGAATAGAGATCTAAACCAGTCCTGTGAAATGTTTGAAATGCCAGCCAGTTTTCCCTTCCAAAATAGCCTCTTTCACTTGAAAATTAATAACATTTAGGATAGTCAGTTTCCCAGGTCAGTTTGAATGTAATTTAAATGATAGAAGGCAGAAGGTCACACCACTGGACCATGTTGTCTGACCACCCAATGACCTACTACAAGCTGCTACTTAAAAAGCCAGATCCAACTTATATTTGAGCAAAATGTTCAGCCCAGTGCTGTGAGTGTGTACTGATTCACCTCTGAGACTACCTGGCTGGGAGTGTGTGTGTGTGTGTGTGTGTGCAGGATGTTGATAAGTTGATGCTCATTAGCGCACTCCCCCTCATACGACCGAATCCCTCTGATCATTGATCCAGTAATCAGTGTTAATTTATGGACATTTCCAGCCCATTATCCTCTCTGGCCTCAATGTCCTTTACATTTAACTGCACTTTAATAGGCTCATCATTCACATTAATAAGTTTGCTCTTATTTATTTAAGAAAATACAAGCTTATAAAGTCGTTTCCTCTAGTTCACCATGACTATAGGTTTTCTGTCTAGGTCCAAGTAGTTGATTTAATAAAATTAATAAAATGAAGAATTAATTGGAATAAACTATATAAAATTTTATGGTCATAAAGTCCAGAACTTTATCAAAGAAACACTTGTAAATTGTTAAGCAAACATACTCAAACAAATGAAACCAAGGAGAAAACTATTCCCAAGGCATCATGTTAATTTCAATCAATGCCTCTTTTATAATATACATATACATGGGACAATCCCTGGGCTAGGAACACCTAGTTTGTATCTAAACTCACTGTCCATTTTATCAGCTTCACTGACCACACAGGAGCACTTTGTATTTCTGTAATTACAGACTGTAGCCCAGCTGTTTCCAAGACCCCCCACAGGGCAGGTATGATTTGTGTCAACTTACTGTCCCCTCGGTTAGTCAGTGAGAGACTGACTTAGTAAATATGTGGAATTTATTCACTCCAGTCATATAATATAAACAGATATGAACATGCTCTCGTAAGTGCAGTGCTATGAAAAATCTTTGGGGGTCTCCTCCAAACCTTAGGGAGAACTTCCTCTTTAAAATTATTATTATTATTATTATTATTATTATTATTATTATTGTTGTTGTTGTTGTTGTTGTTGTTGTTGTTATTTTGTCATATATAATTCCATCAAGAGGGTATATATATCCTGTTGTCCAATATATATATATATATATATATACACCCTCTTGATACCTATATATATATATATACATACAGGGATTGGACAATGAAACTGAAAATCCTGGTTTTAGACCACAATAATTTATTAGTATGGTGTAGGGCCTCCTTTTGTGGCCAATACAGCGTCAATTCGTCTTGGGAATGACATATACAAGTCCTGCACAGTGGTCAGAGGGATTTTAAGCCATTCTTCTTGCAGGATAGTGGCCAGATGCTGGTGGAGGAAAATGTTTCCTGACTCGCTCCTCCAAAACACCCCAAAGTGGCTCAATAATATTTAGATCTGGTGACTGTGCAGGCCATGGGAGATGTTCAACTTCACATTCATGTTCATCAAACCAGTCTTTCACCAGGCTTGCTGTGTGTATTGGTCCATTGTCGACCTGATACACGGCACCGCCTTTAGGATACAATGTTTGAACCATTGGCTGCCCATGGTCTTACTGGTGCAATGTGCAATTAGCAAAGATTGGCCACCAGGCTGGTCCAATTTAGCCATGAAACCTCCCACACTAAAATGACAGGTGTTTCAGTTTCAGTATATTTATATATATATATATAAAACAATGTAGGGCCCTAATATTGACCCTTGGGGGACACCTTTAGTAACCAGATGTTTAGAGTTAGGGTTTATGTTTTATACAGTGAGAAGATTTAGTAATTATGTTGAATGTATTTACTCCAGTCATGTAATATGAGCAGGGTCTTAAACTATGAAAAATATGTCTCTCCCAAACCCCAGGAGGAGTTCCTTGTCCAGAATTTCTATTTTTTTGGAATATATACTTTTAGAACTTATGTTGCTGTTTGGCAAGAAGAATGTGAGGAAAGAGTTTGAACACATTTCAGTTATTGAAGGAAAAATGCTTTTCACAACAATCCTGGTGGAAAAAGACATGGTCCCCTAAACTTATTTTAACCAGATGGACTATCTTCTTGAGATCAAAGACAGTAATCAAATTTGGTTGATTGAGTTGAAATACCAAAATTTCTTCATGCAACAAAACATTTTTAACATTTTAACATTTAAAAAGACGTTGGGTTGACGGTTAAGTAAAATACTCAATGTCTATTTGAGTCCTTGTAGTAATGGGAAAAAAACGTTATCATTATTTTACTGGCGCCGTGCAGTCAGCTGTCAAAAAGTTCAAGAAACTGCACACTGACGGGTGTCGCACCTTGGAAGTTGTGACGTGTATTAAGAGCGACAAAAATATTTTAAATATTAAAATATTGTAGATGTTACAAGATCACCATAATCTTCATAAAATTACATTTTGAAAATGAACGAACTGAAATAAAATACATTTTAATTAAATACTCAGTAATTATTTTCAAAAGCTGAGCCGTGGGTTGCTATACTGCATCTGTGGTCGCACAAGCAGACAAGCTGTTCCCCTGTAACACATTGTTATTATTCTAACGTTTTACATTTATTAGCACTGAAAGCCAACGCGCATCATTCTTCATTTTATGAGTCTAAACAAATCCTACAGGTTGTTAGTGTATGCTCTACACCTTTGTATCATATAGACTACACTGGACCTATAGCTAATGTGTGTTGGTGTATTAGAGTGCTTAGTTATTTTGTATGTTTCTGTTACAGATTTCTCCAGAATAACTGCCTAAGCTCTGTCTCCAACAGGGCATTTATTGGGCTGTCTAAACTGCAGAAGCTGTGAGTAACTTATTTATCTTACTCTTATCTGACAAGTGCCTTCTTGCCATTGAATGCTGATGCTTGGGTGTGCAGATGTGCAGAAAACCTTGATGCAGGTTTCTAGTTGTAAAGTGAGAATCAGAGACTGGTTTCTATCTATTAGAAGAATACAATGTAATGTTCTTAGAGTTTTATTTAAAACTGGGAGCTGTTGTTATTAAAAGCCTGAACAGCTGATTTTCCACACATGGGTGTTTCTCTCATATCACCAAAGGGGTAGAATTGAATCTCAAGGCATTAGATGTTCTTTGTGCTCCAGGATGCAGTGGTTTAAAATTAACACTGAACACTTTTTTAGACCTTTAATTTAACCAGGCAAGTCTTCAAGAACATATTCTAATTTATAGTGGCAGCCTGGAGTTATTGGGTACTCTTATGCCATCTAGCTGAGCTCCATCCAAAAAAAATAATAATAATAGACTATTCTAGACTAGATGAGATCCTACTATTACATGCATAAAAATATCAAAATGTGGCAGGAATTGGGTCATATTTAAGAAAAAAGGAATTTTAAGTCACCACAAACCGTTTTCTATACATACAACACCACAAAAACCAGACAAAACACATTACCACCCAACTACACAACAACAGAAAAAAACCTATAAAAAAGAATATAAAAAAAGAATGTTAATAATATACAGTGACAGTAAGCTTAATAATGCTATGACCCACCAAATGACAAGCTAAAAGAAGCATCCCCTAAACAAAGAGACCAGTCAGTACAAACAGAAAAACAGCAGGAGGTAAGAGAAGAAGAACAAAAGAAAAATAGAGAAAAAGTTGGTGATGGGATGCAGATGAAGAAAGATGGAAAGTAACAAAAAAGGAAAGAGAGATGTGAAAAAGTAAGGTAAGTAAGTTCAAGGAGAGAGAGAGGAGAGAGAGAGAGAGAGAGAGAGAGAGAGAGAGAGAGAGAGAGAGAGATTGTCTGCTTATTAAAGTGGTGTTTGAGACAGTGTGTGTCATGTTTTGGATTCTGTTGCAGATCTCTGAGTCAGAACTGTATCTCAGAATTACAGCCTGGAGTCTTCACTGACCTGCAGCAACTTAACTGGCTGTGAGTAAAGACGTTACATTCAGCTTCAGCCCCTTGGCACCAACACCCACACTGCAGGGTTTACAGTCAGCAGATCAGCTGAGACTGGTGTGTGTGTGTGTGTGTGTGTGTGGAGGGTGTTAGTGTACGTTGTGCATTTTTAAACACTGTGCTCACTCACTGTCCACTCTGTTAGACACGTCTACCTCATTGGTCCACTTTGTACATGTAAACAGACAGTAGCTCATCTGTCGCTGCACAGTGTCTGTTGGTCCTCTAGTCCCTCATCAGTGGACACAGGATGTTTTTGCTTGGTGGGCTATTCTTAGTCCAGCAGTGACACTGAGGGATTAAAAAACTCCAGCAGCACTGCTGTGTATGATCCACCCATACCAGCACAACACACACTAACACACCACCACTGTCACTGCAGCACTGAGAATGATCCACCACCCAAACCACTACCTGCTCTGGGGTGGTCCTGAAGGGGTCCTGACCAAAGCATAGACTACACAGTTTTAAAAGACCTTAAAGGATCAATCTGTAAGGTGTCTCACTAAAAAGAAACTAACAGTGATTATTATCTGTTTATTTTCTCAGGGTTTTTATTGCATTAATTGATTACTTGTCTCTGTCTGGTTGCATATTTAGAGTCTTTAACGATAGTTACTGTCACTGAAAATACTGGGCACCCACTGTATGTAGAATCAAGTGAAGTGTGTCCAAGCGACAAAGTGCCCATTTAATCATTAATGGCTCCAGGAGTTGGAGAAGGGGAATGCTGAAGACTGGAGAACATAGAGAGAGGAGCCCTTGGGGCTTTTTTGCATCAGCCAACTCTTGGCTTTCAATCAAATTTTCCACTGGATGATCACAGTTTAGGGAGGCAGTGATGCTGCAGGTAATGTCACTGCTACACAGCTCCAGGGTCTTGTGATCCTAGGTTCAGTCCCCAGGTTACATCATCATCATGAAACATAATAAAACATGTATTGACTTTGTAAACATTAATTATTAAAGTACACTTTAATTGAAAGCACTGAACTGATAACAGACAGACCCCCACCCCCCAGCCACAACAGACACACCAGACACCCTTCATTACAGCATTTAACAGATGCCCTTAGGTGACACGCATGTTCCCATTGGTCGGCTAATGAAACAGCTCTTCCTGTGTTGAAGTGGAGCCATTACAGTAGGAAAACACTTAACTGTGTAGGTGCACTACTCTGCACATTTAATATTTCCCTGCTCTAACCTGCTCACACCTAATTCAACTATTATTTCATCAACAAGCACCATTCCCAAGGTGGGGTGTATGTAGTAGTGCAGAGAAACTCAAATGTGTTCAATACAGGTGGCCTCTGGAAGAGAGAGATGAAAGAAACAAGAAAACGTAAAAGCAGCCAAAGCAAGCCCCTTACATTTAATGACTTTTACATTAAAATGAACTCCATGTTTCTACATTCACTGTCCATTTAATCAGCTCCACTGACCATAGAGGTGTACTTTGTATTTCTATGATTACAGGCTGCTATTCATCTATTATATATCATACCTTGTTAACTCACTCTTACCCTGTTCCTCAGTGATCAGGACACCCACAGGACCACTACAGAGAAGGTATAATTTTCTGTGCTGGTACGGGTGGTTCCGACGCAGCTGACTTATTGTATTGGTCAGTGGAGCTGATAAAGTGGAAAATTAGTGCAATAACAAGGAGGTCATTTAAAATTTATGGCTATTTAATATATATAAATAATTGATTTTGAATAAAAAAATCTACTTCATGAAACTGCATATTCAACCATGTGTTTGTATAATAAGGGTTTATTTATAACAAGTTATGTTACTGTTTCACTCTAAGAGATGAGGGCAAAAGATAAGGAGGAAAGGAGATCAGATGGTATTACACAATGCATCATTTCTGCAATTAGCCAGATAACTTAAGCCTCAAGTTAAATACGTCTATCGGGAAAGGAGTTGAGGGACATTCCTGTTGGGCTGTCTTCAACACTAGGCTTAAATTATTTAGCTAACTCATAAATCCTGCTTTGTGGAACAGCCCCCAGTAGAAAGGAGTGGGGGAGATAAATACTTTGGGGAGGAAGATGGAGAGAGTGGGAGAGAGTGAAGTGAGCACACATTTCAGTGAACTAGGGATAAAGTGTGTCAGACAGTGTTTATGGGTTAGTTGACATTAATCATGAAGCAATATTCGGGAAATGTGGTCTAAAGGAACACTTGCTATAAGGTATAAATATATTTCTATACATATTTACATTTAGCAAATATTTTATCCAGTGCAACTTACAAAATTGCTTATCCTTGAGTAGTTGGTACAGGCTAGAATCCTAAAGATACCTCAAGCTCACATGCTGCCAAATGCAAAAGCCAGTATGAATACTAAGATACTCAACACTACAATATGCCCCATTTTTTTAAATGTAAGTAAGCATTTGAAGACAGCAAGTGACCCTGCTTTTCCAACCCGAAGGGAAGCTCATTCCACCACCAGTGCAAGGACAGAAAATTATGGATGATTGACTTTCATGAATCTTGAAGGATGGTGGGTCAATCCATGCTGTACTTGCAGCTCAAAGGTCTCTTGGTACAGTTCATATTTTGACCATTGCCATTAAGTGCAGAAAGGCACACCAATTTGGCCTTGTAGGCCAGTGTGAGGGTTTTAAATCAGATTCGGACAGCTACAGGAAGCCAGTGAAGAGAACATTGCAGGGGAGTTATATGGCTAAACTTAGGAAAATGGAATACAATTGATGAACCGCATTCTGGATCAGTTGCAAGGACCTGATTGTACTCATAGGATGACCAGCCAGAAAAGAGATGCCGTAGTCAAATCTTAAAAAAAACTGAACCATCTCCTGGGTGGCAGTAGTAAGAGAACCCATGAGAGGATATAACTTAAAGACAGTGTGTGTAGAGTGAAAAGAAGAGAACCAAGCACTCAGCTTTGTGGGACACCAGTGGAGAACCTACATTGAGAAGATGTGTCCCTCTGCCAACTTACCTGAGGTCAAAAAGAACCAGGAGTGATGACAGTCTGGCTGGTCTTGCAACCTGGAGCTTTTCTCTAACTTTAATGAGAGAAGTATCTGAAAAGTGTGCTGTTTTTAAGCCAGACATTTTTGGATCCGTAGGTTGTTTTAAGTGAGAGAGACAGTTGATTATAGATAGAACATTCAAGGATCTTTAAGAGATGGGTATGTATTTCTAAATGTCAAAGCTGTCAAATGTTGAATTCTTCAATATGGGGACCACTTGGGCAGTTTGAAAGTGAAGAAGCTTTTGTTTGAAGAAGGTTTGTTGAAGCTCAGGAAAATGAAAGTCCAAATAATCGTACCGTACAAATTGGGAAAAGTGAGAAGCTGAAAATGCCTTAATTTTCATTTGAGGCCAATAAAAGCAGAAATGCACTGCTTAGTCAATCAAGTCCCAATGAATGTGCATTTCCCTTTCTTACTTTAAGCTTTCTTTGAAATGTCCTTGTTTTTTCATGCTTAGGATTTTGGATGACAATCCTCTGAAGACCATCACTGTGAACACCTTCACTGGCCTGAAGTCTCTCTTCTTTTTGTATGTATTTCTGATTTTACTCTTTACACTTTGCCTATGCTGGATTTGTTTTTTGAGACTATCACCCTTTTTACTCTTTTGCTTTCAGTAGGAAACTTCATTAAGGTTCAACTAAAGTAAAAAAAAGACTTGAGATTAAGTTTTAACTTGAGAGTAAAATGCTGCACTGGCTGAATAGTATTGTGGGTAATAGCAGCTTATGTGGGCTGCTTTCAAACTAAGCTACCGATTTTACCTCATTCTACATTTACATCTGTTGCTGCAAACCAGTTACTAAACATGGGAAACACTGTATTAGTATAAAGATTTTGCAGTTTTAGTTCTTGTTGTGGCTCACCGTAATAGGCAGGGCCAAGAAGGGACAGAAAGATTGGTGATGCAAACTGTGGTATAATTTAATTCCATCAAATTCACCTAAGCATAAAGAATAAAAATAAATAACACTGCAAAAGATATATACCACTTAATCCCATCTTCTCAGTGACCATGCAACAGGCCGCCTCACATTTATATAGCATGTTATAAGTGGCTTGGAATTATTATCCTTTCAGTCACATTAATTTGTATTTATTTTTTTGCTGTGCCTGCAAAATGACTTTGTCTTTGTGGGTGCAGGTCCATGGTGAACACGTCGCTGGAGGAGCTGCCTTCCTCTAGACTCTGCACTCACATGCCCTCTCTGAACTGGCTGTAAGTGTGAACCTTTCTTTCTATTCTGAGTCAACTTGAACCCAGGATTTAAGGCTGGATTAGTTTTATTTGGGGATGCGAGGGTGGTGTCTAAAATGTAACGAAGGCAGTAAATCAGTCATGTCTGCATCCAGTGCTGACTGCCTGCTGAGACTCAACCACTTGGACATGTATTTATTTATTTACTTGCTTGCTCACTTACTGTGTAGATGTAGCTACCTGACTGCCAAATACATTCCCCTGCCTTATACCCTCCAGGAGGGACCTGCCCCAATTTGAGGAGTTTTGAGTATCTTGAAACTTGATATATGAATGTTTAATTTGCAAGTGATGGGTAGAGGGTCTGTGAGATTGACCACAGGTCAGGTGCAGTATCTTCAGTAATGTAGTGATTGTATCAGGCTGTAGTGTTGAAGAAGGAGCTGAGCCATTAAGCAAAACCCCTAATTTACCAGTCAGTCTATGTCCCCACCCTCAGGTATGAGCTTTGGGTAGTGACTGAAAGAACAAGATCCTAGATACAAGACACTGAAACAAGCTTTCTCTGGTGGGTTGCTGGACTCAGTGTCTGTGATTGATTGAGGAGCTTGGAGTACAGCTGCTGTTCCTTCATGATGAGAGAAGCCAGATGATGTGGTTTGGGTCTCTCATACTGGAGGTATACTAGGCATGTCTAACTGGAAAGAAAACTCTGTGGTAGACCCAGGACTCACTGGGGGGATTGTATTCCCTAGCTGCTTTGGAGTTGCCTGGGATTCTCTAAGAGGAGCTAGAGGAAGCATTAGGGGACAGAGATGCCTAGGCTTCTTTTCTCTCATGGTTGCCCCTGCAATCCTGAATGATGATTGTAATCCATTATACAGCTGTGATGAGTAGATTTTACAGTGTAATACTCATAACTGTGGAATGTTTACAATCTACTTTGCTTTAGGAGTAAATGTAGTTTTTAATGTTGTTACATATTTTTTTTAGTTTTCATGGCATGGTTCTAAGCCAGTTCCATGAGTTCTAAACTCATTGTTAATTACAGGTATAGTGATTTCCCTCTCAAGTTTACTTTAAGAATTTGCAATGTGTTTTCATTGTTATTGAGTGTTTCCTCTGATGAAACATTGATTGTTTAAGTTATGACTCTAATCTCTGAGTCATATGTTAGACAGATATTCTATTATATGGGTGATACATGGCTGATATTTGGACAGGGCATCACAGTGGCGAAACAGGTATTTTTCTCCCACGGCCCAAAAACACACATTGGTAGGTGGATTGGCTACTCAAAAGTGTCCATAGGTGTGAGTGAGTGTGTCACCCTGCCTTGCTCCCAGTGATTCTGGGTAGGCTTCATACCCACCACAACCCTGAATTGGATAAGCTGTTAGTTATCCCTTGTTTCATGCAGACCGGTAAAAAATAAAGTGCTACAGTGTACTGGTACATAAGTCAGGTAGTGAGAGGTACAAGTGCTGTTGTTTATGCCTGGTGTGGTACAGATAGGTTGATCCCATTATAAAAGCCATATCGACCTAATCACATTTTGGACGGCAGTTTATGAACGCTGTAAATTTCTATTTTATCATCATGGATCCTTTGGTTAATCCCAGCTCTCTGGGTTATAATATGTGTCCTGTTCTAATACACATGCTTCAACTCCTGAGCTCTATAAGAGCACCCTTGCTGGTTATGAAATGTGCTTAATTAAACACAGCCATGAGCAGGAGCTGTGCTGAGAGTCAGGGAGATTAGACAGGATAATAGATTCACATCCTTCCTGCTGCAGTCAGGTCTGGACTGCTTTTATAATTTCAAACTCAATTAAATTCTCTCTTCCTCTTTCTCTCCCCTTCACTTCTCACACTCTTCATCCAACTCTCACTTCTCATGCTCTCTCTTCTTCCTATCATGCTGTTTCTTTTTCTTTTCTTCCCATTGCATGCTCTCTCTTCCTCCATCACTCTTTTTTCATTCCCTCACTTTGTAGTAGTTGTGGGTTTGGAAAATGTCACCAAACCTCCGAAATGTTCTAGTTAATGTAATCAACCATTTAAACCAAGTCAGATTTCAGTTATATATTGAAAATGATTATTTTAAGCCCTATGTCTGTTTAATGTAATGCTTTGAGCTAATTTTAGGAAAGGATTTTAAAGAAGAATGATAGATGCTGAGTAAGAATGCTGTATTATATTGACAAAAAATCTAATGTATTTCTTAAGAATAAGTATTCTGTATGAATCCAGTGTTACAGTATACACTATTATGGATGATTGTCATTTCCGTAATACTGAAAATAATAAAAAACACCTAAAATATTATGTAAAATTGATTTAAAAAGTTACCATTTACACCAACATGGTTTATGTTAGTACTGCCACATACCAACCATGATACAAACCAGGGCACTCAACAGAAAGCATCCCCTCTTGGCAGTTGCCAAACCTCACTTGGCAGCCAGTAAACCAAGCAGAACTGAACATATTCAACCCTCATCCTTCGTGACACAGTGAACCACCAGATGCTCATTTCAACATTGTTGGACTTGGACACCAACAAGGTTTTCATTTCACCTTTGTGACCAATTCTACCAGATATCTCTGCCATGCATGGAGACTATATTGTGTTCCATAGGGCTCGATTCTTGGTCCACTTGTTCTTCTATTCCATAGAGTGCCTAGGATCAGAGGTAAGCTCACTTGGCTTCTTTTATCACTGCTATGGCCATTACTCCAAGCTTTATGTCTTCTTTACAACACCCACCTTCAACATCTTTCAGGAGATATCCAGTGGTTTTTATGATATCTATTAATGGATGGTGATGCACCATCTGAAAGTGACTCTCGACAAAAGAGAATTTTTTATCTCCTCTGTCAGGAAGAAAGGGTCATATATAGGAACCTTTTTTCATAATCCTTAGCTCTATAAAGTCCTATTTTCATCAACCACCTGTTTATGGATTGTTAAGTAGGACTGGATCCATTTTAGGTTCAGACTAGTAAAAGTCACAGTCCTGAGCTTAGTTAGAAAAAGTAATTCAAAAACTCCTTAAATAATTTCTCCTCAGATTCCATGACCTTTGACTCATGACACAGAGAAGTGAAATCTTCCATCTTAAATTGAATAAATTAATTCATTCATTGTCTGTAACTGCTTATCCAGTTCAGGGTCATGGTGGGTCCACAGAATCTGTGGGTACACGGAATCAATGGGTGCAATGGGATCACAACCTGGAGTGTGCACCAGTCCTTCACAGGGCAACACACACTCACACATTCACTCACACACTCACGCCTATGGACACATTTGAGTAGGCGATCCACCTACCAATGTGTAGTTTTGAACCACACGGACAAGTGGAGAACACACCAAACTCCTCACAGACAGTCACCCAGAACAGGGCTCCTCTGGGTGCTCTTATTTCCTCCCATGATACAAAAACACACATTGGTATGTGGACTAGCTACTGAGTAGTGATCATAGGTGTGAGTGAACGTGTGAGTGTGTTGTGCTGCGATGGACTGGTGCCCCCTACAGAGTGAGTTCCTGCCTTGCACCCAGTGATTCCTGGTAGGCTCCATACCCACCGCAACCCTGAAAAGCAGTTACAGACAATAAATGAATAATGAATCTTAGATAAAACAGTAGTTCTATGTTGTCTGGGTGACAGCAGCAAGCTGAGTTTCATGGGACCAGAGGTTCCTGGGATGAATTTTAACATTACACTTATACAGCGCTTTTCTAGAACCCCAAGGATGCTTTACAATCAGCAGTCAACCTTCAATCCACACAAACACTGGCCAGAAGCAGCAGCCAAACCTGCGCAGCGTACTCTCAACCAGGGCACTAGGGATTCACCCAGGATAGAGCGCCAATCCTTATCTGGGTATAGACACATTGAGTGACATACAAACAAACATTCAGAATTGACTGGTGCACTGTGACTAAAAGCAGATTTTTCCAGCCCTTTAAAACTCTTGGTACCTGTCAGGTGTTAGTCACTGAAGTGAGTCTGGTGATTACAGGTATTGATAGAGATAATATCTGAGCTATAAGCTGGGGCATAACCATATTTATATTTACTAAATACTCCTGTGTATTTTCCATCGTGATGGTAATGAGCAACCAATGTTTTTCATACTGTCTGCAGTGGTCAGTGTTGTATGGGTTGTCAGTAACAAACCTCAGAATGGGCAGAGAGGTTGAGTTTAGTGGTTTGAGGGTACTGGCAGATACTTGTATGTCTTTAAATTGCATCACCATGGCCTAGGACTGATAGTAAAAGTGGCCTCCAAGCCCTCTCTGCACACTTGATTTATTTCCATAGAGATATCCAAACCTCTGCCTTCACCTAGTGACTAGATCATTTTATATGAAATTTAAAAGTAGGTCTTACATCCAGCAATGTGCCGGGGTACAGTTCTGAAAAACTGCATACGTTTAGTCTTAGCATTTAAAACTAGTATGAGTCTTCTACGCAGTAGTCTGTAGGCCTTACATTATACTATATAGTATATACATATAATTGTACACATTATGTATCTTATATGAATGGAATAAATACATAAATATATAAATAGTTTATTTTAAGAACCATATCAATGCAACATGCTGCTACTGTACATAATTTGATGCCACAGTATTGCAATGTTGCACTGTTGTCTTCATGCATCCATTGTGCATTGTAGCTGTCTGTTCTATGCACATAACAGTAAAACTCTTGAATCTGGAACTTTCTATCACTGCAGCTAAGTGAAGTATTGATTATTCTGTGTTGTGTTAGAAACTTTGCCATAGACCAGAGTGGTTTTCTTTGTAGAATATTACTGTAATCCATTTCTATTCCAAATACTGGTGTTTTTTATGAATATATATATATATATATATATATATATATATATATATATATATATATATATATATATATATATATATATATACTGATTATTTAACCATTTCCTTTCCATCTCCAAAAGATACACAGTGCAGGTTCTGCAATGCTGAGCCCAGAGTAGCAATGATATTCTCTGTGTTACAGGTTAGTTAGGAATCATAGTGACTTTATAGGTGTAATTTTAAGATATAAAAACTACTTAGTGTTGCTTTCAGAAAGTCACAAAGATGGAAGTCAGAAAGATGGAAAGCTCGTCCTGCGCTGTTGTTATTGAGGCTCTGTGGGTAGACAGCGATGATGTCACCACTCATTCCCCCGCGCTGTATGTGACTGGCGTTTACACTCCTCAGCTCTCACAATCACCTCAGTAGGAATAAACACCGATTTTAGCACCATGTATTCAGCTCCTGTGGTTTTTATGATTTCCATTATGTCTTCTTGGTAGGAACAGAGAATTGAACACTTTGGACAGCTGTGGTCAGATGCCGACATTTTAAAAGGAAATTTGAGGGTTACTTGCTGCTCTTATGTAGAACTACTCTTATGTAATACTCTCCTTTGAAAAAACTGTGGATACCTGAAGGGGGAAAAAGAGTAAACTGTTTCAGCAATCTTCAGAATTAGTCTTCTACAGCTGATGAGCCATCTGACAATCCTTTAAAATGGCATCATAATAAAGCCTCACGTGGCAGCATGTTCAAGGGCTGTGTCTGAAATGGTTCACTCCTTTACTCTTTCATTAACAGATGCATAGACTGTTCTGTATCTTACACTAAATAAGGCACCAGTGAGTGAAACTACATCAGAATACAGACTTCAAATGCTACCTGGCACTAGAAACTTTTAATAATCTGACATTTTGTGACTATTAAGAATCATTGTATACGCTAATCCAACATAACATTACGACCACTTCCTTGTTTAAACTCACTGTCCATTCTCTGAATTTCACTGACCAGGGGAGCCCTTTGTAGTTTTATTATTACAGACTTTAGTTCATTTGTTGCTCTGTATACTTCATTTTCCACTTTCACCTTGTTCTTCAGGGCGGCACAGTGGTGCAGCAGGTAGTGTTGCAGTCACACAGCTCCAGGGGCCTGGAGGTTGTGGGTTCGATTCCCGCTCCGGGTGACTGTCTGTGAGGAGTTGGTGTGTTCTCCCAGTGTCCGCGTGGGTTTCCTCTGGGTGACTGTCTGTGAGGAGTGTGCTGTGCTCCGGTTTCCTCCTACAGTCCAAAAACACACGTTGGTAGGTGGATTGGCGACTCAAAGGTGTGAGTGTGTGAGTGAATGTGTATCTGTGTGTCTGTGTTGCCCTGTGAAGGACTGGCGCCCCCTCCAGGGTGTATTTCTGCCTTGTGCCCAATGATTCCAAGTAGGCTCTGGACCCACCGCGACCCTGAATTGGATAAGCGGTTACAGATAATGAATGAATGAATGAACCTTGTTCTTCAGTGGTCAGGACCCAAAAAGGGCTCCCACAGAGCAGGTATGCAGTGACACTGACATGGTGGGTTGTGCTTGTACGGGTGGATCTGGGTTTTTAAACACCTCACTGTCCACTCTGTTAGACACACCTATCTTATTGTAGCCTTGTAGATGTAAAATCAGAGACTGTAGCTCATCTGTTGCTGCACAGTGTGTGTTGTCTGTCCTCTAGTCCTTCTTCAGTGGACACAAGACATGCTGTTGGCTGGATGTTTTTGTTTGGTAGACTATTCTCAGTCCAGCAGTGACGCTGAGGGGTTTAAAACTCCAGCTGCACTGCTGTGTCTGATCCATTCATAACAGCATAACACACAAGCACCATATCAATGTCACTTCACCACAAAGAATGATCCTCAAAACTCTTCATAATCTTTGGAGCATTAGGTGTACCGTCCAAGTACTGGCCAGGCCCAGTGAATTTACATACTGTGGTGTTCAGGTCCTCTGGCAGCTGGTATGTCTAGCTATGTTATTGAACATCAAACTTATTCTAATGGCTACTATTACATCCAGATTCCCATTATATTTATATAAAAACTGTGGAAACCTGTTATGCCCCTTATTTATTGAACCTGAGTGTTTTGTTACTTTACATTGACATTCAGACACTTTTACTTTTCAAACTCAGTTTCATTAATGACAACATGTTGCCAGTATATCCGCTAGTGGCAGTCCTTTATTTTTTGGAGATGTTAGCCTCTAAGAGTGAGAGAAAGAGACAGTGACATATCTGTCATGCTCTGTCACAGAACCTAAGGTTAAAGTTAATCAGTTGAATCTGACAGAATATGTGATTAAAATGTGATTAAAAAGTGATTAAAATGTATGCAAATTTATGGAACTTAGCGTGCATCTATTTTCAGATGCATCTGATTTTACACTGCACTACAGCTGGGATTTAAAATGCCTACCAGAAATGCAAACAGCACTACAAAATGACACTTTAAATAAAATACCAGACAGTGAGTATGGTCCCAGAGAGCAGACACATTTGGGCCTATTATGTCCCACTTTTGGAACTTACGGCTCATTTATGGCACTGGCACATGTAGTGTGAGCCGGATATGGGCTGACTCTCATGAGCCAGGCTTGATATGTTTTACGGCATTCTGTGGGCCCGACTGTCCACAACACACCTGACATCTGGCCCATATAAGGTGATTGACCTGTGGCTGAGTTGAGGCAGCCAGACTCCCTCTGAGTCATTCTAGGCCAAACATGGACCATAAGAGGACTGCACATTCTCCATATTTGGGCCAATAATTCATTGCTATCTGGGGTCTGAATTCAGATGCAGTTAAGATATCTAAGGCCTGGAAGAGCCTTGTCATGAGCGATCATATTATCAGGTGAAACACTTCCTATGTAGAGAGTTCACTAGGCTTCAGATGGACTCAATATATCTAAATATTTATAGACACTCTTTAAAACTATTCAATTCAGATATGTATTTTTAGGTGTTCCCGTTGCTAAGACAGGTGTTCGACTGTGCTCAGTTTGTATAGTCTCTGTAAGAAAGTAGGGAACTAAATGGGATTCTCTCAAACAGATGCACATGAGGCTTCGTTCACCATACCCAATGCCAATTGTTAGGTAGAGGGTTATAAACCTCCCCAGCACATGGCTGTAAAACAGTGGAGCTGTTTTAAAGAGAGATGGAGCATCATTCAATACTATTTTGTTTGGGACATTATAAACATTAAGGAGAGTTAAATGATGTTAATGGTGATATTCATGAATTTAGTCCAATACATTTTTATAGAGAGAATGTTTCCTCCCATTTGTTTGTGCACTGAAAAAAGGTTCAGTGTTTGTACACACACTGCAAATGTTTAAACTATTTGCCTTGGTCCAAACAAGCTCAGAAGCTCCCCACCTCTGTGGCTCACACAATCGTAGTCAAGAAACAGCATCTGGAGGCATTTGGACCATGGAAACACCTCAGAATGTTGTAAATCTTGAAAAGAGATTAGGATGTTGGTGTATTTATGCTGATCATTCTTGCTTATTTTTGATGTTACATATATATTACCTAAGGGTTAACTGACTTCAATTTTGGGAGACTGCTTACTGCGTGAAAGTAAACACAGACTTAAAGCTACACAACTAAACAACTCAAGTTACAAATGTGTTTCTGTGGTAATCCAAACAGTGAATAAAAACTTACAGACAAATTAAACTTAAAAAATAAAAAATGAACAAGCTTCTTCCTAAAAACATGCCATTCCACTTTAAGAGATGTGCAGCTTCTGAACGAACACCAATGGCAATGGGGAGTTTGTTTTGTTGTAGGAACAGTAGTCCTCCAGAGTCGTTGATGTTGCCTTTAAGGAGTGTCCCTCCATAAGACGTCTCACTTACACATGAAGGGCATTTCTATTGACTAGAGACAATGGCCAACTTTGGGTCTAACTTGCTACTCCTTAGCAGAATGAAGAAGTTGCCGTCACCATAGTTACTCATTAACCCTTTCCTCACTGGGCTTTGCCGTATCCTTAGGTGATAAAGCAAACCATGTGTTTTGTGTGTGATGCTGGAACACTGGGTTCTGGTGTGTTGGTTTCAGTTTGCCGCAGTGTCTGTGTTGGGGCATTCAGAGATGAGACATTGTGAGTACTCTCCCCACTGCTGTCCAGCCTCCGAACATAAATCACATCAAGCCCAAAGCGTTTTAATGGACTCTAAACTCCTTTAATTGAACAATTAAACCTGTGTTTACATTATTATTTTTAAATGATGGGCCTGCCGAGTATATGTTTTTGATAGTAATGACTTTTCCTCGTTAATTTAAATGAAACATGGTTCACTTGCTTTGTTCCTGCTCTGTAATTATTTTTTTTTACTTCTTGTTATTGACCTCATGTTTAGCTTTTATGGACAAAGGTTTATGAGCACCTACTCATCCAGCATGTTTTCAGAAATAAAGGGCATTAATAGGGATTTGGTCTTTATTACTAACAGCCTCCACCCGTCTGGGAAGTTTTACACTAGATTCTGGTGCATTGCTAATAGGATTTATTTGCATTCAGTCATATAAACATTAATGAGGGCAGGCAATGTTGGATGATTAGTCGTAGATCACAAACCACACTCCAGTTCATCCCAAATGTGTTTTCTATCACTGCAGAGAACAAAGCCCAATGCTGGGGGCTGCTTTACATCTCTAACTGATGCTTCAGACTTGGTATGAAGACCTTAAGCTCAGCAGTGACATTTTGCAGGTCATCATTCAAAAAGCGAAATTACATCATAAGCTCTTCAGGGTTACAAATGTAACCCTTCACTGCAGTGACATAACAATAGCCGCTTTCGTTTTATGAGAAACGCAGTTTGATGGAATCAGTTTTTATAGATCTTTATGTAGGATTATGTCAGCTGTCATGAAAGATTTACTGTGACTGTCAGGACATTTGTGGTCTATGTTGCCCTGAAAAGCTTATGGATTATGTAGCTTTATGCAGCTTTTACACAGCTCAAGGTTCCGGAGTCTCGGGTTCTGTCTGTGAGGAATTTGGTGTGTTCTCCATGTCTGTGTGTGTTTCCTCTGGGAGTTTCGGTTTCTTCACTGAATGTGGACTAGCTGTGTGAAATTGTCCACAGGTGAGAGTGTGTGAGTGACTAGGTGAGTGTGTGTGTGTGTGTGTGTGTGTGTGTGTGTGTGTATGAATGACTGAATGAGTGTGTGAAACTGTCCACAGGTGTGAGTGTGTGAGTGACTGGGTGAGTGTGTGTGTGTGTGTGTGTGTGTGTGTGTGTGTGTGTGTGTGTGTGTATGTATGAATGACTGAATGAGTGTGTGAAACTATCCACAGGTGTGAGTGTGTGAGTGACTGGGTGAGTTTGTGAAACTGTCCACAGGTGAGAGTATGTAAATTACTGGGTGAGTGTGTGTGTGTGTGTGTATGTATGAATGACTGAATGAGTGTGTGAAACTGTCCACAGGTGAGAGTGTGTAAATGACTGGATGTGTGTGTGTGTGTGTGTGTGTGTGTGTGCGCGCATGTGCGTGTGTGTGTGTGTGTGTGTGTGTGTGTGTGTGTGTGTGTATGTATGACTGAGTGAGTGTGTGAAACTGTCCACAGGTGTGAGTGACGTTGTGAGTGTGTGAAATTGTTCACAGGTGTGAAAGTTTTCAGGTTTCAGGTAGGCTCTGGACCCACTATGACACTGAACGGGATGAATAGGTTACAGACAATGAATCAATGAATGAATGTAAGCTTATGAATGGTAACTTACGCTGTGGTACCACATACGTTTTTTTTTTTCACTGTTTGCCAATATCAAGTATTACAGCCATTAAATGTTAAATAACAAAATAAATAAAACCCCTTAAATCATTTTTTCCTTTAAAGGGACTTTGAAGGGAACCATCTCCAGAGGCTGAACTACTCGACCCTGCTCTCCTGTGATGAGCTCACTGTGCTGTGAGTAAAAAGAAGACAAACTGTCAGAAAATGGAAAATTAAGGAGCTTGAGGGAAAAGAGGAGAGAGAAATTAGGCCCCTGGTGTTCTTTGGAGAGTGGGGAAAAGGGCTCTCAATCATCTGATGGATTGGAAATGTATTGATTGAAATGAGAACTGATACGGATATAAATAATAATAAAAAAAGAACTCAAATAGAGAGTTATAATGTGATTTATACACACATAGGTCACTGGTATGGATTAAAGGTATTATCAGGAGTTTGTCCCTCTTTGCTGCAGTAACACTCTATTCTATGGAAGGCTTTACACTACACAATAAAATATTATTATGAAGATCTGATTGCAGCCATGAGAGCCATGGTGATGCATGGTACTTATGTCGGATGATTAGTTCTGGATCACAAATGCCACTCTAACTTAAGCCCAAAGGTAACACTGTTTCAGTGCAGGGGTCTTTATACTCCCCCAACCGACATTTTGTATTAAATATAACAACCTTAGGCCCATGCTGCTCCAGAGTGGCCCATTTCATTTCATGCTTTTCTATGGAAACTATAGCTTTGTGTGCAACAATGAATGTCTGTGTCCACAGTGGGTAGACCTTAAAGCAGCTCGTTTCATTTATGATTTGGCCAGACACTGTGGGACAGCAGTGCAGCATGATTCATAACCAGATTTCTTTGGATTACAAATAGCATTTTTGACTTTGATTTAAGGAAAGTTTGCTGAAAACAACAGAGCATGGTTTTATATCATCTCCCTCTGGACGGCAGGATGCTCAGAGCAGCTCTGTTCAAGCATGTCCCGTAAGAGAGCTCATAAGCAAAGCATGCTGGGCTATGAAAAGCTGGATTCTGGAGGACAGAAATTCAGTCCAGACCAAAACAATAAAATCAAGCAGATCCTTCAGTGAGTAGAATGAGCTGAAAGCTTTGACTGGCTGCTTGACTGATCATCTTGTTGCAGGATTTTGATTCTCATTCTAATTAAGGTCTGACACCAGACTAAATCAATCCAAAGAAAAAAAGGCAAATATATTGAATATAAACACTGTTAAAACAAACACTGCCTTTAGTAAGCATGTAGAAACATAACCTCTCATACTATCCTCCTTACTGTGGGAAAAAAACATTTAGATTCTTGTTTAGGCTGGTTTATTAGGCTGGTATTATTTATTGCCCTACCTGTACATATAATCAGTTTTCAGTAAGTAGCCATTCCTTGATTAAGGAATGTAAGCACACTTTTGCTTAAAAAATTAAAAAATGCCAAAAATTGACCTCTGTGTCACCTCATGTGCGTTTATACATTGAATGGGCAACCCTTATTACTTATTATTAGTAAAATAAAAGAAATACAACACAGCTGAAACCATATTTGTGCGAATTCTGATCAATGGGAAAGTTATTATCCCATCCCTAATGACAAGGTGGTTATGCTGTTTATTTACATAGTATAAACACAGGGTACACACATACACACACATTTTTTGTAAAATTCAATGATAATATGAAGAAGAATCTGTGATGTGAACATTCCCATGAACTTTATTTATCAGACAAAAGCATCAGGTGTAAATGCCATTGCCTGTCATGGCGGGTGTGTGTGTGTGTGTTTGTGTTAGGGGGCATGGCGAGTATGCGTCATCTTCTACAGCATGATTGACTTGCACTTATGTGTATACACCATTAATGTGAAGGTCCCTACTGGGATTTTAGCGAGACATATGCAGACATCAAAGTGAGGTTTCCCGGGAAATTCATGGTTATTGCAAGACAATGACAGGCCTCATTTTGCACGTTACAACACGGTGGCTTCATAGACGAAGAGTGATTGTGCTAGACTGACCGCCTTCTGTCCAGATCGGTCCCTGACCATTGATTATACACTACCTGAAGTATTGTTTCAATCAACAATGGGCAATATGTCTGCAACAGGTAGTATCCCCAGTTCCCAAATGATTAAACAGTGTAGTTAAAAGGCCCATGTCACAACATTTTGTATTATGTTGCAGGTATAAATTGCTATATATGTTTGTTTACAGAATACAACAAAGTTGATCAGTGAAAGCACTAGTGATATTTTCTATTTACATCTGTCAGTGAAAGAAAAGTTCAAGAGAAATAATAAATCACATATTTTTTTGATTGTATAGCGTTTTACAAAATGTCCCAACCTTCCTGGACATAGGGTTGTAAAATGCCACATGGTACGCTCTATTGTTTTTTTTTTTATATATAAAAAAAATCTGTTTAGTCTTTTAATGTATTAAGTGTGCACCAGGGTTTAATTTAAATACATTTTTAAAAAGCTGGATGTTCCCAGCTTTTGAGCAGTGTATTACTTCATAAATGGCAGGTCTAATATTAATAAAAGAAAACAACATTTATTTTAGTCTGAAAATATGAAAATGTGAAATTCACCATATTGCCTTTTACAACCTGAGCACTGTCATCAAAGTCTTAGGCCTCATAACACGGCGTAATTATAGCATGAGCCAAAAGGTAAATGCCTTGCTGTTGGAAGCTGGTGATTTTACCCCCATTTGCTCTGTTTTCTCCAGATCGCTGCGAGCCAATCAGATTAAGGACCTGCCGGAGAACACGTTCCAGGGGTTGCATGTGCTGGGAGAGCTGTGAGTGCTAACATGAGATGGTTTTCTGCAGCCAGATGTTCATATTGTGGGTATATGAGCCGAAAGCAGGCTTTCTTTACTGATACATATGTGCCGTGGCTTCTGCAGGGACCTCTCCAGGAATCAAATAAAGGAGTTACCAGACAATATCTTCGAGGGCCTCCTGTCTCTCCAGATACTGTGAGTTTTTATTCTCGCTTTGGCTCACCAGCCAAATTATTATAACCACCTGCTTAAAAAAAATCAGCCTAAAGATTAAAACCCCCGACAGATGACATGAGATAACCCTGACTATCTCAATACAATGGCACCTTTTAGGGGTGAGATGTATTAGGCAGCATGTGAACAGTCAATTCTTGAAATAGATGTTGGAGGCAGAAAAAAGTGGGTGAAAGTAAGGCCCTGAGCTGCTTTTGTTCACCCCTTTCACTCCTTTATGTCTTGTTTGCCCATGAATCTGATGCAAGTTCACCATTTCAGCTTGGCCTGTATGATATGATGTGTTCATCATTACAACACACTCATACCAACGAATACATTTACTCTGCTCATCAGTGAGCCTTTCCTAAACTGAAGTGAGTGTGCTAGAACAGATAACCGTTCAGAGGCGCAGTGTCATGTTTGGGGAGGTGCTGTGGGGGATACACAGCTGGCACTAAAAAAGGGTGGATATCATCTGTCACTTTACTTTAAGTGTTCGTGTTCTGTAACAGAGCCCTCATTTAGATTCTCTTCACACATTAAGCTTTCAACTGACTTTAAATGCTAAGAGAAGCAACATAGCGCACCTGGAAACACAGACCATCTCTACTGTGCTATGTTGCCTTGAATGAAAGAATTCAAGAGTAGTGTGTGTGCTTTTGTTCATGCTTCCAGTGCCATGTTGCTTGCATGATGTGGCAACAATTGGCTAAATCCCTGAGTGGCAGAATAAAAGGCTAAACTTAAAATGTAATTTTGCTGTTTGCGTAAATATTAGAGCTGTAGTCCATCTAATAATTACAATTACCGTTTTTGTCGAGATACTGCCATAGAGCCATGACTAAACCTCAGTTCCAAAAAAATATCTGCAACATTACCTGAAAAAACAAATGAAATAGAAAGCAGTTATTAGGAACTTTATTTATTTGAAACACATGAGTTTGGAAGGGCACCCCTCAATCGGCGGGAGAAATTGGGGGCTAAGGGAGTGAAGAAAGAGTGCTGTCTCCTCCCTCAACATCCATAGCTGAGGTGCACTTGAACAACTGGTTTTGAACATTATGCTGGCAAAACTTAAGGTGTCCCTTCAAACCTTCAAAAATTTAACTTAAGTGTCTTTGGATTCTATGTTGTAATTTAGATGAAAGTGAATTTACATATCATTTCTTTTTGTTTTCATTTGCATTTTCATGTATGTATTTGGAACTGAGATGTGTATAAATGCTCACTACTGTTTTTTGATGCATACAAATTTCCAACTTTGTAAATTAATAACCGACAAATCAACTGACCCTTGAAATATGGTACATTTATTAATCGTCTCAAATGTTTTAATCATTCCTTTGACTTTGAAACTGCTCATATTTATAGGAATCTGTCCCAGAATCCCTTGAGCCACATCCACCTGAGCCAGTTTGATCACCTCACTCAGCTCCAGTCACTGTGAGTAAACACTCAGCATTCGTACTCAGGTTTCAGGACGCACTCTGGTTTTTAATTGGTTTGATTAAGGAGCATTAAGAGTTTAACATCTTACACTGTGACATGTAAATGCTGAACTGTTTTGGATGTTTTTGTTTTACTGTTTTAGCTCCTAATTTTTAAGTGTTGCCCTGTTGATAAAAATGTATTGCATTTCTGACTTTCAGAGGAATGGACCAATAGAAATGGTCCTAACTTGTATTGCAGTTACATTAACAGAGTTTAACGACACATTGTCCTTCTTCTGTAAGGTTACCATTGCAAAGGCCAAAATGTTGTAACCACATGCTCCTTCAGCATGGGTAGTTTGTCCTCCTTCACTGTTCTGGGAAGATTTCACACTAGATGGAACATTTCTGTGAGAATATTAGTTCTTATTCTCTTATTGTTGAGTGATTAGTTCTAGATCACAACTAATATTATCCCAACCACTCCAACTATATAAAGAATTTAGAGAACACAGTTTCTCTGCTCCACAGCCCAGTGTTGGTGAATGGAGCCTTTATATTCTCTGTGTGATGCTTGGCATTGGGCATGGTGTGTCTAGGCTCATATGCACAACTGAATGCCTGTGTCCACAATAGATGACAGAATTAAAAAATTGTTGAGGGTGTCTGTAAATGTTTGGGTATGTATTGTATGAGACAATGTAAAATATGTCGTATTAATGTTCAATAAAACAGAACTGTTGGATCATTACTGACACTCTCATCTCTTCCACAGAGGCCTGGAAGGGGTGGAAATCCCGAATATCCAAACCCGCATGTTCCAGCCCATGAAGAACCTCTCCTACATGTAGATTTCTCCTAATACTGCTATTCTTACATCTTTAACACTGTGCCAAATTCAGAAGCCAGCATGTGCCAAATTTATTCTGTGTAAATGACACAAAAGCCTCAACAACAAATATCATATCAAATACATTATTGTAGCTTGTTTTACAAAGATATTTACAAGTATGTGATACTACAACTTTAAAGTTCAGTCTGGGAACTTTTCTGCAGATTCTACTCCTCAAAATCCAAGTTAATCAGCAACACATTCAGTGTTAAATATCCAATGCCAGTCCATAAGCGCTGCAAACAGGGCCTAGCCTGCTCTCTTCCAACCAGTATTCACAATATTTATTTTCATATCATATATCACCCCATATCAAAGTTTACAGTCTTTACAGTGGGGTAATACTTAAACACAGAGAATAGAGACATATCTACCACAATTTTACTTTTAGAGTGTTACAAAGCTTTAAAGTCTCTCTGAAAGTTAAATACACAAACAGACAATCAAGGACAGAGAAAGAGAGAGTGAAAGAGAGACAGATCTGCCAGATCAAAAACTCTCTGATATAACATATAGCATAATCATCAAGGTGAAACAGAAAAGTAAATGTAACTTTTCTGCTGTTTTTTTTTTTTTTTCCTTTTTGTTGTGCCTTGATCATGAGTTTGCTTGAGTGCATTTTAAAGTGAAGTTAAAGTTTTAGAACTGAATTATCCTCCATGAGAAAAGACATCAGATGAACCCTTACTCTCCATCTTTGGCTTAGGGTTAGGGTTAAAGTTAGTGCATTTATTTAAGCTTTAGCAATAATAAATAATAAGCTGCTCTTTTTTCTCATCACTGAAATTGTAGTACTATAATGTATATATTTTTTGTTTTTACAGCTATGAATTGTAGGTTTACTGTTTATAGTGATGGACTAGCAGAGCTAGTGCAGATATTTAAACCAAATGTCCACATTGTGACTTTTAAATAAGTCATATCTGCTCCCAGAGCGATGTTGTTGGTCACAATAATGGCAGTACAATTAGTAGATACCATGAGCCCTTGCTCCTAAAGGACAGAAAATACAAATACCCTCCTTTCAAACTGAATAAATCAGAAATCCAATTTGAATCAGATGCCATGTGACATTTTGACCGTTCTGTCCTTCACAAATCAGAGAGGACAGCAAATCTTTTTGCGTAAAAGCCTGCTGTCCTCTTTTCTCAGATACTTTAAGAAGTTCCAGTACTGCCCTTATGCGCCTCATGTGAGAAAGTGTAAACCCAACTCTGATGGACTCTCATCCCTCGAGGACCTGCTGGCCAGTGTCATCCTGCGCGTGTCCGTATGGGTGATGGCCTTCATCACTTGCTTTGGGAATCTCTTCGTCATCGGCATGCGGACCCTCATCCGTGCAGAAAACAACCTGCATGCCATCTGTATCAAGGTTTTGTGCTGTGAGTACCAGAGGTACAATCTCTACTCTGCCAACTGTGCTTTTACATCTGCTTTTATTGCCCTCATGGTCAGTGTTGAAGGCTCAATGCTATTGCCTACTCATAAAGTCGGAACATTGCATATTGCCAGAACTACCAGTTTATTTTTTTCCAGGGACCTTGTGTAAAAATGAAAATACTCATCCCAAATGTACTAGATGGAGCTCAATCTCTGGAGAGAACACAGTTCCATTGCTCCACAGTACAATGCTGGGTACACAAGTGAACAGTGGGCACATCTTAGCTGAGTATACTGCATAGCTGAGCGCAGCTGAGTATACTGATTAACCTGTAGAATATAGTTTTTGAGGGTGTGGCCCAAGGCGCATGAGGGCAGGAGTGGTTTATTGGCGTGGCCTAGGAATCAGCTGATACCCTACACTATGTTAATTGTATTTCTTCTTGGCCTGCAGACAAGAAGTTGTCATTTTCTAAACTGGGGCTAAGTGGTGTGCTACCAGGTGGTCCTGCAGGTAGTGTTGCTGCCACACAGCACAATCAGTTAGGAATTGAATGTGTTCTCCCAATGTCTGTGCGGGTTTCCTGTAGGTGCTCTGGTTTCCTCCCACAGTCTAGAAATATATTCTCATAGGTAGATTGGTTGTGTGAATGTGTGTGTGTGTGTGTGTGTGTGTGTGTGTGTGTGTGTGTGTGTGTGTGTGTGTGATGCCATGTAATGGTCAACATTAAAAAAAAAACAATAAGTTCTTCAAGTTTTTCTCTTGGCATTTGATACAATAGCATTATTCATGAAACATCTGTTCTCGTTTGAGTAATTTTTGCTTCAGTATATGACACAACAGATAATAAATTTGCTGAGCTTATTCTGATCTAATATCATAAACAATACAACTTTTCCATCAATGAGCCTTGGAACATTGGAACGTCACATGAAATATAGTTCTCTGCAAAGTCTTAGGCACCTATTATTATTATTATTATTATTATTATTATTATAATTATTACTATGTAAAATAATGTATCTTCTCAATAAGTGTGGTGCTTGTATAAAATTGTATACAATTATAAAAAATACCAAAACATGAATACAGTAAAGGGTTTTTTTATATAGTAGATGTGTTGTGAGTGAGTATGGAGAACAAAGTTTTTTTTTTTCCTGATGTTCTCCTTGATCGTATGGATTTGTTAAATCCACAGCACACTTGATTCAACATAATGAAGTATTTTTTAACCGGAAAAACTAGGTATTAAATGAAAATCTCAAATAATACTGGACCGCCACGAGGAGAGATGTGAAATGGTTAAACCAAAACATTCACATGCAGAATATCACTGCTGGTCATAAATAAATTAATTTGTTTGTTAATCTTAATATTACGGCTTTTAGTTTGTTTGCTTATTATTTGAGCAAATAAACTGTTACTGCTCAGATAAATAGGTTTTTATATTTCATTTACTCAGGTGCCTAGTCCTGTTTTTTACAATCTTTCAAAGTCTATGTTAAAAACAGATCCATTATCTGATATAGCTTAGTGATAACATACTATTGCAAATCTGATAGCACTTTTCCACCAAAATAACTCTGGCTCTTGAACCAATTCCTGTCCTGATTCTTGGAACCTTGGTTCTTTCCAGTGAACCGTCCCACATTTCTACATGTTTAGAGGGGAACCAAGGATATGTCATCAGCGGAGGGTGTCGCTGTAGCTGAATACAGCACCAGAGCCAGTGATAAACTATTAGAGTCATAACTGAGTCATTTTTTATTCTTTGTTTACCATGGAGTCAGATCAGAGTGAGATATGTGTTCACTGATGCTCTATTTTTAAGGTGGTCCAGAGTTGATAAGATAATCTCAGTGTTCACGACACGTGTTAGTCATGAATTAATTTTGTGAAAGAGCCGACTGTGGAGTGCACCTCTGAGTTATTTTACTCCCACAATGCCTCTTGTGCTACATGCTTCATAGAATTATTCTCGAGGTCCCTGTAATTATTCTTGAGGTTATTGAGCCGTACTGCTGGGGCACCAACACAATCCCACCATCCTCTTCTCTCGCTCTCTCTCTCCCCATATTCTCACTCCTTCTCTATCCTTCACTCAGGAAAGATTTCCTTTGTTTTGGGCCATTTTCCACATATTTTGAATGGCTTTTGAAATTTTGAATGTGACACTGACCATAGCGTATTTCAGCTATAAATGCAGTTATACCAGAAAAGGAAGGCAAATAAAAATATCTATCTCATAAGAGTACTGCGTCATGGCTTTGCATAGGATTTAGGACTGAGATATCAGGTTTCAGGGCTTTTAAAAATCTGTCTGTCTATGCCAGGAGGTTAGAAGTGTTTTTGGACCTTTAAGCTGAACAGTGATCCAAAGCATGAGTTCATCTCTCCGGTCAAAGTTTTCCTGTAGCCAGCCCAGTGAGTTCAACACAGGCCTAGCTCTTAGTGGATGAATAGCTTTCTGTATCCACAGTAGAAACCTCTGAAAAAATGTCATATTTGTTGCTGTTAGTCAGCTCATCAGTTTTAGTCTAATCTCTAGTCTTCAAGATGGCAAGAAAAGATTTATCTCTAAACTGAGATTGTGGCCATGGGTTATTAATGGTTAGTGATTTGTAGATCTTAGAGAGACTTACGCATCATTCTGAAGCCAACACCATGGTCATTTAAGGGTATTTTTCTGGATCAAAGCTAGATTTCACAGTGAGAAATGAACCAGAGATTGTGTACTAAAGATATTTAAAACATGGTTGCCCCATTTTAGGGACCCTCTCTATGGAACATAAACAGATTCATTCAGACACTACAATCAATTTGATTCTCCAGTTTATTTGAGTAGGAATTAATATAAAAAAAATGAATGTGTAATAAATGCAAAATCCGAAGTATAATAATAATAATAATAATAATAATAATAATAATTCATGTTTAGTGGTCTTAAAAATTACTCATTGGTCCTTATAGAAAGGGTCCAGTTTTATGCATATTAAACAAAACACACTCACACACACAGATGTTAAATTTTAAAAACAAACACATGTATAATTCATATCAAGTCCAGAACTGATGACCGTGACACTGTGTGGGGTTTGAATCAGAGCTGAGAGCTAATTCACTGTGAAACATGGGCTGACAGCAACACTGAATAGCATATTTTCAGCCATTCTTAGCATTACAACCTCTCTCTCTCTCTCTCTCTCTATATATATATATATATATATATATATATATATATATATATATATATATATATATATATATATACTGAATTTTGTAAGGGTTGGTTATTTGTGTACAAATTAGGCTTAGCTCAAACTCCTCAGAACACCAGTGGGCTGAGTTTCAGAGACAGAGATCAGCTCTGTCCCAGGGATTCTGATCATACCTAAGTAAAAGTAAAATGAAGAACAGTCCCACATCTATTCCAGTGGGGTTCTTACAGAGCAGGAACATTACAGGAGAGCTCAAGCAGCTGTTATGTTACTAACCAGAGGGAGCACGATGTACCAAACTCAGTGTTGTAAATAGTTCACACGTCTTTTCCAGACATGTTCTTTTCTTATTTTCATCAATGGCATGGGTCAGAATAAAAGAAACCCTCTGATACACTGTAAACAGTGACCTTCTAAAAATATCTTGGCATCTTAAAAGGGACATATTAAACCCCCTTTTCACAAGTTAACACCTCCAAAAGTTCATTCCCTGGGGTCTTAATAATACATCTGTCACCTGCTTTGGTCAAAATACCACAAGGATCAAACCCCACAGCAGCGTCATGCATTTTCGCTCTCTCCTGATCCAAGTCAATTCCAGACACATTCAGTGTCTATACTGTTTGAGGTCATGTGAATTATGAACTTGTGACCTTGAGGAAAAAAACAGGTAACAAGAAAATCAAAAACATAATCTCAGTACAGCAACAATACAATTATAATGTTCCAACAGTTTTTCTGGACTTCCGCACCATTTGACTTTCTGGTTCCCCAACTAACTCCATGCTAATCCTCCTGTAGGTGCTGACTGTCTGATGGGGGTGTACCTGTTCTTCGTAGGGGTTTTTGACGTTAAGTTCCGTGGCGAGTACAATAAGAATGCCCATGTGTGGATGGAGAGCATGGAGTGCCGCATCATTGGATTCCTGGCCATGCTGTCATCCGAGGTGTCTGTCATGCTGCTGACCTACCTCACCCTGGAGAAATTTCTGGTCATCGTGTTCCCCCTCAGCCACCTGCGTCCAGGCAGGAGTCAGACATTCTCGGTGCTGGCCGTTATTTGGCTGCTGGGGCTGTCCATCGCTGCCGTGCCTCTGCTCAGTGAGGAGCACTTTGGAAACTATTACGGCCGTAATGGGGTCTGCTTCCCTCTGCATTCCGATCGCATTGAGAAGCCCACCGCCAGGGGATACTCCACCGGCATATTCCTGGGTGAGTATTGATTGTGTTGGCTGTAATACATGGTGTCTGTGAAAAGTTTAGGGACACAGGGCCAATATGTTTTCAATGTTCAATAACACAAGGTCTGAATCAATCTTTGGCATGGATTAAATTTCAACATGCTCTTAGTCATTGTTAGTGTCACCAACTTCCTTCACAAAAGACAGTATACTTAAAGTTAATTTTATCAATTGAACATAAGTATATTTACCAAGTGCGCTTACTGTAGTGAGTATACATATATCCATGTACGAGTAGTAATGTATACTTGTAAGTGTATAATTTCATTACTTTTTGAGACTAAATTGGCCCACGTTTTCTTTTATAAAGGTATACTTTTGGTGTAAGAGTAGTACATTTTCTGTACACAACAATTTAAATTTAAGTTTTATACCGCAACTAAAAGTAATAAGCTAGGTGTATGTTATTACTTACACACTTCTGTCCCACTTAACATTGTAATGGATTATAATATAATATGACTGTTACAGTACTCTCAAACCTAACCAGGTATCAGGGTGGAAACAAATTTGACTAAAAGTTAATTCCTGGTGTTACTATACTGTGTATGAAAAGATATGAGTATCTGGCAGCCTTGAGTGAAAAATCTGCCTTAAAACTTTCTCTAACCCTAATGTTAAAAACAATCATGGATGCCCTGCAAACTGCAAATTGTGTTCTTTAAAAGAGTTCAATATGTTGTTCTGTAATTAAAAATATTGATTTCCTGCGGCCTTTTCACCGTCCCCATTTTGTTTGAAAAGAATCTATTTAGGCCAGATCTAGCCTTTATACATAGAATGACACTGAGAAACAGTTAAATGCAGGGGCTATGTACACCCTAATAATTGTCAAAGAGCTGCTCAATGCTAAGAAAATATTTGCAGGTGGTATTTCATAATTTAAAAGTAACCCTGGAAAATTTATATTTGAAAAGAAGGTAACGTGACTCCCTATGTTAATACATTAGATGAATGGCTGAGGGCAGCACAGTGGCACAAAAGGTGGTGTCCCTGTCACACCGTCAGAGTCCTAGAATAGGTTTCAGCTGCACATCATCAAGCTCAATGCAAAGTGTAAATGGAAAAGAATGTAAATAAGTGTGAAACTGTGGAACTGTTCTATTAAACAGTTAGTAAAGGGTTGGTTTCCTACCCTCTTCCAGATGTTACATAGTGCCGTTTCTGCAGTGCTCAGCCCAGAGTAGCAGTGACAGAGATTCTATTATCCCTATTACAGCTGAGTAGGGCATCACAAAGAATTTGAAGATGTAATTTTAGGGTAAAAATATTCCAAAGTGTTCATTTAACTCCTCACACCAACCGTTTTAGCATTCAACCTAAAGCCTTCCCAGAAAGGTAGAAGCTGCTACCACTGCAGATGAATCTAAATACTTCGAAAGAGATTTTTTTTTTGCTTTCTGTTGAAAAGTTACCATTTTGGAGACACCAGATTGTGAGCTAATGAGGATATTGATTTTTCTGTAGGGTTCTAAAAGAAGGGAATGAAAGGAGAGATATTATCCTCTTATCAACATGTGCCTGTTATTACACTGGATTGTCATTGTGGTGCTAATGTGTGGAAATGGCTGTGGTCATGCTGACACTGCCCACAAATAGAGGCTCGTATTTACCGCAGACACATGAGCCTTGGTTTAGTGTGTGATGTGAATTCACATGCTGTAATGACTCCACAGTATAATGAATCCACAGGCAGAACATCACTAAAGTTCCCTCTGTCTCTTGGTTGATGTCATCTGTTTGTTTCAGCTCCGGCACCTAACAGCCTCGAGTAATGGAAATAGCATTTTTTTTCCCACTCAACTTTAATTTCTAAATAATGTGGCAAAAAAAAACCCTTTCCTAATTCAGAGGACATCCGATCAAAACATCATACAACACAGCCCTATCTTATGGAATGGGATTTTTTTTTTCAGCCAGAAATTAAATTGATATATATTGGGTTTCCTCCGGGTGCTCCGGTTTCCTCCCACAGTCCAAAAACACACGTTGGTAGGTGGATTGGCGACTCAAAAGTGTCTGTAGGTGTGAGTGTTTGTGTGTGTGTGTGTGTGTGTGTGTGTGTTTGTGTTGCCCTGTGAAGGACTTGCGCCCCCTCCAGGGTGTATTCTCTCCTTGCACCCAATGATTCCAGGTAGGCTCTGGACCCACCGTGACCCTTACAGATAATGAATGAATGAAGTCATTTTTGTTAGATAGTGAATTAGTTATGGTTGCGTTCTTCTTTGGGAATTAACAGCAACACATGGAAACTCATTACTAATGATTGAGGTGTTAAGGTGTCCTTCATTTGGATTGACCAGTAGTTAATGAGTAGTTATTATGAAGGAGACATAATTAGTATTTAGTTCTCCAGGAGCTATTTAAGACTCAGTAATTCTTGTTTAGTTAAGGGTTATTTGGTTCACTTACCTACAAAGTAATTAATCAGTTCTCACTTGTAGTTAATTGCAGTGATTTACAATACTGTGCAAAAGTCTTAGGCACCGAAGATGATGATTATGATGATGATATTTATTATTATTGTTTTTATTGTTATTATTATTTTAATTGATCTTCTCAGTAAAAGTGGTGCTTGTAAAGGCATGATATATATATATATATATTTACAATAAAACTTAAATACAGTCAAATGTCAAATAAATGGATATTTTTTCTTTATAAAATGTAGACATGTGAATATGATGTTTGCTCCCAGATGTTCTCCTTGATTGTATAGATTTGTTAAATCAACAGCACACTTTATTTAACACAATTAAGTATTTATTAACTGTCACACAGCTCCAGGGACCTAGAGGTTGTGGATTCGATTCCCGCTCCGGGTGACTGTCTGTGAGGAGTTGGTGTGTTCTCCCCGTGTCCACGTGGGTTTCCTCCAGGTGCTCCGGTTTCCTCCCACAGTCCAAAAACACACGTTGCAGGTGGATTGGCGACTCAAAAATGTCCGTAGGTGTGAGTGTGTGAGTGAATGTGTGTGTGTGTCTGTGTTGCCCTGTGAAGGACTGGGGCCCCCTCCAGGGTGTATTCCCGCCTTGCGCCCAATGATTCCAGGTAGGCTCTGGACCCACCGCAACCCTGAATTGGATAAACGGTTACAGATAATGAATGAATGAAAAGTATTTATTAACTGGTAAAGACTGCAAAGGGACTTGGAAACCAACACATTCACACACAGAATATCAATAATTAATGTAATGTAATGTTTTTTTTTTCTGTGTTTCAAGGTGAGGTTATATTTATATCAGATCTCTCCCGCTCACTCTCTGGTGTGTTTTTGTGAGTCCAGGACTTAATCTGGTGGCCTTCCTCATCATCGTGGTCTCCTACTCCAGCATGTTCTACTCCATCTACAAAACCGGCATCAACACAGAGCTGCGAAGCCGGCTACACAAAGACGTGGCTGTGGCCAACCGCTTCTTCTTTATCGTGTTCTCTGATGCCCTCTGCTGGATCCCCATCTTCCTGGTGAAGATCCTGTCTCTGCTGGAGGTGGAGATCCCAGGTAAGAACAACTGGACTAAGCTTCACTGCCCAAAAGTCTGGACATTCGTTAAGACTGGGAATATAAATGAGCATCCTTTTGTGTGTTATGCTCATTTTAAAGCTCTTTAGCTCCTCTAATCTAAAGTTCTGACTCAACGGAAAATGAGCGGAAAGGGCAGGAGCATGTTTTCATTGTATGTTTTGTAATAACATAATTCATAGAAGCTGTTTATTACAGAATAATCAACCTTAGGAATGCCATATATTCACTGGACTAAATTAGCAGAAATAATTAGCGCTCAAACCGCTGCGCTTCTTAATACACATTTAGTTAAAAAAAAAAATCAGTAAGTGCTTTTAATAACAGTTTATACAAATACATAAATTTATTAATTCAAGCTTAATATAATATATAATAATTTAAAATCAAATCTTCAAACCCTTTCATGTAGAAGCAAGTCATGCCCATGACTTTTATTTTCAGGAAAGAGGAAATTATACCACTTTTTTTTTTTTTTTTGGGACTGAAACTGATATTGAAACTTTTTATATCAGATCTGATACCAATATAATGAATATTTTAAATATAATCTTTTAAATGAGCTGTTTTCAATGAAAGCACTCATAAAATGAGCATATAACAGTCTCATCTCTCTCATTTTCTTATCCACAAAATCTATTTCAGTGACGTGGTTATGAATGAGTCAGTCTGGATTAAGCTGGGCTGCCAGCCAGGCCAGGCCTGGTCATCAGGGAACTGGGCTTGTAAATGGAAGGTTGCTGGTTCGATCCTCAGAGCCGTCAGGTCATGACTTTTAGTTTGAGCAAGGCACCTAACCTCCAACTGCCCCCCGGGCACTGTGGCTAGGGAAGCCCATGGCTCTGGGCATCTGTCCCCTAGTGTTCACTTGTGTGTATTATAAAGTGAGCCAATAAAGTGATTTTAATTCTAATTCTAATGTGGTCACTGCACTAGAAGGTTTTGGTAAAAAAGAGAGCTTACTGGTCAGTCTACGTCCCCCCCATCACCTATGGTCATGAGCTCTGGGTAATGACTGAAAGTACTGGGTGTATTCTCCATGAGCAGCTCCTTCAAACTGAGAGGAGACAGCTGAGGTGATTTGGGCATCTGTTAAAGATGCCTCCTGCATGTCTCCCACTGGAGGTATACCACACATGGCCAACTGGAAAGAGGACCAGGGTTACACCCAGGGCATGCTGGAAGGATTATAGTTCCTGGCTGGGCCTTGGAATGCCTGGGGGTCCCCCAGGAAGAGCTGTGGGAAGCTGCAGGGAACAGAGTTATGCCTGGGCTTCTTTAGCTTTCCCTGTCTGCCTCTATGACCCTGAAATGGATTAAACAAACAAACAAAAAAAAGATGATAAAGATTATAATTACGTTGGTTATGAATGAATAAATGAATTAGTACATGCATGAATGAGCATTTACGAGTTTATGCTAAATCTAAACAAACACCTCTCAGTTCTGCATGAAAGACACAGCTAACAATATCATGTCTCAGTGTGAGTAAGTGCTAGTTCTGAATAGATGTGTTACAGGATTGGATCAGATTAAATATTTTGTGTTTTCAATATTTGATTCAGCATTTGAGGCTTATGTTCATACCAGATATCACATCAGTACCCTCTCAATTCCCAGTGAAAACATCAATAATTATTCCTTATGGATTTCCAAAATTTCCAGACTTTTTTCCCAAAATAATATATATTCATTCATTCATTCATTATCTGTAACCGCTTATCCAGTTCAGGGTCACGGTGGGTCCAGAGCCTACGTGTAATCATTGGGCGCAAGACAGGAATACACCCTGGAGGGGGCGCCAGTCCTTCACAGGGCAATACAGACACAAACATTCATTCACACACTCACACCTACGGACACTTTTGAGCAACGTGTGTTTTTGGACTGTGGGAGGAAACCGGAGCACCCGAAGGAGACCCACGCGGACACGGGGAAAATAATATATATATATAAGTGCTTCTCAGGATAGTAGAAGCTCTCCCTGCAAATGAACTCCTAGTTAATACACTAGATTTCAGAAGTACTCTATAGGGCTGCTGTTCAAATTTTGGTCGTATATTGTGTTCAATTCTTATGAATTCATTCTTCTCTATTCTGTATTAAGTTGTTTTCTGTCTTTCTTTTGCCTGTTTCTCTCTAAGGAACCATCACATCATGGGTAGTGATCTTCATCCTGCCCATCAACAGTGCCTTGAACCCCATCCTGTACACCTTGACCACCAGCTTCTTCCGCGAGCAGGTCGAGATGCTTCTGTGCCAGTGGCAGAGGCACACGTCCCTCAAAAAGGAACGCAAGAGCTTGACCACTTCGGTCATGGATATGGACCACTCTCAACGGCAGTACTGCCCACATGGCTTCCTCCCACGGACGTCTATTTTAAGCATAAACGCCTCCTTCAGATAAACCTTGGGGAAGCAGGGAAGTATGCTGATATTGCTTGACGTTACCAGCTGGTCATTATGGACAAGGACGCTTGGTTCTAGAAGTGGTGCACTGATGCTGTGCCTTGGTCCGATTTTGTCTGAGGTGCACGTAAGAGATGAAATTCAAGAGACAAGTTCATCTCAAGGAAAGAACTAATAGGTCTTCTGTTGGCCTGGAGATAAACAGACACCTCCACATAGCAGAGGACTTGAGTCAGCAAGTCGGGCTTGTGACTCAGACTCATGACTAGACTCTGACTCTAGAACAAAAACTTGCGAAAGTTCTACCTGAGCATAAAAGCCTTTTAAAAGTATTGCATTGGGACCACCGACATAAATGTAGTAAATAAATAAAACCATTTGTTTCCAAAGTTCCAGGTGTTAATTTGCTTGTTAGCTTGCTATGTACATGAACATTCATTAAAGCACTGCTGTTCTGAAACTTACAGCAGCATCAGGTTCAATACAGCTAAAAATCTTCATTTCAGTGGATAGAACAAAGAGCTACACATTGCTAAAGGAAAAACAGACAGAGAACAGCTTGAAAAGTTTGGCAAGATTGAAGCAAAAGGCATTTATACTAGCTAGTACACAGTTGCCTCTCTTCAACAGTAATAGGTAAAGTTGCAGACTAACCTTTTTGGGGTTTTAGTACATAATGAATGTCCGTTTAAATTTTAGCTGTTCATCATGCTAGTTAGTATGCTTGCTGTGGCCTTATCTGTAGCCAGCTATGAGGTCAGCAAGGTCCAGACCTTGGTAATTTTTTAGACCTAAAAATAATATTTAAAGCTAATTAAATACAATGCTTTACACACCCTTGTGAAAACAAATTGTGCTGAAGTATTTATATACTTAACATTAACTTGGAACCATTATTTCTACTAAATCACAAATAGTATGTTATTTAAATTATATTAATTTAAACTTACAGAGTATACTAGTCATATGTCATATTCTCACCACTCTTCTGATAAAATTAAACATTTTCTCTGAGCTGCCCTATTGATCTCTTAAAACATATTAAAAGTTCTTCATTCATTCATTGTCTGTAGCAGCTTATCTAGGTCAGGGTTGTGGTGGGTCTGGAGCCTACCCGGAATCACTAGGCACAAGGCAGGAACATACCCTGGAGGGGGCGCCAGTCCTTCATCTTCACTATATATATATATATATATATATATATATATATATATATATATATATAGTCACTAACAATAGAAGCAGTAAAACAAAATAAGAATATATATAGTACTGCTAATTACAATACTTGTAAATAAAAAGTTAAGGACAGCTTGTGGTCAAATGATGTTGTGAACTGTCAAAAATGATCCATGTTTTTGAACTGAATTAGGTGAGCGGTGAAAATAACATGACTAATATACTCAGTATATATTGAGTGTAACTTAATAATTTAAATTACATATTAATAGTGATTTATTACATAACAGTTGTTCTAAATACATTACTAAGGTGCATCAGCATAATTTAAGTGTACTTTCTGTTTATCACAAGGGCAAACTAACAGTGGACAACTTCTTCTAAGAAGTTTCCTAATTCAGTTTAGACTTGTTACTTAAGTATCTGTTGTGTATAAGGGAGGGTTCCAGGGTAACCCCTGGTGTCATCAGAATTTCCACTGATAATAACTGTAATTTTGTCATGGAGTATGCAGCACTGCAACAGGTTGCTGTGTGTAAAGTAATAGGCTACATACCATTTACTAAGACAAAGCAATGATTGTTTTGCTATTATTATATGTAAGAAATATTTAAAACAGTAACTTACTAAAGCATCTGGAGATAAGGGATCTATATAAAACGCTAAGCATTTGTACTTAGGCCATGATGAGGACTAAGCTATTTCATTATTATTAATACGTTAGATAACATTAAAAAAGCAACTTAATGTCGTAGACAGCCTAATGGCATCGTAGAAAAAAAATGTTATAATTTAACCCAAGGTTATAACAAAATTCTCTACTAAAAACTCAAGAATCAATTCAGACACGGTCCTCAGGACCTCAGAGACTTTAATCTTAAACTTATCCAGACAAGCTCCAACACACAAAACTCAAAACAAAGTGCTTTCCTATAATGCTTGTGGAGACTTGAGAATACAGTGCTTAGAAATCTGAGACCACGCCTCAGTACAGAATCTCTCCAGAATTTCCAGGGTTTTGGGTCAAGGACTGGAATGGCCGTGCCAACATCTTGATTCTGTGGTCATTGAAGGATATTCCAGCAGATTTGGATGCAAAATCAAAGGATCAAACCCTCATATACCCCAGTGGCTGAACACTTGACTGAATTGACTAAATAGACTTATGAATGTTAGTGACTCTCAGCTTTACCAGACACAATATTGGGGATATATAATACATTTTCAAAAAGAGCTTCAGAAAACCATGGCTATTCACAAACTGTAAACAGAAGATGTCAACAGTGGAAAGTGCTTTACTACTGATATCTTGGGTTGTTTTTCAAAAGCTTTGTAGTGTCAAAACCATTGTCAAATGTTATTTGTATTTAAACCCTTTTGATGATCTGAAGACCATAGTCAGAGATGTGTGATGCTCTGAAACATAAGATTGGTGGCCTGCTCTTCAATGGTCAAGACTCCATAGGACCGCCACAGAGTTGTTACTTATTAGCAGATCATTCTCAGTGCTGCAGTGACACTGATGTGGTGGTGTGTTAATGTGTGTTTCTCTGGAATGAACGGATCAGACACAGCAGTACTGCTGAAATTTTTGAACACCTCATGTCTTTGCTTACTGTTTGCCTTTATTACAGACTCCAGCAGACATGCTATAACTTTTTTGAATATACTTGCAGGTATATTTTTTTTACACAACTCCAATTTTCAGTCTTAGAATTTTGTTGTATTTTCTGCTTCTTCTGATACAAGTGACATATCCATTGATGGTTAGATATGGGCTCTTGGTTGGCCAGGCAATTGGTCAGAGAAAACCAGTAGAACATATATATATATATATATATATATATATATATATATATATATATATATATTTTTTTTTTTTTTTTTTTTTCCTGATAGAGGCTTGCTGACAGCTCCACATTCACTGTAGTGTATTCACTCATCTACCTTTGCACAAATATGAATTTGAGTGACATCCTGCTCTTAATCTATAGGGTTTAATATGATGTCAACCCACCCTTTGCAGCTATAACAGCTTCAACTCTTCTGGTATAGCTTTCCACAGGTTTAGCAGTGTGTTTATGGAAATTTTTAAACATTATTCCAGAAGCTCATTTGTGAGGTCAGACACTGATGTTGGATAAGAAGGCCTGACTCACAGTCTCCACTGTAATTCATCCCAAAAGTGTGGTATTGGGTTAAGATTGGGACTCAGGCCAGTTAAGTTCTTCCACCCCAAACTGATTCATTCGTGTCTTTATAGACCTTGCTTTGTGCACTGGTGCACAGTCATGTAGGAACAGAAGCCATCCCCAAACTGTTCCCACAAAGTTGGGAGCATGAAATTGTTCAAAAACTCTTGGTATGCAGAAGCTTTAAGGGTTCCTTTCACTGGAACTAAGAGGTTGAGCCCAATTTCTGAAAAACTAGTCCACACCATAATTGCCCCTCCATCGAATGTTACAATGGGCACATTGCAGTCAGACAAGTACCGTTCTCCTGGCAAAAGCCAAACCCAGACACGTCCACTGGATCACCATACCGAGCTTTTCTGCCATGGAAACCCATTGCATGAAGCTCTCTATGCACTATTCCTGAGCTAATCTGAAGGCCAAATCAAGTTTGGAGGTCTGTAGCAATTGACTCTGCAGTTGGTCAACGACCTCTGCACACTATGCGCCTCAGCATCTGCTGACGATTCTCTGTCATTTTACACAGCCTACCATTTTGTGTCTTACTTGCTGTTGTTCCCTATCACATACACTTTGTTATAATAACACTGACAGTCAACTAGAAAATTTAGTGTCAAAGAAATTTAATGACAGGAATTGTCGCACAGGTGGCATCCAATCATGGTACCATGCTGCAATTCACAGAGATCCTGAGAGCGACCCATTCTTTCGCAAATGTTTGTAGAAACAGTGTGCATGCCTAGGTACTTGGTTTTATACACTTGTGACCATGGGAGTTATTGGAACGCCTGTATTCTATTAATTGGATGGGTGAGTGAATACATTTGGCAATATAGTGTATATTTAGCAATATAGTGTATAGTGTTGACACAAGTTTCCTTGTCACAGTAAAAGCATATATTGAAACACGTGTATTTTATTTATTTCTTTTTTGTTTTTCATCTTTTTAGATTTTCTTTTGTTTATCAAAATGTAAATTCTTGCAGTTTTAGGAATCCCATTCTTTTCCTTTAACCTGTTTCATTCCTAAGCAAGTGGATTATCTTCTATGTAATCTAGGGGCAAAAGACTAAGGTTTCTTAAGGCAGCTGAGGTGTGTGTGGGTAGTGGATTGTGTGATTTTTTTTATGTCTTTATAAAGAGGCTTCTTTATAAAGTTTTATGGAGTTCTTTATAAAGTTTTATGTTAAAGAAAATGACTTTTGTTATAAAATGGGAAGAATGAAAGTGTCAATGTGGCAGCTGGGTGCACAAACAAAAAAAAGTTGTCAAAGTAAATACTGTTTTTGCACTTGTTGATGGATGCTTTGTTTAATTTACTATTAAATAAATATCTCCAGTATTAAATTTTTTTCTGAGGCTGTAAAAATTATACACTTGTCTCTAAGGATCTTTTCGACTGGAAATCAAATGAATGAAAATGCTCTTATTTTGACAGTTCTGTTGAATTTCTTTGTAATTTATAATTACATCTACTGTTTTTGACTTTTGTTTCTTGTCCTGTTCTAAAATACAAATTTACTGAACTGTAGCTCTGTGAATCTGCGTTTTGCCTTCAGCAGTAAGTAAACTCTGTTAACTTACTAATGTATATAAAGAGAGTTCTGGGTTCAGTAATCATATTTTATATTAAAGAATAATTATTTAATAAAAATGCATAATTCAGCTGTTGAAGTTGGGTTTTTGTTATTTAGGAAGATTGTATTTATTTATTTATTTACTTACTTACAGTAGCAATGCTAGAAACTAGCAGTAACAGAATCAGTTATTTTATTTACTATCCACAACCAGTGTTGCAAAATATACTAAGACTATTTTTGTGAGTAGTGTAACTGTTAAGGCGCATTTCTGAGACTGTTAAGAGCCATATTAAGTAACGGTACAATGAGCTTTAGATGAATTTTAGTAGTGTGGAAATATTACTGAGATACTAAGAGAAGCAGCATAATACTTGTCAACACTGGAGAGGTTCTTGGTAAATGGTGTTTGGATGATAATAATATGCACTTAAGGCTGTTATCCAGGCAGCACACCTCAATGGGGCCCACATGCGTAGTACAGCATGGGTTAACTGGGTTCTATATGGGCATGGGCACTGGGAGTGTTCATAGAGAGGCTATTATTTGGTGGGCTGTCTATATTGAATACGTGTATGCAGCCCGGTAACACTTCACACTGCCCATATGTGGCTTATATGGGCCAATAGTGAATTACTATATTTTAGAGGCACTGTCTCTGGTCCCTAGGTTTAACCCATCCTGGTCCCTTCACTGACCATGGAAGGCATTTGGAGCAAACAAAAACATGCTAGCACCCAGTTTGGCTGCTATTATGGGCCTGTGTTTTTGCTGAATGTTGGAACGAGAACGCTGTTTAAATTTAAAACATTCTAATAGCTGAGTAGTAGTTTGTGATGCTAACAAGCTAAAAGGCGCTAAAGTAGGTCCATCTTTCAGTGTGTCGTTGCTAGGGGAGGAGTTTAGGGGCAGGGGGCGGGGTTTGGTTGCGTTGGTGGACAGTTGTTGTGAGTCTGTAACGGCTCTGCGTGACACTTTAACGGAGCTGTAACCGAGAGGATGCGGTGGTTGGAAGTGACTCTCCGAAGGTAGGGTCAGTCTGTAGTTCCTTTAAACCTTTATTTACTTGAAACCGACTACTAGGTACGGCTTAATGCGTCGTGTTTAAATGTAACGCAGTTGTAAAAGCTGTGAAATATTTATCACACTGAGTGAACGGAGAGTGCGGTTGGGTTTTATTTCAGTAGCAGCTGCACTGTGTGGGAGGCTGGAGCTTCTGCTTCAACAAGTGCAGAGTCGGGATAAAGATAAGAGCGACACTCTCTTCTCTCCTGTGGTTTATACTTTAGCCTTTGATGTGAAAATGTTTGTGTTGGAGCGTCTGTTATCAGCACAAAGCCTATTTTAACCTCCTGAGTGGTTAAAACTACCAAATGTGACAAGTACAGGCTTGAAAATCCTCTTTAAGCCTCAGTGGTTCTGTGGCTGAGTTAATATTTCACTGTATTTCCTGATGGCTAGTAAAGTATTCATGTGACAAGTGAAACAACTGCTTCCTGCTGTAGTCATTCATTCATTCATTCATTCATCCGTTCGTTCGTTGACTCATTTATTTGTACATTCTCTGCCTTAGACCAAAAACATTAAAATGACCTTGTTTTTACTCTTACTGTCAAATTTATTAGTTCCATTGACAATGTATGTGCACTTTGCAGTTCTACAGTTAAAAATTGTGTTCCATCTGTCGCTTTATTTTCTGTGACAGCCCCCTTTCTCCCCATCCTTTAATAGTCAGGACCCAGCACAGAGCCATTCACAGTCAATGCTGGTCTGAGAGTAATATACCCACCTAAAATATCCAGGCAACAGCATCTTGTGGGCAGCCTCTTCTGTCAACTGATGAAGGACTAGAAGTAGTGAAGCACAAACAGTGCAACTGCAGATGAGGTGCTGTCTCTGACTTAACGTTTACAAGGTGTACCAACAAGGTAGGTGTGTCTAATATAGCGGACAGTGAATGGACACTGTGTTTAAAAAATGCTATAGTTATAACCACCAACATGTCAGTGTCACTGCTGCTAGTGATCTGTCAAACAAATCATACGTACTTTGGTCATCCAGTGGCGTCCTGACCATTGAACCAAAAGGTGAAAGCAGGCTAACAAGTTGTGTAGAGCAACAGACTGACAAAGTCCATAATAGTTGAACTATACAGTTCACATCTGGTCAGTGGAACTGATTAAATGGACTGTAAATGTAGAAACAGGGAGGTTATTTTAATGTTATGGTTAATCAATGCAATGTGTTATTAGGCAGAAAAATCCAAACTATTCTTTACTGCATTTACTTTAATCAAAACACTGGTTGAATATATTGTTCTCCAATTACTTTAAATTATTTCAAAATACTAAACGACTTTCTCCATAACTGAAATATGCAGATATTTAGAAGGCTTTCTCTTTTTTATTCTTCAAAAGGAGTGCTATTATTATTATTATTATTATTATTATTATTATTATTATTATTATTATTATTATTATTGTTATTATTATGTGCAGTAGAAATATATGTTAAATGTTGGACATGGAATTGTTAAACCTCTGGGTCCACTGGGTTGGGACATTCCTTTAAAAATTCCTTAAAATCCCCATGAAGCAACTTCAGTAATGTTTAGACCACATAACAGAAGGATATGTAAGCTTTTAACCTTTGCAAAGATAAATGTAAGATCCTTCATTGTGAATGTGAACTATGGGCTGTAGAGAATATGCACATTGGTTTTAACTGGCATTGATGTTTGGGATGATTAACATGTGCCATGTTTTATTTGGAAAGATTGATGTCTATATAATGCTTGATCTATTGTATTGTTCTTTTTAGTGTACTGCAGTTTTTCTTACTTTATTTTTATTATTTTCAACTGAGCTACCATGTTAAATATGAGTAATGTGGTAAAGTTGTCTTAAGAGATAACATACTTTTTCTATGCTTTAGGGGTGTGTTTACAGGGAAAGTCGTAGACTGTCCCAATTTAATAGTGAAATTAATACAGACGCTTTCAGGGCATTTTGTGAAATGGTGCTTTGTAGAGGAACACAATTTTTTTTACAGCATAACATCCTATTGGTGATGATGATGGTGAGCCAACGCTTTGGATGCCTACAACACAAATATATTCTGTGACAGAGGTACCATTGATTTGCGTGTTCCACCACAGATCCAGCCATGCGGATTTCAAGTGTCAAACTTGGAAAAATGTATAGGTAAGACCCATGGAGTGCCAAATTTCCAACCTGGGAGAGAGCAAGTTGGCCTTTCCTTTAAGAATGGGAATGACTCCCACCCTACAGAACCCAATCTTGGCAGACAACCATCAAGCATAGGTAGTATACAAATCAACTTTGTCGAGTTGGTAGAGCACCTGTCCTAGATAAATTGTAAACACGGCTCATATTCCACTTTTGGGGTGTTGATAGTTGTCTCTGGAAAGGTTACACATGGTGCAAGGCATCCTCGCGCTAAAGGGCAAGGCATCCCTGTTCCTCCAGGTTGGCCTTTCTCCTCGCCAGATGATTTTCCTCCTTTCCAGTCTCAGATTCTGGATTTCCTGTGAGTAGAAGAGGCTGCATTTGTGGTAGTGCAAGCAGCCCAGTGGTACACCTGTTATTCCATTATGAATGGTTTAAAATAACAAGTTATAGGCCAAAATCTTAACTCAAAACTATCATAAAACAATGCCTGTGTTGTCGGGCTGTTTTTCTAACCATTTCCCATAATGTCCTATGGTGGCATTAAAAAGTTTCACACGTCTGGTTTTGATCAGTTATTCTGAATGGGCAAGTTATGGGATGGTGTATTTTACATCAGACTAATATAAATGTAGGGTTTAAGTATGCAGAACATTTTTGAAACTTTGGTGGACATCTTTCTAAGTGCTCCACTGATATAGGGCTCAGTAGATGCTACTGTCGGGTTAATTAGGACGTACTGACTACTTATTACATGACAAATATTATTCGGCTGTGTTGCTTTGATCGGAATAAAAGCTCTGCTTGTTTCTCAGGCAACCAGAGAGCTGTGTTTAGTGCCTTTTTTGCTATAAATATATGTGTGGGATTACAGCGCCTTTATGGTCTGTTCACATTTACATAATCGTGTTCCTCCTCCTCCTCCGCTCTTCAGTATTTTATAGCTTCATGTGTATTCCTTTACACAATATTCCACTGGCCATTCCCTGTGAGCTGATATCTGTATAATTATACATGCAGCCTGTTCAAAGACAGGTTTATAGAGAATAAAGAGGTGACACACGCAAGTGACAAAGCCACAATAGCCAGGCATGCTCCAGTTTGCACCGCTGAGGCCTCTAGTGTTGTCCTAGTCAGTTGACACCCTATAGTTTGACCCCTGCCAACTGTTTATTTCCTTTTCCTGTCTAAAAAGTGACAGACAATGAGGGCTTGTTATCTGTACCAATGCCTGATGCACAGAAGAACATGATCACCTGGCTGTAACTGAATCCGCAATGTCTCTGACTGTAGTGTCAGCTCAGGCCTAGCACCTGCTTCTCTTTGTGCCTATTGGTTAATGGGCTTTTATCTCCTCCTCTGAGTGGTGATTCTGTGGTTCTCAATGGGTGAAAGGCACGTTTGGCTCCTCCTGCGAGTGTTGACAGGCGTGTGGTGTTTGGGACAGGTGCAGGATGAGAGCTGAAAGCCCCCATTATCAGCCAGGCAGAAAGCGCCAGCGTTTGATGGAGCAGTCTGAATACAGAGCACATCGCAGTGCTGACCCATGTTGATACTGCTTTTAGCGTCACAGCTTTAACTCTCATGAGGACTTTTGCATTTTGAGAAAGTCTGTAACTGATCAAAAGTGGCTAACATTTTAAAGCACATGTGTAGGGTCGTTGCTTAGTCAAGACATGATTTTTCATCCAGTGTTTGAACTTGAAGCTACTAAGGCAATCTCAAATACCCTTTGCCAGTGTGGTCTCAGGCACCCTATGACTTAAAACGGCTGCTTACATTTCTGTGTATGTTACATATATTTCTGCAGAATTATTGATAAAATAGTCATAGCTTCATATTCAGAAAATCTATTTGAGATTACATAACAGCTCAACATGGTCTGAGTCAACGTCTGTAATGGTTTTATCGTGTTTTCACACTAGTAGGCCTCAAGCAATCAGTAATTTCTTATGGGAGAATGTGGATTGTAGCTGCAAGTGGTAACAAGTGGCAAATGACAAACCCACAGCTTCTGCTTTCTGAAAGTTTTGTTCCAACCATTTCAATCCTATTCTCAACCGTGTGACATTTTTAAATGTGGAAGAGAGGCTTATAACTGATGTTTCTTCTTTTCTTGTTTTACGTGATATGTCTTTGCACATATAGGTGTCACCTGTTAGTGTGAACGGGGGGTTAGCCATGTATTTACCTCAATCAGGGCAAAACCAATTGATGATGTATAACACAGTATTATGGCCTGGTCACCTACTCACTACAACTCATCTCGAATGTATTGGATGGAGCTCCATCAAACCATAAACCCATGTGGAGCGCCATACTGTTCTATGATGATAATACAATATTATGTTTTTCCACAATTAAATGACCTTAAATTAATCTGAATTCTGTAATAAAAAACAACTTTAGGGTACTTTAGTTTTATATAAATTTTTGCACATTTTGGAATAAGTGGGAAATTGTGTATGTGTTTTATTTTAATTTTAAATATTTATTTAGAGCTTTGTGAGGTCAGAAAAGGCATCAGCAGACTGGAAGAGGCAACTAGGAAGTTGTGGAAAGATTTGTGTATGTATGTGACTGGTGTGGAAAGGGTAATTATCTGACTGTTTGATTTATCAGTTAAATATAGCACATTTATCATTTAAGGCTGGTTTAAACTTCTGCATCTGCATATTTGGCAACATATAGCTGTTAGGGTGTCCTTTACACCTTTATTTGCTACACATGGGAAAACATGGGAATTTCGTTTTTAATTCATCCGAGAACTTACATTTACGTTTCGGCATAGCTGCTCGAGATGAGGGTAGGTACATGAGCTTTGCCTGACGTAAACAAGGACTACTGACGTGCAGACTGACCAATTAAAAGTTTACAAAGAAGGTTATCAACCAATAACGGTAGCTCTACTGTCAGACCGTCCAATCAGAAGATTTTAGGCTACTTCACCACGCCCCCTTCTCACTCAAGCGAACCAATCGGAGTAGGGGAGGGCGGGACTAGTTTGTGAACGAAACACTTCTCGAAGTTCTATGTAAACTCTAGAAAAACAAAATCCCGGACGTTTGTGAAATTCCACCCGGACATTTTTTTAAGTCTAAAAAAGACGACATGTCCGGGGAAAAGAGGACGTCTGGTCTCCCTAGTAGCTATAGGTGTCATATGCAGACATTTGCATAGGTGCCAGCTAACTACTTTCATGTATGAATGAAGTGAATGTGGGCATGAATGTGCGGGGAGGGCATGGTAGCACATTTTGTAACCTGGGGTCTACCAAGAATCAATGGGCGCAAGGCAAGAACACACCCTTGGTTTCATTTATTGATTTATTTCAGTATTATTTTGCTTACAGTGCATTTATGTATCTGCTGTGAATCAATTTTAAAGATTTTGTCCAAAAAAGCTTTCTCAAAACTATATAAAACAGTGTCTCGGAAACCAGCCCCTGTCAGTGTATTTCATGTAATCACTTATTTCTTGTAGCTTTTATAGGTTTAAACACAGTTGCCGGGTTACTGTCAACACCAGTGTGAACAGTTTTCACTGAGAATGTGAACAATAATTTCACACCAAACACCTCCAAATGACTGTATTTGTATTTCAACTGCAGGTTACAAACATTGAGAGTTTGGTAGAATCTGTTTTTAAGCAGCTACATACATGCATTTATAAAATACCATCTGTCTATATAATCTAGGAATGGTTTGTGTAAAGTGGCTCATTCCCTAGCCTGCAGGAATGTCGTCTGGTGCATTGGTCGTTCCTGTTCTTCAGAAGTTAGAGATGAAGGCTCTGCCTCAGTGCAATTAACTTTGGATGAGTTTATACTAATAATAGATGCTGATAAATTATTCACCAGGCCTCGCTGTGCACTGCAAACCCAAAAGCTCCTCGCCATGGCAACAGTTTGTTGAGGTGTTACTTTCCTCGGCTGGACAGCTGTCTGGTCCTCGTTTCTGCGATGTGGTTAGTTCGAATATTCTCCTGCATCTTATTTATGCTTCAGAAAGCATTTTTTGCAGTTAGAATATGACCGGTAGAAGTGTTTTGTATTGCAAATTTATATGATTTATGTTCATTTTATGGAACCTGTATCATAAAAATGTAGTTAAAAAAAATTTGATGTGTTTCATGTGTGAGTGTGCATGGCTATGTTACTTGCTCATTATGTGCATGGACATAACATTTTCTTTCTATAGATAGGCAAGGTCTAATCACACTGCACTATCCCAGACAACAGATGGCGCTCTTGTATAGAGAGTTTATTTTTCCTGAAGCGCTGCACTGCAAATATACATAACCTCTAATTGGTTAGAGTACGTCTATATGACATGCATTGTACAGTAAAATTATGTTGCGAAAACATATAATATCACTTTCACTGACTATATCATTGTATTTAGCCTATTATTTATAGCTTTTTTTTTTTTTTACAAAGCATCATATCCAGTTCCATGAAAACCATTTCCATTCCACAGAAACCAGAACGTGTACTCTTCCTTTAATGAGTCTTACAGTTGTCCAATGTACTTTAAAGGGCAAAACATTTTTTAAAAATGGATTGATATTAATTATAAAAAAAACACAACACTTTTTCAGTGCTAGCACATTCATTTGTGGACCTGGAACTCTAACAATTGCACACGGTGTGAAATAATGTTTATGCGCTCTCACTGCTTTTTATTTTCCGCACCCAAGCACACATTCGTCATCAGACTGTGGCTTTTATTTTCAGTAGAGGCACATTTTCACAGCACAGTTCAGGACAATCTCACAAGCCGTACAGATCAATCGAATATGCAGGCAGGGATTTTCCTTTAAACATACTGCACATATAAGTTTTGCCAACACTTCCAGACAACTCAGCAGCTGAACCGCTATGTCTGTGAGTAGACCAGTGATCTCTTAGCCATCTCTCAACTAACATATTTAAGCTAATCATCCTCATAATGAATTAATCAGCTGGACTAGTTTAATTGAATTTAAGCTGTAACTGAATTCTTCAATCTACGATGGATCTCTTGTGGGTGACCACTGTTATACGTTACCAGGAAGAGAATTCAGGGCTGTGGACAATAGCAGTGGGATTGTTTGTCATGGTCAGCCCCTGTTGCATCACCAAACATTCATCAGTGCTCTATCTGTTTCATTAATACATAGACTAAGCTTCCTGATTAGCAGAGATTACGGACTCTGAGCTGAGAAACATAAGATTGGAGTCAAGATGTCTACAGTCTTCCTGGTTTATGGTACTATAAATATCAAGCAGAGTACATGTCTGGCCTCACTGTCTCTGGGTGGGTAGGTTAGCCCTCCCTCTACCCTCGGCATGATCCTAGCCATCTCTTAGCTGATGCAACGGAAATGGGGTTTAGTGTTCTCATCCAAGAGTGTTGAGCTGTGAGTGCTGCAGAATTTGAAGCAGTTCTGTCGCCCTACAGATAATGAATGAATGGAAAAAAAAGTGTCCAGAGGCATTCAGGTTGAAAATACTCTATAGCCATTGGTTAGTGTTTATGTTGCAGTAACTCCTGCACTATAGGGAATATAACACCTTAGTTCACACTTGTTATCATTCATTCACGCTTACCTTGAAAACAGAGTCGTATGTATGTCTTTGTGTGTGTGTGTGTGTGTGTGTGTGTGTGTGTGTTTTTTCTCTGCATTTGTTTATGTTAGTGTGTTTGGTATTTAGCTGAAGGTGTCTCCTGGGTATGCTGAATTGCAGTTGGCAAGACTGACCTATATTTCAGGTTTGGCCACACACACACACACCTATTTGTCAGTGCCTACACTGGTTTAAAAAACATAACAGCCTACGTTGGCACATCAAAACATTTAACAAGAACGTGGCAATACTACACTTTCAGTGATTAGATGTTCTACCGATAGAGCTCAGTCATTTACTCTGGAGACTGTCTGCATATTATACCACAGATATGAAATAAAATATGTTATTTATTAAAATTTATATTAAAATACTTCAACAGAGTCACCATTCTGTTTCTATTTAAACCCTGTAGCATTTGTAGTTAAACTCTTACTTCGTTATTCAGTTGGAAATATAAATGTTTAAAACGTTCAGTAGGAATGAAGCTTATAAGTATATATTTTATTTATTGCCTTTAAGTGGATGTAGCCAAGTTAGCTGTCACATTGGTTAGGCTTCAGGAACTCTACTGAAGGCCGGTATGTCAGATCAGCCAGTAACAAATAGAAAACAAAGAGAAAACAACAAATCACTTTTGATTTCCACAAGTGTGGGATCAATGTAGAGTGGCATTCTGAAGGATGAAATATCACTGTAGACACTTGAAAAGTGCTGTATAATTTACTGTCTATAACAATAAGTGCCAATCTAACCAGATTTCAGTCAAATAGAAATAGGAAAACAGAGACGGCAGGTCTAAGCTCTTTTTACTACAAGTGTCATTGCAGACTTGTTTTATACAAAGAGACATATATGTTAATATGTTTGTTACAAATAAAGTGTGCCATGCTGTGTACAAATTTCAAATGTGAGAAATTATATCACAAATCTCACTTGAAATTGAGTCCTAGTTAAATGTTAACTCCTACGGTACTGTATAATTGTTGAGTCTTGCTTGCACAGTGCTTTTGATTCACTCAGCGATGATGAAAAATAGCCATATACTAAAAATGGAAACACTCAGGTGTGTACGTCCATTAGAAAGTGGTTTTCCTGGCACACAGAAGGTCTTTTCTTCAGCAGCCTAGTGAGCTTTCTAAAACAGAAAACGCCTTAAAGCACAAACACAGCTCTCTTGTATTGCTCATGTGGGTCAGCTGTGGAAAAAACTCTTTCACTTAGGTGTGGACCACTTTTGTCTCGTTTGGACGTGCAGATGGAAAGTGGCAGAAATGGTTTACAAGAATGCCTCTGTCTTTATTTATGAGCTGACATCTATTATACAGCAACCACCGAGACCTATAACAGGTCTGTGTTTTTGAGTGTGTGTGTGTGTGTGTGTGTGTGTGTGTGTGTGTGTGTGTGTGTGTAGGAGTCGATATGAACAGCCCAGTGTAGTGATCCTGAATCTCTAAACAGTAAATACAAGCTAGTTGCTGTTATGGTGGAAGTACCAGCAGGCCTGTAGGACTTCCTGCTGAGTCTGGGGGAGAGACTCACCTTGACGATCTTTCCAAAACAGAGTAAAATTTTAGCTCAATTACTTAGTACATTACATGTGGGTCCTACAGGAGAAGAACTAGTGACAGCTCCTGTTCTCTCTTAAAAAAAATGAGAGTTCTTTATAAACTCTTTACTAAATCTGACTCAAAGAAGCAGTTGAAGGTTTAGATGGTTATTTGCGTCTTAAAAGGACACTTCTTCCCTTTGACAGAAAAATGATCGAATGATTCTTTCTAGCAGAGCTTTTAAAATGGTTCACAAAGCCACAAAGGCTTCCACCATATTAAACCTAAATTTGAGATTTTTTCCTAATTTTACCTGGCTCTTCATGGCTTCATGTCAATGTAAACGTGCAAATTGTTTCTTAGGAATATATTCTTAAAGTGTAATAAATATTTGCACTGTTTTACTAGTACTGCTCCTCTTTATGTAGAATGTACAAGATTATCTTAAAATGGGTAATTCTTAGGTAAGTTTCTCTGACAAATCCTAAGGCTAACATGGCTCCTTGCTCTCTTCATATCTGAGCATCCTTATACTGGGTCTTCATGCTAAGTAAACTGTGTGTTCCATCCAAGCCTCAAACCAAGTAAACTTGGTGCTCTTTCTGAGTCTCAGACTGTGTAAAAAATTGCACTTGTTTGGAGCCTTGCACTGAATATACTTGTCACTGGTTCAGATCCTCCACGTGTGCCTTTTGTTATGTATCTATAAATGGGCATGTAACTCAATTTTTGCTACACGTGTAAAGGCTGAAATGGGGAGTCGATCTCAAATATATATATTTTTGGGCAAATTCAAAATCCAAATCTCAGTAAACCCTAAAGATCAGTGAAATCACAACCATTATTCAAAGTAAAAAGCTAAAAAATAGTTAGCTTCTCTCTCTCAAGGCTGTGTGTAGTTCCATGGTAAAATAACACTTTGTTCTCCATTGACATTGAGGGCTCTCAGTCACATGCGTTCTTTAGAATATTGGAACCCGTCCCACATTGCTCTTTAAGAGGTCTGATAAGAGCATATAGTGATTTTTTGAAATGTTTATTCATCTGCTTTGTGTTTTCATCATGTAACTCCCAATTTAAATTTTATACAAAAATATTCAATATATAAAAATGTGTTCCCAGGGGCTTTCAAATTTAAATACACCTCTTTTTTTTACCAAAATGTGGGTGATGTTTTCTCTTTGCTACAGTTATCCAGCTTAATGTGAAATCCCAAATTATGAAATATCCCCTGGTTCCATTACCTTACATGCAGTTCCTTAGTTTCAGCTACTAGAGCTACTTGACATACTTGACCTTGGGATGTATAAGAAGATAGGTGACATCTGTTGTTAGCTGTTGTTAACAATATATTGCATTTGTCCACAAAATCACACTTGAACCACTTTTATCTGCTTTGTGTACCTAAGAGTACTTGGATTGTGTCACCAACTTCTGAGAGTGGAGATGGAGAATTCTGTGACATTTTTGATTGAGAAATGAAATCAATAATAGGTGACCTTTGGCTCTCGTGCAGTTATAGCCTAGTGAAAGTCCTTTGGCTCAAGTTAAAAGCATATAATATCCTGGAGATAGCATGCTCAGTTCAGCTGTGTGGAATTCATCTGACTTGAGGAAATGGCTTGTTTGTGATAGCTGCGAGTTAGGGGGGAGTTTCTGAAAGTTATATACACTCTGGCTGACCACACACTTCCTCCCTCTAAACAGAAGACAATCTCTCTCTCCCTCTCTCTCTCTCTCTCTCTCTCTCTCTCTCTCTCTTTCTCTCTCAACTGTAAGAAAGAGGGAGGGCCCGTTTATCCTCAACCTGCCCATTTCTGTGAGCCGCGCTCTAACTGGCTAAACTGCCCTGACAAGTGTAAGGAGGGTTAAAACACATTCAAACTCATACTCACACACACACGCTCAAGGGCCGCAGCACGGGATAAAAACACAACTGTCTCTCTCTCTGTCTCTGAGGAGAACAAGAGAGAGAGTGAAAAAAAGAAAGAAGTAACAAACAGCAGGAAATAAAGCAGGAGGTCAGGAGCAGACATCAATGCCTCAGACAAACAGTCGCTGAGGGGCGGTGTTGGCACGGCGCCAGCTGGACATGCCAGACCCCGAGCAGCTGAACTCCACAGAGCAGGATGGGGTCACTTCTGAGCAAATGGCCAGCTTGCCTGTGGATCTGCGTCTGACTGGAGATATTCGCGGGAAGTTTAAGAAGATGCGCTCCAAGAAGAGGCCCACCATTCTGGCATGTAGGTGCTGGTCAGACACGGCTGTGTTTAGTACTTCATACTGGGCTCTGTCGGTCAGATAATCTAAGGTCTTTATGAGGTGGTTAGATCTACACTGTTAAATGTAATGACATTTAGATGGATATTGACTGGGATGGATGCTTTCAGAGCTGTATACAACTAAAATATTTTGTTGTTGTTTTACAGAAATGCCTCTTTAAAGGACTAGACATTGGTTCTTAAGGGAACCAGAAACCATTCTTATATAGCATCAGTCAAAACAAACAAACAAAAAAGGACCATAGAAATGGTGGCATAGAAATCACTGGTTGTAAGTGATTTTGTGGTCTTAATTGACCAATCAGAATCATCTCAAGACCTGCAGATTAAAAAAAAATTTGCTTAAAACAATAGGCTGCCATTTTTCAAATGATTAGATTTGACTGATATTTGATGGTGTATTTATTGTATTGGAAAAAAGCGGACTATGTAGGAGGTGATGAGCAGCTACAGTAAACAAAAAAAAAAAAATATATATATATAAGTTATTGGAAGGATCACTTTCTATAGGGAGAAATGTATACTTTTTTAATTGTCTATTTGTATAAACTCTCTCTCTGTCTCTGTCTGTACACACATTCACTCTCCATTCTCTCAGCTCCATTGACCATACAGGACCACTTTGTAGTTCTACAATTACAGACTGCAGTTCAGCCCGATCTCCGTGTTCTTCAGTGGTCAGGACCCCCACATACCCATTTTTGCCTTTAACTCAGAGACGTGTTCAAGAATGTGTTATTTTTGAAGTATTTATTTTATTGAGTACACTCTTGGACACATTGGTTTGCACAGTGACAACTCTTCAGATCACTTTGCCAGGACAGACGTAACCAACAATTTGCAGCTACAACTCTCAGGCCAGTGAGAAATGCCCCACTATCCAAGCATGTTTATAATGGTTACCTCAAGAATTTCACATATCGATACTAAAACACCACGTTTACACCTCGTTCACTGTGTCTTTCTACACACACATCACTGGCAGGTACCACTCCAGAGTGTGTGAGACATAACGTTTTGAGAACTGCTTGGTAGCAGCTACATTTCTTTATAGAATCATACTGAATTGAAGGTGCGTGATAGGTACATCTGTGAAAGTGGTTGGACACCCAGATGACTGTGGGTTGGTGTGTCGTGAACTGCCCAAAAGAAACTTTATTGCTCAGTAGTTTCTCATTTATGGCTCAACAGTAGACCAAAATGTGATGTTGATGCACTTATATCTCAGATACTAATGTCAAGTGATTTATCATATCAGAAAACTGAGAAGGGGTTCAGTTCCTGTCTGTGGACTTCAATAACATCTCTGCTAATATTTATGAGAAGGATCGGTTGAGGTTTCTGGGCTCTTTTCTCAAGAGAAACACCTGAGCAGCAGGAGACTTGGGCCTATATCTGATCTTACAGCTGTCAAAGAGAAACTACACTTTTTAAAGAGATCTCTTCTTTGGTGTTGTTCATCTAGTAATTACATGGCTCCCTTCAAGTAAGGGATACATGGCTGATGTGAAGATTCTTTTCAGTTTTAGTTTTGGAGAAACATCCTCTGAAACATCAGTCTCCAGACCCCATTTTTAGCATGTGTGTTAAAGTCAGGTGGTGTTGGAATAAAATAAGGAAGACTTCTGACCAGTGCCGCTTAGAGGACGAGTGTGAAAATAAAGTGAGGCGTTTTGGAAAGACTTTGAAAATGAGACAGAAGTGAAAGTGAAGATAAACATGGAAGGACTGTGAAGAGGAGAAGGAGGAGGGAGGGAAGTGTCGGGAGGAGAGAAGGGCAGTGAGGGAGTACAGTTGCTTCTGATACACCACAGCGTCTATGTTACTCAGACATTTCTCACATTCCTGCCCTTCAGTAGAGCTAGAAAATGATTTTAATAAGTGCTTAACATGACTTCAGAGCTCTTTAGCCTCACTGCTAATGACTTAATCACACAACATGCTTACACCCCACTTTTACATTTCTGATCTAATCAGAGTGGGGCCTCGTCACCGAGGGGCCGCACAGTGAGATTCCTTTCAAACTGATATCTTGTATAATGTATTTTCATAGGTTTTTGAACATCTATTTTAACCACTGAATCAATTTTTATATAGTTATATAGTTTGTCCTCTTTTGCTGCAGCAACAGCTTCTACTCCTCTGAGAAAGCCTTACACTACACGTGATCTGTGTCCTTATTTATAACATTTCTGGTTTTATTCTAATCCGACAGTTGTCTGCAAAATGTCTCAAAAGAGCTTTTAGTTCGTTTTGGTGAGCTAATTTTTAAAAATTTTTATCCTGTTAATGTCTGGAACCCTGCCCTGTGTGTGACATTCAATCAACTCACAGTTCTCGTATTGCACAGATCTGATTGACTGTGTAATGTCACGTGATATGTACAACGTATGCAACTATTCTGTGAGTTTCCTTGACTGCTAAACCTGTACTGTAATGACTAGAAAAGTTCATTCATTCATTGTCTTTAACCGCTGGTTGGGCCCAGAGCTTACCTGAGATCACTGGACACAAGGCAGGACACACACCTTGGAGGGGGCGCCAGACCTTCAGAGGGCAAATCACACTTACATATTCACTCACACACTCACACCTATTGACACTTTTGAGTAGCCGGTCCACCTACCAAACAGTGTTTGGACTGTGGGAGGAAACCTGGAGCACCAGGAGGAATCCCACGCGGAGAACACACCAAACTCCTCACTATTGACTATCAATCTGATACCAATAGCAGATTTCAGGATATCAATAGTCTGTTATATTGTCTCTTCAGTGAGTCTTTCAGATTTTTGAGACACTTTGAAAATAAAGAGATAATATCCATGGAAGGAAGCTAAATGTGTAGTAATTCCAAGGTATGGAAGTTGTGTTCGTATTTTGCCGCGACAGAATGCAACTAGTGCAGCATTTAACGAATCAATTGCTTATCCTTTGTATCCCGGATGTGTACTCTGAATTTTTTCATTCGTATTTTGGCATCTGAATTTGAACAAACTTCTGAATATATTTGAATTTTTTTATCTGAAATTATTAACCTTGAATAATAACAGTGAAAACGTGTTCTTGAAAATTCACAAGTTCAATTCAAGAGCAATTATATTCAGATGCATAATTGCGAAGCATAATATTCAAAGGTGGAAATCTGAAGACTTAAATTCAAAAGTAACAACTTTCAGATGCATAATTTCAGTGCAAATAAATCAGTGCTACCAATTCAAAGGTGGTAATATTTCAAAGTCTGATGAGACAGATTTGCTTCCATAGTTGACAGTTGACTACAAGTTGCAAGTATATTTTAAAACAAAACATTTCTCAATAGTTCATAATTTATAGGTCCAGGTCTGGATAGGACATCTGGGCCTGGACCGTGGTCTGTCTATTAGTGACCTCTTCCCTAGAGAATGAAGTTCCGCTGCTCCACAGACCAATTCTGGAAGGTTATATACACCTTTATATAGCCCTGCTTTTGTTTGTTTCCCCATGACCTGATACTTGGCATTTGACTGCATCTTAGTTTGAAATGCATGGAAAGTGTTGGCATTCTCCTGTAAGTGATTGGTCATGTTCCATGATCCTAACAGTGTTAAGGATTTCTGTGCATTAACGGCTCTTCCTCATTTTGCATGATTCGAAGCAAATTCAACCCATCATTCTCTGCTTAAGCTGTGGCTGGTTAATGGTTTGGTTGAAAGACTGGGAGATAATTCAGCCTGTAAATTATGTAATAATCTGGCCCAGTGGGAGACCCAAGCAGTGGCAGGCAAATCTGATTAGATTAACACTGCTGGACAGTCCTGAGGTCACAAACTGTGAGTGTGCTGTCATTTAAAATTGAGATATGTTTTCTGTGTTTTGTGTTAAATCCCACAGTTTTGTCTGAGGGACATCATAAAGCCAGTAGTCCAGTCAAGTCATTAAAAGGCTTCTATGCACAAAGTCATTGAGGAACCACTGCTGATTCTCTAAGGATCCATTCTGTAGCTGGTTCTGTAAAGGAACCCTTTGTGCAATGTGGTACTTTTGCTCCTGGGTTCCCCCCACAGTTTCTTCCCTGCTTCCAAATATTGCATAGTGCAGCATCTGTAGTGCTGAGCTCAGAGTAGCAACAACAGAGGCTCAGGGCATAATCCTATGTCATAAGAGAAGCACTGTTGGGTTCCTTCAATGTGAATATGAAGTTAAAAGAGCGTTCACATAATGTGAACATTGTGTATTGTTCTCGTCTAAAATTGGTTCTATAAAGTGATACCATATCAGCACCAATGTTGGATCCATATAGAACTTTTTAATGTTTCAGTCTTTGGAGAAACTCTTAGAAATCAGTTTAAAAAAATGACATAATGTAAAAGTTCTAGGAAGAGAACCCCTAATGAAGTTTTCATTATGTGAAGATCCATTTGACATGTTGAAGATATTATGTTTGACCATGGGTCCTTAGGGAAACAAGTGCCTGTTTCATGGCATTTGCTGAAAAAACACTCAGGGCACTTTGTTTTATCGGAGATATGGAGAAGTAAACCACACTTATATTGAAATCAATAGTGAAAGCTTATGAGGGAGATTCCAGTGCTGCTGGACCCTAATGCTTTAACCCTTATAAGCATTTCCTCCATTTATTAGAAGCCCGGGAGGATTTCCGTTCACCTGAGAACAATAGAGACACTCTCTGTTCACTGCAGCGCAAATGGCCTGCTCCGCTGGCCCACAAACAGCAGCCACCGTGTTATGCAATGAAGGTCAAGTAGTGTGACAAGTGTGTGGATAGAGAGGGGACTGAGGAGATTTATCTCTCTCTCTCTCTCTCTCTCTCTCTCTGTGTGTGTGTGTGTGTGTGTGTGTATTTATGTGCATATCAGATGAATCCGTTATTATAGTTGCCTTCAGAGTCAGCTGTTTTTGTAACCAAAATCTACCCTCAAAAACAGGTTATTGGAACATTCTAGTTACACAGAGAAACCCAAGGCTAATCAAACTTACTATAATTTGAGAGCTGAAAGTCCAAAGAAGTCAATGTGTGAGACAAATAAACCCTTATTTTTAGCTGAATCACTGAACAGTTTTCACTTTTGACTTGCCAGTTTAGTTTTTGGACATGAATTTAGACTGCTTTTGTTGTCGATCCGTTAAGCAGCTTTTGACGAACACAAATCGACAAGCTAACTCCTGCTGAATGATGTCATTGCTATGATTGAAATTGTTTTACAAGCTCCATGACTGGAACACAAGCAACTAAAGGAGGCCATTCAAAATTTAGAAAAGTTGGTAGGAAACTTTTTATTTTGCCTCACTGATGTTGTGTTTTTTGTTAGTACAAAATGTATTTACGTCCAGACCCAGACTGCAGTCTGTCTGTGGTTCATAGATCACAGAAGTATTAAGGCCCCTGGTCAAATAACATGATGTTGAGTTTGTTCATTCATTCAATTATTGTCTGTAAACACTTATCCAGTTCAGGTTCACGGTGGGTCCAGAGCCTACCCAGAATCACTGAGCACAAGGCGAGAGCACACCCTGGAGGGGGCACCTGTTTTTTGAAGGCCGACACACACACACACACACACACACACACACACACACACACACGCACACACATTCACACCTAAGGACATTTTTGAGTCGCCAATCCACCTACCAACATGTGTTTTTGGACTGTGGGAGGAAACCAGAGGAAACTCTAACAGACAGTTGACTAAAAGTTACACCAGTTAAAATAAAGTTAAAGTAAATATTATAAAACAACACATTTCGCAATAGTGTAGTTCATGCAGCCCGGGTCCGGAGGCACCCTACCCCACTTTTTTGTTAGAGTTAGTCCCCCAACACATTAATAAAAGCAGCAGATGAAAGTGCTTCTTCTCTAATCTGTGAATAATATATATATTATATTTATATATTATATATACATAGTCTTTGTGGGGGATCTGGTATGTAGTGGTTAGTGGTTAGTACCACAGCACATTAATATGCATGGGGAGCAAAGGCTAAAAGGTCTGGTTTGATCACACAGACTTTTGTAGCACAAATTGCTGGAAGCGTGTACGTTAGCAGCGAAGATAAAATGTTGTCATAAAATGACAAAAATGAAGCTGTATAATGCCAAATAATTAATAAATGTACTATTAACATCAGTCTGCACCGATACTGTAAAAATCTCTGCGATGTTCGAGTTTCTGTATCTGTCTGAGATATGGAGATATATCAGTGTTTTTGAAGAAGAAAGACCCACTTCACCAGTGAAATGAACTGATAGGACATCATTGATTGGTTGTCTCTCTTGGGGACTGGACCACAGACTGCTCCCTCTTGTTTCATTAAATGGTCAGCATAATTATGTGAGGAAAAAAAGCTGACATGCTGGTAATCTCAGGGTGGACGTGTCTATCTCAAATCCTTCCAATTGATGGACATTTGAACAAAGTGGGGAGTTAACGCCTGCCTCCATTTCTTTATTCCACGTGATGTCAGCCAATGAGGAAAGCATTCTTTTAATAATCAGCACTTTTTTTTCCTCAGAGATATTGATTTTAGCCGCTGGGGGTGTGGGGGTGGGTGTGGGGCAGGTGTACGCAGTGTCCATGGTGACCTAGCATGTGGTGAATGTTTGGGATTCCTGAAGATGGGCAGTCAGCTGATTGCTCTCAGTGGCATCAGGAAGGAGGCTAGTGTTGCTGACTGCACGCAAACCAGAGTTCGTGGAGGTTATTGGAAGCTGATGTGGGTGCAAAAGTCTGGGGGACACCTGCTCATGCAAAACTGTTTAGGTGGTTTGTGCCTCTGTGTTGCAGGGTCAGACTCGACTGTTCTAAAAAGGGTTTAATAAGGTCTTAAGACTAAAAAGAGTTGTTTAAAGGGTGTAAATTCAACAATATTAGCAAAAAGATCAGAATGAATAAAACATAAATATATACCTGAATGTGATAAAATTACAGTGTATCTAGAAATCTGGCTATGGATATCCAGTTAGTCCGGCCAGCCTCTGGACTGATAGTAAACGTCCCTTTCTGGCCAGAGATCCAGGCAAACCGAGGTTATAATTAACCACGCAAGGATAAGAGGATTTCTCCTCCCCGCTTTAACCCGCCTGCCCACCAGCAGCCTCTCAGCCAGCACTGGAAAGCAACCTGCCTCTTTAGAGTATGAGAGAGAGAGAGAGAGAGAGAGAGAGAGAGAGAGAGAGAGAGGGAGAGGAGGAGGGGCAATGTCTGTTCTTGGCAGCAGTCGCGTTGTTTCGCATCACTGTTGGGCAGCAGCAGTGGCAGCAGCACTCTCCACCTGCCTGCAGCAGGCAGGAGGAGGAAATAAGCACCAGAACCAAACAACACTGACCACCGACCACTGAAAGCTTAGACTAAGTGACCCTCAGCCTGCAGCCATGGCCAGCCAGCAGGACTCAGGCTTCTTCGAGATCAGCATCAAGTCTCTGCTGAAATCCTGGAGTGGCAGTGAGTAACAGAACAGAGTTTTTATAGGACCTGAACTTGAGAATCTTTTTTCTGGTGATTTAATATGGCAAAATGGCTATATAGACCAATAGATAGAAATGGAAAATGTATTACTGTAGAATACAGCAGGGTTACCTAAAGTTTAGCAGCAACTCGTCTACAGTTGTGTAGATTAAATCTGTACAGAGAAATTCTGAACACTTTGTCCTAGGCCTTTAGTGGCCATTTTGCCAGTTCTGTTACTAACTTTACCAAACTGCAATCGGTTTAGCAGCAGTTTAAGTATATGAAACCTGACTCAGTAGTGAGCTGCTAGAGAGCAATGAGAAGTGAAAAACTGAAAATTTATGACTGCTGCCATATAGTGTAACATACAAAAAGAATGAAAGCAGTTTTAGAAATGTTGACTTCCTCGTTCACCTTGAAAGATGAAAACAATTTTATTGAAATATTATTTCAGCCTTTGGGGTTTGACTGTGGAACACCCAAGGACAGATACTGTGTTTTAAGGCAGCTGTTCTGTTTGTTTACAGATGTGTGTGTGATTTTAAGCAAATGTTCTTATTATGTTAGTTCCCATAATGATAGTCATTCATGAAATTCCTGTGCCATTGCATTATACATACCATCACTGTCAAAAGAAGAAACACATATCTTACTCCAAGAAATTTTGGAGCATTTCTATTGGTTTGTTCATAATGAAATATTTGCACAATGTGAAGTACAGCTGCTCTGTTTAAACGAACATTTGAAACAAAACCTTGAATCTCTACTTTTGTTGTTGTTTATTTTTGGGTATAACATGAAAACACAAGGTGCTGATTAATTTGTGTTGTAGTTTCAAGGTGTATGGAGCAATAGAAATTTTTGAGAATTGGTGGAATACTTTATCTATTTATTTCCACTGAAATTTACCACTTCATTTTGCTAATTTACCCTTTTGGAGATACAGTGGGGAAAATAAGTGATGAATCTGATGTACTGCCTATTTTGGAAGTTTTCCCAACTACAAAGAATGGAGAGGTCTGAAATTTTAATTGTAGGTACACTTCAACTGTGAGACAGAATCTAAAAAACAATCCAGAAAATCACATTGTATGATTTTTAAATAATTAATTTTCCTTTTATTGCATGAAATAAGTATTTGATCACCTACCAACTAGCAAGAATTCTGGCTCTCACAGACCTGTTAATTTATCTTTAAGAAGCCCTCCTATTCTGGGCTATTCAAGGCTGGGCTGGGCTACAGGACAGTAGGCAAGTAGCTTGGTGAGAAAGCAACAACTGTTGGCACAATTATTGGAACATGGAAGAAACACAAGATGACTGTCAATCTTCAAAATTGGCAGTGTATCAAATATTTTTTTCCCACTGCACCATCCATATCATTCCATCCAGATGAGATAAATGAGAAAAAATAACACCATTTTACTGTCGAACTACTAAGATAACTGGAGTCATTGTTTAACAGTAATTGCTACTCAGAAGCTTTCAGTCTGAAGGTTATTGTACTTTAGTTGTATTTTTCTTTGTTTTTTTTGGGGAGGTGGGATGGTGGCGGGTGGTATGTGTGTGTGTGTGGGGGGGGGGGGGGGTCTCATGCTCTTTTGACCCCTGGCACCACTGCAACTCTGTATCTCCTGTGTTTCCAAGGGACAGGGATAGATTTTTAAATAGCTCCTGTTCCATTCAGGGACTCGGCTAATAGGATTAGGGACGGTTCGGCTTTATTGCCGTCCGTTCTGTGCCTCAGTGCTTATATCATGCTTTTTTATATGAGCAGTTCTGTAATGAACATATGCGGGGAGTTTTATGTAGGGGGCAAAAGGGATTAAGGAAAAAAGCTTTTAATGCTTTCCACAGAAAGATGTTGCATAATAACATAGCTTTATCATGTTTACATCAAGTCAGTAATGTCTTCTGGCATACTTTCACTTGTAAAGGACTAGCTGAATAAAGTGATGCATTGATTGGACTTGAAGGGAAGATATGACATCATCCCAGTCTGTTGACTAACTGTTGTCATTACACATCAAAAGTGTAAGTGGAAAGAAATATTGTTGGTAGTTTACAAGCTTCATCGCTATATTCACTGGTGTATTTCTTTTTCCTTGAACCCTTTAAAAGCACAGCAATGATCTGTGAATAATGCAGTGAAATGCACTGCTCTTTTCTGTAAAGCTCCATCACCTGAGAGATCTGTCCGAATGCCTTGTGCATCTTTATATCTGAGGTTTATTCAGCGCTGCTGCCGTGGGCAGAGCTGTGGCTGACATGCTTTTTGGATATTGCTTTGTAATTCTCCCACGTTCCGGGGACACTCAGTGCTCCAGACGGCAGTGTGCATCATCCTGCTCACCAGCCTCTCTCTCCACCAATCAGCTGCAAGAGATGGACAGGCCTCAGCCAATCAGGGCTCGGCAGGCAGAGTGGAACTTGTTGAGCCTTCTCTGCTGCTGTCTGACGATGACCCAGAAACAGAACAAGTTCCTCTGTTTTGCGTGGCTTGATTTTGGTGCAGAGCTTTGTCTTAGACTCTAAGGAAAGCTGAATAAAGGCTGGTATTTGGGTGAGGCTGGTGAAGCGGGCTGTTTGTGAGAAGTAGACATTGAATTACTAGTTTTCTTCAGGGCATCACTATGAAATGTACATGAAGAGAAAGTGGTCCAAGCAGTTGGTGGGGAAATAAAAACACACACATGCATACATATATAGTTTTTTTTTTAAAATAACTTATCTGTTTTTATCAGCTAAGATCACATACATTTCTTAATCTGTTATATTGTTAAAGGGGGAATATTATGACAAACCATTTGTTCGTTGTTTGCGCTCATTTATTTGGGGTTCTGGAGCACATATAAACCTACGAACTAACGAAGTGAAACAACCCCTTTTTTTAATTAATTAGTTTTTTGTGGTCTGAAAACACGAGGGGGATTAAAAATGATAAATTTTGATTTATCAAAATTTCATTGAAAATGTCCCGCCTCCTTCTTCATTTCTCTCCGATTACACCATTTGACCCGTGTTTATGGGAGTCTGCAAAGAATAGGATAAATGGATCATAACTCACACAACAAGAGAAATAAGGGCAGTGATGAAATATGGTCAAGTTTGAATAGAGAAAAAAGAGAACAGAGTGAAAACAGCTAAAATCCAGAGCTTCTGCTTCTTGCTCCTCACTCCTGGGCTCTAGTACTGATTTGAGATGTGGCTTATTCTCTTTTAAAATGACAGGGGCTGAAATGAGCCATTCTCAACAGGGCTGTTTAGATGGGGAGAACACTGCTGTAGGGTTTGTTCCTTATTTTATTTTTACTAAAGCTTATCACAGGCATTTCATTAAAACAACACTAGGTAAGATTTGGTATTTTATTCTCTGGGCTCCTTCTACAGTTTAAAAATGTAAGTTAGTGTTTACAGCACTGTCCTGAAATCAAGTGGGATGGAGGGTGTCATTTCCTACCCTCCTTCAAAATTTACATAATATAGTTTCTGCAGTGCTGGGCCTGTTTAGTGAAGCCAGAGGCTCTGTACTACCTATTACAGGTGTGTTGATCATCACAATAATTTTGAGGCTGTAGATTTTAAGGTTAAAAATACCCCCAAGTGTTGCTTTAAGGCCCCAGATCTGTGTTAACCTGTAAAAAGGGGATAGAATACGTTCTCTGTAAGAATCTCCATGAGACCTGCGTAAGTTTGTTCTGTCTGATGACGTGCTATTAGCTATAATACCTCTTTTCTTTTGGTCCATGTTTCTACACTACAGCATTTTGTAAAGTGCCAGAACCTGTATATAAACCTTTCATGAGATTATTTTAAACTGTTTATCAAACCAGTTTTGGTCAGTCATGAAGCTGGCACAGTGTGAATAGATGGGATGTTACTTCCATATTAGTTAACTAAAATAGCCTCATAGCTCCAGTGCAAAGCTAAAGACATTATAAGCAGACACAAACATGTCTTGTCTGCTTGACAACATTTGTGGTGAGAGGAATAATGTGTGAATTTTATTCTTCTGACTGATCACACTCAGGGCGTGCTGACTCTGTTGTCCCAGATGAGCTCCTTTTTCCCCCTCCTTTTCTCTGAATCACTCAGACCACTAAAACATTTTTCAATATTTTTCAGTCTGATGCTTTAATCCCTCCATTTCAGACTGAGCTGTAATCTCTCTCTTCTCTTTCTCTCTCTGCTCTATTTCTCTCTCTCTCTCTCTCTCTCTCTCTCTCTCTCTCTCTCTCTCTTTCTCTCTCTCTCCCTTTTGTCATGCTCACAGGTGAAAAGTCTTTCTCACATCAATTGAATAGACTTGAGTATATTTTTTAACAAATTGTCCACTTTAGTGTTGCCAATATTTATGTTAAGATCTACTGTCTTTAGCTACGCAACATACTTTTGTCCAATGTGTTAGATAGTGGAGGCATAATGCAGGACAATGGCTGTACAATGTTTTGGATGGATCTGGACTTTGCTTTATTCATTCACTTTAAGCAGGCTGACAATTACACACAAGGGGGTGCCATTAGTCACAAAGTTGCAGCAAGTTGCAGCGACTTTGTTTTGACACTTTGTCCTTGTTCCGATGAGAACTCCAGACCTTTCCTCAGCCTGTTTTCAGCAAATTCTCCACTCTTCATTAGCACCTTATTCTGTTACAAGAGTCATAATGGATGATTGTGAATGTTGTGAGAAAGGCATTTGTGTGTCTGTGTGTGTGTGTGTGTGTGTGTGTGTGTGAGTGAGATCTCTTTGTTGCTCTCTGCTGTTTGCATGAAGAAATGGTGATTGTTCTCTAGAATCTCAGGTTTTGGTGCTGAGTTCTTACCACAACACCCAAAAACACGTACACACTTAAAACTGGAGCCTACCCTGAATCACTGGGCTCAAGGTGGGAACACACCCTGGATGGGCGTTCACAGGGCCAATCACACTCACACACTCACACCTATGAACGCCTTTGAGTCACTAGTCCACCTACCAACGTGTGTATTTCGATCATCAGATGAAACTGGAGCACCCGGAGGAAACCCATGCGGACACGGGGAGAACACACCAAACTCGTCACAGACAGTCACCCGGAGCGGGGCTGAAACACACAACTCCAGGACCCTTTTGCTTTTGCTACACAATTAGCATATGGATGGGTTATTAACATATTAATGTGGTATTAACTCTCCACTACATTCTTCAGTGGATTCAGGTTACAGTGGAGGATCTCAGGGGGAACTGGAGCTTTGCACATGGTTGGGCATTTGTTAGGTTACTACTCATACTACACAAACTGTTCAGGGTAGTCTGCTGAAGGTGCAAAAGTGTTGCTTTAAAGGGTGTATTTAAGCAAGATGGCCACATGCACTTTGACACAATGTGGCTAAATATGCCTCCCATAACTCACCTCACAGACACATTTGAAGTCAGGAGGAAAAACTATGCTAAGACTGTTATAGCGGCCTGCTTAGAGATGCTAAATGACAAAGTTGATCCCAGAATAAAGGAGATTTTTGGACTTCCAGTTGATTAATGATGCTGGAAGATCTCCTGTAAAAATATTTATAGAGTGAACAGTTAATAGTAACATCAAACACCATTTACAGTGCAGGAAGATATTTTTAAATGAATGCTTTTCCCATGCTTGTTCTTCGGTCCCTGATGTATGAATCTGGAGATAACACAACATGCTCTGTTTGATACTCTGTGTGTGTGTGTGTGTGTGTGTGTGTGTGTGTGTGTGTGTGCGTGCGTGTGTGTGTTCTTGCTCTGTGCTATGGTCCTCTGGGAGCTGCTGCATTCAGAGCTCTGATGTAATGCACTGTCTGAGCCAGCCTCTTGTTTGCAGAATCACATGTAGCATCTTGAGTTGCTTCAGTAACACACTCACACACACACACACACACACACACACACACACTCACTCACAAAGCTGAAAAAATCTTTTTTGATTTAATATTTAATAGTTACATTTTATAAATAAATACATACATCTCCCCAAAACACCATTTTGTCGTATGGAAGGATACACATTCCAAAGTCTCCAATTGTCCAATTGTTCTAGTTTTTTCAGCCATAGATCACAAATTTTCTGCTGTGGATACTCTTGGATTGAGCTGTAAATATTTAAATATTTCATCTTGAGTGAAAAACTCAAGTTTCTCTGTTTCTCGGTTTCTATGCAGAGTTTTAACCGAACCTGCTCTGCCTTCTGAACACAGCTATTACCTCTTAGTGGCTCCAGTCAGCTAACAGAACTAGCCTGGTTTCTGTTCTTCATCTAACAGACCAGAGCCTCTGTCAAGGCTTGCATTTTACATTGCTCTCTAATGGTGAGTCTTTTTTATTTCATACTTACAGTACTTAAATGAGATGGTGTAACAGTAGATAAGCTACTTTGAATATAATAAATAGACCTGCCCTGGGAAATGAACTGATACATCACACTGGTAAATTAATTTATTTTACACTTTTAAAATGTGTACTACTCTCATTAAGATTTCCTAGAATGGAAGTTGTGTAATGTTGTTTCTCTGTGGATTGTCAGAAACTGAACAGCTTATCTTGTGTATGTGTGTGTGTGTGTGTGTGTGTGTGTGAGAGAGAGTTACAGCGAGGTGTTTACACTGCTGGTAGGAGGCGGTGGGCTGGGTTGATGTGTCAGTATAGTGTGTACTCAGTGTTAAATATAGCCAGGCTGCTATGCCACTGTAGCATGTCACTCCTCCACACTTGCCCAGGCCTCCAGCTAAAAATTCCAGTCTGACCTTCACTCCTGGAAGCCTCCGCTCGATCCCACTCATACAGAGGGTCTTTCAGAGGGACCAGTCAGTGGGAAAACAAGACGCAGTGGATTTCAGCTTCATCCTGAGTGACCGGTAGTGTTCTGTAGAGCTCGACTGGGAATTCAGAGCGATGGAAGTGGCGTCTCGGGGCAGAGGAACTGCTGACTGCTGCAGGAATGTTTGATAAGGAACTTGTGAATCAGCATGGACACTGTACAACGCTGTCCCACCATGGATGGCACCGCTGTGTGCTGGAGCAAAGCGAGTGTGGTCAGCTTCATCAAGGGCCTGGGTATGTGCTCTCAGAGAGAGAGAGAGAGAGAGAGAGAGAGAGAGATTACAGCTCAGATGAGATTTACTCAACAATGCGTGCATCTTAACAGCCTTAATTTTTAATGTAATAACATAAATATCATGAGTGTATTGCATTGATTATAGAGTTATTTTATTGATTTATTGGAACTTAATAGCAGTGCTTTTATTAACAATATGAGTGCTGTCAAACATATGCTGTCATAGCTTGCATCTTCTTGCTTTTGTTGCATTAATACCTAAACAAACTGCAACCACATGAACATTTGCATACTCAGATTTATTTAGAAAACTTAAAATGAACCAAACAGTCTATCTGAGCAAGAGTTATCAAACGTCTGCAGATGACTTTAGAAACCTATGACGTAGACGCATTAAACATTTAGATTTTAGAAACTAGGTCTGATTCTGTTTGGATTAGCGCTGAAGCATTTATTTCCTTGAGATCACAGATGCAGTGAGGTGAATATAGTGCAGATATTTTACAGCAGTAACTCAGCATCACTGTGCCATTCTGCTCTGCTCCTACGAGGAGTGAAAAATACAGCATTGACACATTAAAATATTAGTCAAATCTAATTGTCTATCTGATGTTGTTTTATTACTTTTCATCACTTTTCTCTTTAGGCAGTTTTATGCAAATGCTTCAAAGACATAAACATGGCCTCTTTCTGTCGACACTACTGCAGTTTTTCTGTTTACTGGCTGTTTAACCCATTTGAAGAAAAACCTTCTGCTGAAATTATGAGCTTCATATTCTCAGTGGACACAACAATTTGATAAATTTGTTATTTGGGAAAAATTTGTAAATCATATATATATATATATATATATATAAACACCATGAAATATTGATTAAATAATTTGACTGAAACACTTCTCCCTACTTGTTATACCGACTAATGTTATTATCCCACTGATGAATCAGTAAGGCTTTATACCATTCTCCTTCAGTAGTACAGTTGCTCCTGTGTGTGTGTGTGTGTGTGTGTGTGTGTATGTATGTGTGTGTGTGTGTGTGTGTGTGTGTGTGTATGTATGTGTGTGTGTGTGTGTGTGTGTGTGTGTGTGTGTGTGTAAGAGAGAGAGAGAAATGTTGGAGTTGGGTGGACATGGCGCAGGATCATTATAAGTTGATATTGGGCTAGAGATTACACACCTTAAGACCTTGCTGTACGGCAGTGTCCTCATTTTTAGGAAGTCAGGATGACTTTCTGAATTCAGTCAAGTTCTGGCTCTGAAAGTTTGTACGTGGTTATAATTCACTAATATCTTTGGGACGAGTCGAAGTGGTTAATCATCCAGTACCTTGACCTCGCTAATCAAATCCTCACAGCAGTGTTTCAGTATACAGAGTAAAGGCTTCCCTAAAGAGCAGAGTAACCTCTGTAGCAAAAACAACAACAACATCCTATCCTGAACAAACATCCTATTCAAACTTTACATTGCTGAAAAAACAGTGGATTCAGCAGGCATTCAGAAATTACACTGATATCATGGAAATAATTGTGTTATAATTTTGAATCGGTTGGAACTAGCCAGCTTTATTTATTTTACATTATGCTGAATTACACAGTCATGCAAAAGTTGTTCTGAGCCAGTTCTTTAGAACTGTCCACTAAATAAGAATTGTTTTGGCCTATTACACTGAGGAATTTATTATTTCCCAGAAGAGGGAAAAAAAAATTGGCTCTGGAAATCAAACCTCCCAGCCCTAAGTGCTGAATCCCATGTCTGGTGGCCTTTATTTACCATTTAGAAGATAAGCAGATATGGAGATGTATCTGTTCACAGTGAGTGCTTTCATCATGTTGGATGTCTTATCTGTTGCAACAAAAGTAGTTGCTCCTCATGAAATCGCCATGCTGTTGTTCGCAGGGGAAAAGAGAAGTCTTCAATCACTGGCTTTCCAGCTCCCAGTTTATTGAGGGGTCTGTGATGGGCTGGTTTTCTCTGTACCGGCAGCACAAGTATGGCCTGTGTTGCGGTAAAAAACCCTTACATCAGCCTCTACATGGTCTAAACCTTCAGTTTTACTACAGGGTGATGATGTCATGTATCAGTGGCAAAAAGAGGAACACTCTAGGCGTCTCACTTCCTTTTTCTGTGCTAAGATAAGAGCAATGGAGGGTTTGTTCAGAGAAGGAGACGTGGGAGATGACAGAATGTCTAAAACAGTGGGCTGAGCAACAGATTTCTTTTCTGATTAACACATGCTTTATTATGTCATTTCCTCATATTTGAAGCAGAACAACAGCAGAGTCATTTTGTTTCTCATTTCGTATTTCATTTGAATAAATCCTATGAGTTTGGGGACTCCCAGAGGAAGAATGAAACCAGTCCTTATTGGCTCAGAAGACTTAATGGTGATTCTCCTAAAATTCCTGAGGAGGATCAATTCCATCAAACAAACAAAAAAAAGGCACACGGGATAATTCTGGTTCAAAATGATAATATTGATATTACAGAAATGTGAGATCATAGGCATTTTTTCCTCAGGAGAATTATCTGAGCAGTAGAAGTTTTTGTCTTTACTACTGAACTGGTTTTGGTTTAAGAGAAGCTCTCTGCTTTGATTTCTCTGCTATGGAGTTTCACTTCACTCATTCACCAAAAACAACAGTTCTTTTCATAGAAGGTACTTGTGTGTGTGTTTTTAACAGCTTCTCCTGGATACAGTAAGCCCCCAGTGGCCCCAGTATACTGTGCCCAGAGAGAGAAAGGACCCCCAGCCATGATGCCCATCAGCGTGGATCCTGAGAGCAGGCCGGGCGAGTATGTGCTTAAAAGCCTCTTCGCCAACTTCGCCACACACTCGGAACGCAAGATACGGATAGTCATGGCCGAGCCGCTGGTGAGTAAAGCTTCCATTTAAACTTCTTGAGCAGTGTTTCTGGAAGAGGCCTACACTCAACGGACACTTTGTCTGAAACCCCTGTTTTGTTCCCCTCTCTGTTAGAACAGCACAATTAGTGAATGTAGCTTATCCCTTAATGCACAGTTAGTGGTAGTCTTCCTCTAGCCCCTCATTAGTGGTCAATGACTTAATGGAATTACACCTAAACAAATTATTTTATAAACACTTGTTGTTCAGTTGTTTGTGTTTAGTTCTGTTGAAGTTTTTGCCACTTTCTCCTTTCCTCCTCTGAGTTGTTAATGTCTTAGGGTCAACCCCTAATCATCACATGTGCTGTAGTTAAACACAGCATTACAATCAGTATTTCTCCAACAAAGCCATTGTGCAAAAATTAGTCTGAGGAAAGCTGTCCAACGGCATTTAATTGCCAGACCGCAGACAAGCCTCACACTGCTCATACTGTGCTGCTTTACAACATCGAGAAGCATTGGCTTTTCACAGAAAAGGGATTTGCCTGTTCACCAGTGGTTAAAACTGAAACTGCATGGATTAAAATAGAAATCTGATGATGCTATCTTTCAGTCTCATCACATCCTGTATGATGTCATCTGCTTAAATTGTTTGTTCCCACGGTAGTGGGCATGAAAATAGGAGAAATCATTTGTGTATTTAACTAATGTGTAGAGGAATAGCACTGAGCATGAAGGCATAAAAGAGTCATTTCACATCTGCCTTCACTTAAAGTTTAACAAGAGAAAAAGGTAGACTTTGGTGCACTAAATGTACACTGATCAGCCATAACATTAAACAGATTTTCTTGTTTCTAAAATCACTGTCCATTTTATCAGCTCCGTTGACCATAGAAGAAAACCCTTTTACACTGGTCAGGACCTCTCCAACACCCTATAGATTTTTGTGGCGGATCATTCTCAGTGCTTTAGTGACACTGACATGGTGGTGGCTGTGTTTTGTTGGTACAAGCGGATCACCCTGATAGAAGACCACTGCATGCAGAAAAGCACGAAATAAACCATTTCTGTTTCAGCTTTGTCAGTATACTGGTGCAGTTCTGAACAGTTTGATTCCTTTCTCACTTTACTGTGCACTAGATAGACCCACACAACCTTCAATCAGTCCATCACAGTGCCCACCAGCAGCGGCTCAAATGTCCCTCCGCTGCTTATGTGACCACTGGCCTCAGAGAGGTATGGGGCATAGACCTGCCAGGAATGTCCGATAAAGCCAAGGCACAAAAACAGATGTCTGACAGAATCGAATTGAGGTGAACGGAGGTCATTGAGCCGGCTCGGAGGCAGCAGCTGTTCCGGTTGGACAGAGCTGTTGCAGGCTGGGGTTAGCAGAGCTGGCAGTGGACGCTGACAAGGGATAAAGTCACGCAAACATGAAATGAGTTAGGTTTCTCCTCACTGACCCAACACCGAGATTGATACTGGATGGACAGAATGGGTAAAATGTCCATTAAAATGTTAATAGATATATTTTGCTTGTTTTTGCTGATTGTAAGCCAAATATAATACTGATCTATGAAATCCATCTGTTCAGCCTACAGCAGTTTAGTCCTGTCCACTCTTATTGAGCCTTCATCATGGATTGCTTTCTAGATGTGACACAACACAGCCAAGGCACCCAGTCAGATCAGAGATTATTTACATATATCAGCCAAAAGACACAGTAGCCAAATTCCATCTGTTTTGACTATTAATATTCAGGAATGAAATCCTTGCTGCCTAGCTAACCAAGCAAGCAGTTGTTGTGAGGTGATCCTGAGTTGTTTTAACCGTGGAGGTGCAGCTAGGAGAGGCAGGGGAGGCCGTGCCTGACGTGTTATATTCCAATAAAAAATGATAGTAATGGAACAGAACATTCCAAAAGAAGCAAACTTCCTTCCAATTTTGTGTTCCACCTTAAATGGTGCTGCTGCAATATTTGGATGCATTGAGGTGCCAGTAAATGCTGTGATATTTAAGGTGGAATAAAAATTTAAGACCAAAGCCAAGCTTGTTTTTAGTAATCAGATCAATGAACCAGAAAACTTGGCCAAACAGTCGTTTCAACGTGTAAAGACTCTGATTCTGTCTTTTACCTTCTTTGCTAATGTGAGTGTAACTGAGCTCTTTGGCTCCATGTTAAAGCCTTGCCCGTTGAGTGTGCTGTTGGGCCCATTCTGATTGGCTGACTGAGTGACTGAGGTGGAAGGCTATTTGCTTGGTTTGCATTTCACAAGCATTTTGTCAAAGAACAAGCGCACGATGCCAGATAATGAAAAAAAAACAAAAACAAAAACAAAAAAATATATATATATATATAAATAAATAAAAAACGCAGGGAGGCACTGTTTCCCCCCTTTAACATTTAAATTTTGGCATTTTTCTTTCATTGTTTTGAAATACACACATGCACATACACACAAACACAACTCTTGACCAGGGTGGAGCAAGATAGGAACAAAACAAATCAGTGACAGGAGCACATGGGAAGTTCTACAAGGAAACAAGAGTGACAAAAACTAAAACGGATGGTAAATGAGAGCAAAATACACCAAGATGTTACAAAATACACAGGGCAGGAGCAGAACATGGCATTGGCACAGTTGCTGCATGATCACATAAAATGTTTATTTAAATTCGGAAATGAGTTTTCATCTAAATAAAGACACTCATAAAGCAGTAAAACCTAGTGTAAATGATATATCAATAGAGGTCTATGAAACAAAATTTGAATTATGAGCTCAAACTTGCATGTATGATTGGGAAATTTAAATTCAGACTTAGAACCATGTTGCATTTTGCATACTGAATTTCATTTTAATATAATAATATGCTTTCTTAAGAAACAGCCATTATCTCTGTCGCAATAACAAGGGCGTGCGAGTGCCAGAGTATTTATGACGCTCCCATCCTACAACACACATCATTGTCCAGAAGGATAAGACTGTGTAATTTATCTGTTTTCCTTTGTGCTGAATGAGTGAATATCTGAACTTAATTGGGAACAAGGCCATCGTGAGACAGAGATGCTCGAAAATTGAACAGGTTCATCCTTGGTCCATATATTTGCACAAAGTAATAATGAAAATTGGGCTTAGGTCTAATACACAGACTGTACTGAACCATCTCAAAAACCAGTGAATAAAACATGACTCAAATGTAGAATGTGATGTTAAATATAAGAAACAACATTACCTAATCCAATCAAGTTATAGAGAATTTAAGTATGTAATCTGTTGGGGCTTATATATGTGTAAATGTGGCTCTGTTTGTCCAGTGCCTAACTCGCCCTTGACCTCACTATACGTCACTGGTTGTAATAGGTCTTTAAATACTCAGAAGTCTGGACTCTTCTGTAGGGTATCTAAACAATTATTAGCTTATTATTACCAACAGACAGAGAAATATGCTCACATATGTGCACTGTGAAGGTATGTTTGCAGGGAGGTGATAATCTCAGGCAGGTTACTAGCACAGGCAGCTAGCACTTAAAGAAAGATTACTTTATATAGAGTGTTTAGAGCTCCTACAAGTCCTTCACAACTACTACATCATGCCCTGATCCCTACTTCTGCTCTAGTCTGAAGTTTATTGGCCACCTACTTCAATCACCCTACAACTACTGCAGCAAAATCATATTCTGAAAGAGTAGCTTTTCCTTCTTGTTGTCCAAAGTTGTCCAAAGAAATTCTGAAGTGATTAGTGATGATGACTACAGAGATGTGGAATATGAAAACAGCACGAGACATGGTGTAGGATTAGACCTAGAGGTTATGACCCTGATTTTCTTTATCACAGCATTCCAACCTTCATCAACCCATTCCAGACCTCACCTGCAAACATGCCAAGAAAGTTCAAAAGGTAGGAGGCCCAGAGGTGGAAGAGTTATTGCCAAAAGTTTGTCAACATCAGCTAATCCAAAACTCCTTCTGAACTCAGAGGGAGTCAAGTGTAATCAGTAGTTTGTCCACCTTTGCTGCATGAGTAGCTTCTACTCTTCTAGGATGTTATAAGACTTGGTGTTGGCACATTTCTATGAGGATTGAATGTTAGTGAGGTCTGGTGCTCATGTTTGAAAATGGGTTGTAGATCATAACAGCCACTCCTGCTCATCCAAACATCCCAAATGTATCACTTGTTGAACTTGTAGAACCAGACAGTGCAGTAAAAAAAAGTCAAGCAGTTCTTGTAATGTTTTATAGATGCTGAGAAAGTTGTTTGCCCTTTTACTTTTAATAAAACACATTCTGTCTCAGGTACCTCTGATGGATAGTACATTCCTTTTATTTTCTGTTATGATAGTCATAAAAGGCCAGCGGAACAATAGCTACATTAACCTCATACAAAACTGCATTTCAGAAGAGGAAAAGGGTGCTGCACTTTCTTCAAGCACAAAATCAATTTTGCCTTCAGATGACTTTCAGCTGCAATATTTATGAGTCCAAATCTAAAAGGCTCCTTTAGTGCTCTGAAGGAGGGAGAACTGAATTTAACGGCTGTGTGCACGTCCTGTCTGGCTTAGATGACTCGTCGCGGCTCTTTGACTCGGCCCTGCCCAAAGCCAACACAGAAAAAACTGTTTGATTGGAGTCTGGAAACAACATGACCTCCTTTGTGTGTGTTTGCCTATCAGACGAAAAAGCAAGACCTGGGCTGATGATAAAAGAGAAGCTAATGTCAGCTTTGTTTACTCAGACGCCGTAAAGCGGGGATGTTTGGTGCACACTGTCAGGTGGCGGGTTAATGAAATGCAACAGAAAACATTTCAAATGTACACAATTTACCCCTCAACCTGATTGTAGTCGGCCATCTCGTATCTTTGGGTCCTGACATGTGTTTTTTAGTTTTGCACTGGGGCTATGATACCAGCGAGTCATACCTCATCCACTAACATTGCACATGTGGTTTCTGGAACTTACTCTGAATTTAATGAAAAATGGACAAATTGAAATGCTGCAATATTCTCTTCATTGTCTTGTAAAATGCCTAGCGCCTATTTCTAATGGGTCTGGGCTGTATTTAAGTTTAGGTTTAACAGGGAAAGGTTTACAGACGTCCATAAAGTTTGCTAAGCTAGAGAAGTGAATGTTTTATGACTGATTGTTCACCAGGTTTATAATGATGTGTTTGGTTTTTACAGGAGAAGCCGTTAACAAAGTCACTGCAGAGAGGAGAGGACCCACAGTTTGACCAAGTATGTGTCCAGCTGAAGTCATATCTCTCTCTTTTTGTGTGTGTGTGTGTGTGTTTGTCTTTGTGTGTGTGTAAATGTCAGTACACAGGAGCCGTTCAGACTGACCTGCTGAGCCAAAGATTAATCAGCTTCTATGTATTATTGAAATGGTTATAGATCAGTCTGGCCTTGCCATAGAGACATTAGACTAAAGATGGAGCTGATGTGGAACAGTGAGGTTTTATACTTGGATTATGATCCCAAAGTCATGTAGAATAGAGTGGATACGTGAATGGTAGTTTGATTTATGAACAAGACAAAAAAGAAAGTGAGGATTTGATGGCAGCCATGTGAGGTTTAATGTGGTCAGATCCTTTAGCTGACATTTGGCATTAGGTATGGAACCCTTCAGCTCCTCCATTTCCATTTTGCTCCACTTCATGCTTTTCTGTGGAGAATATACAAGATGTATGAGAACTCTTTAAGATTGGTTGTGTAAAATCTTTTTTCTTTTGCAGTTAATCAGTACTATGAGTTCTTTGTCAGAGTACTGTCTTCCCTCTATCCTCCGGACGCTGTTTGACTGGTACAAGAGACAGAATGGAGAGGAGGATGAGTCCCACGAGTACAGACCACGTTCCAACACAAAGTCCAAAAAGTGAGACTCTCTATTGTGCTTTTTTTTTTTCTTGCAAAGCATCTCAATGTGATCCAGCTCAAAATTAGGTGAATGAAGTGATATGCAAGCATGCCCTGCTGTAGCCTTTCACCACTTCACAAACACATTTCATCTCAGTCTCTCTCTCATTATTTAATCATTGATAGCCTCACATCTTGATTTTCGATGTGGATTGTGCAGTTACTGCACTGTTAGGTCTATATTATTTACACGGTATTTACGTTGTATTGGTTTTATTTTAGTAATCTAGATATCAAAGTATATTGGGGGGTATGTGTAGGTCATATGCAAATACTACACCATTTTGTATAAGGGACCTGAGCAGTTTATATGATCCTCTATGCCCTTAGAAACAATCTATATAACTTTATAAATCCTGATGGAAATTTCATTAAATATTACTGATAGACAACACAATGGTTGCTTTAATGTTTAGGACCATTGGGGTCTTTTAACTAGTGCCAGAGAAATGAAATGCTTTGAAAAGTACATGAAAGTCCATTTCACAGTGTATTTGTGTACTGGCAGAACAGCAGTGTAGTCGCCTTATTACAGTTTTCACCTACTCTCTGGGCAAATTGACTCAACAGTGAAAATAGCCCGGTGACATCAGACACACGGCCCAGCGCTGAGTCACTGAGCTCAGACTCAGACTCGAGGGCAAAGCCACGTTCCCCACTGATAAATGATATTTTAATCTGTGATTGAGGATGAGAGCGTTAGGATGAACATAGCTCACATAATCTCTTCCTCCCTCCCTCTCTCTCCCTCTCTTTCTGTTTGTGTGTTTCTGTTTCTCTCTCTCAGTGATGAACAGCAGAGGGATTATTTATTGGAGAGGAGAGATCTGGCCATTGACTTCATATTCTCTCTCGTTCTTATAGAAGTTCTCAAACAGGTACTGTTGGACAGGACACACAGTCAGACCAACACACACAAGTCACCATTAGCTTTTAACCATTCACTTGCACCATGTGGTACTGTATGGATAACAGTCAGGAATATTCCAGTCTAACCTTTAACCACTCCGCTCGGTTCTGCTGGAACCACATGTACTAATCGTTCATCAAATGTGCAGAAAAAGATTTTTATTATGATTGGAATTTGATGAAAAGCTATTGTGGTGGATAAAAACAAAACAAAAACAAAAACAAAACATCCTTTCCAGCCTTTTCCCCAAGTTTATGGCATATTTTACCATCAAAACTAACTTTAGCCTTTCAATACAGAACAGAAAGGATTAATATTGGCACTGTGCATTTAATAATTCATTTATGATTGTTTGTTTGAAATTGTTCAGACTGACTACAAAAATAATCAGTTGAATAGGAAAGTTCTAATGATCTCTCTCTCTGTCTCTCTCTCTCTCTCTCTCTCTCTCTCTCTCTCTCTCTCTCTCTCTCTCTCTCTCTCTCTCTCTCTCTCTCTCTCTCTCCATAACCAGATGCCTCTCCACCCTGTTCTCGACACTTTGGTCCATGAAGTCATTAACTTGGCTTTCAAGCACTTTAAATATAAAGAAGGGTAAAATCATGACACTAAAGGAAACATCATATGAAGTGACCTTTATTCTACCTGCAGACACGTCACTTTTTTCCCTATTAAATTCACTTTCTGCTGTGTGTTTATCTGTTATTGCAGGTACCATGGTCCCAACACTGCTAATATGCACATAGTGGCAGATCTCTATGCCGAGGTTATAGGAGTCTTAGCTCAGGCAAAGTAAGTACCTCTTGGCTGATAAAAGCCTCTTTTTTCAACATCGGTGTTGATCAGATAACTGAGGTAGTCAGTAAGCCTGTAATTTAGAGTTAAGACCCATCTCCTCCAAACTAGGACTGGAAATGCTCCTCTGTTTGTTTTAGTTTCTGAATCTTAGCAGCGGGGCATGAACCCTTGACGTAGAGGTCCGGATGGTTAACATTCAGCTTATGTTCGCCTCATTCCATCACACACTCGGCTGCTCTCCTGGACGTCTGTTGCCCTGCAGTTGCCATAGAACTGTTCCTCTGTGTATGTCTGCTTTATTTCCATTGAGTTTTTGACAGATTGGGAAGTATCCTGTTAACGGTCAGGTTTGGGTCGTTATAGAGGTATTAGAAGGCCTCATTTTGTTAAACTGTGAACCTGATGACAGTAGATGAAGGATTGTGTACACACACACACACACACACACACACATATTACACTGAGAATTGAAGTGAAAACATTGATTGTATTTTTTTTTGCAGTGGTGGGATATATTAGTCAGCAAGGGAAATGTGCATTTGACAGCATCAGGATGCACTATGTGTGATGCTCTGGGCAATGTTCTGCTGGAGAACTTTGGGACCTGACATTCATATAGATGTTATTTTGACACTTATCACCAACCCAAGCATTGTGTCTGACCACTTTATGGCAACAATTCTACTTGACAGCAGTGACCACTTTCAGCAGGTATTCTGCAAAAAAAAAAAAATGTTTAGGCATTGTTTGAGGAACAGGACAAAGTTCAGAGTGTGGATTTGCCTCCAGTTTCCCCAGATCTCAGTCCAGTTACGCATCTGTGGGTTGTGCTGGAAAATCAAGCCTGTTTCATGACTTAACTCACAGGACTCCAAGCAGCTGCTGCATTGGTACATGATACCACAGAATGCCCCGGCTGGTAATACATGTAACAATTAATTTGGAATTACTCAATTATTAAGACTCAATTATTAACGATCCTGCTACTCATAGGACGCTATGGTTGTTATTGTTGAAGTGCACACTGGGTAGTGATGTTACATGGGCGCAGTGGTAGTGGATGTCTTCTAAGGTTTTACTTTCACTTTCAGGATTCATTAATGAGGCAGAGGCAGCTAATGGTCAACTGAAGGTCAGCTAAAAGTTTGTTGGGAAATTTGGGAGCTCTGCATTACATTTTAGGCTACGCTTTAAACCAACAGCATCAGTCCAGTTTCCCAGCAGTTGTGATGCACTGAATTATTTAAATCCACACAGAGTGAAGTGACGAGAGCAGAGCCGGGGGCTTTTGGAGCTGTGTTCTCCTACATGCGGCTTCCCAAATTTTTCAACTTTTTTATTTTTGGGAAAGATGTGAAGCTAATATTAGAGTTTCTTTAAGGAAGCGTTCACTGCTTCCAACTTTAGTGCTGTGTGCAAACAATTAATGTCATCTACCCTTTTTTTTGGCTATGTATTTTAATAATTGAGAGTAATTCCACCATATTAAGGCTTAAAAGTGATACCAGCCGAGATTCCTTTTTGGAAGTCTTGTGAAGTTCATGCCTTAACAAGTCAGAGCTGTTTGGCAGCATGAGGCAGATTGGCATGTATACACACACACACACACACACACAGGAAGATGGGTTAATGTGGTCTTTAAAGAGGACCTCTGTGGTCTGTGTCTGCTTAATGTAAAAGTGAGCTTTAAATGTAGCCTTGTTGCAGTGTGTATGTAGGGTATAGATTGTGCTTCTTGACTTAAAATGACTTGCTTAAAGCTACTAGAAACATTGCTCCTCTTCAGTCCTTTAGATCGTCTTCTGGATTGAGTAGTGTACATTGTAAAGCACTTCATGTTTGCTATAGACATTATTTGTGCCATGGCTGACATAATTTAATACCTCCTTGTACTGATATGACAGAATATTTACACATCAGTTTACATGGGATTATTATAACCTTGGGTTATTTCTGCGGCTCGTTTTATAGCAGGTAAGCAATGCCTTATCATTTACTGACGCAAGAACATACAGCTTGTATAAATGATTGACGTGACTCATCCACGCACGGTCTTAATCACATTTCCCCACCCATTCATGTAAAACCTGTCCTGTCTGAATAGGTCTTCTCCCTAAATGAATTCTAAACCAGATAGGTGAATTATCCTACTGAGCTTGATCATATCTATCTTCATGTTATGGAGACACGGAGTGCAGTGAGTGGAGATGTGAAGCTGATTCTCTGTCTGTGTCCTGCACTCAGGTTCTCTGCAGTGAAGAAGAAGTTTCTGAGTGAGTTGAAGGAGCTACGTCAGAAGGAGCAGAGCCCATACGTGGTGCAGAGCACCATCAGCCTCATCATGGGACTCAAGTTCTTCAGGGTGAAGATGTACCCTGTGGAGGACTTTGAGGCTTCCTTCCAGTTCATGCAGGTGTGTGTTTGACTGGATGAGCTGTTCACACACACCGCTCTAGGCATGTGTGCTCAGTGCCCTATAGTGTTCACTGTTGTGTGTGTAAATGTGTGTTTCACTGCACGGATTGGGTTAGAAGCGGAGAACAAATTCCTTTGTGGCCAATATAGTGATTCTAATTCTAAAGTGATTCTAATATATATAGAGGGAGTAAGCAGTGGTTTTAAGTTGGCCTGAAATAAAACTTTCCATGTCTGTGTTACATTTTATAAGGTGTGTAATCCTATTGGCGTTGTGTTCTGAGAGTGGTGGTTGAGGTCACTTCTGTGTATAGATTCCAGAGCATGTGTGAAAGCTCGCTGTGTATTTCACACTCGTGTCCTCTGTTACAGGAGTGTGCTCAGTATTTCTTGGAAGTGAAAGACAAAGACATCAAGCATGCTCTGGCTGGACTCTTCGTGGAGATTCTGGTGCCTGTTGCAGCGGTGAGGACGTGAAGCGTTCGCCGAGGCCTGAGAGATTCTTAACTGTCCTGCTAATTGGTCACTAGGAGATGCTTTGTGTTTGATTCATATTCATTAGGAAACAACTGAAAAACTGAATGGCTACTTTATTGGAAACCTCTGCATTGTATCTGCCTTGATGTAAAAACCACCCTATTTATCAATGATCAGTTTTGTCCATGTATCTGCTGGATATCACTGCATATTGGCTGGATATGGTACCACATATTACATTCTAAATCATAGAGTGGTTTACTAATTATTTAATATCTGGACAATAGTGTTCTTGTGGTTTTGTGGTTGTGTTCAATGATGAAAGAGCTACATACGGTAGTTCTTTAAGGTAAGCAGGGAGGGGGAAGGGGGGAGTCCCAATAAATGGCCTATAAGTGGAAGTACAAGGACATAATATTTTTTATAAAATGGTGGATTAAGGATATAGAGAGATAAAAATAGGACAGCGCTTGTATAATATCCAGTATATTCAAATTAAGGGTGGCACGGTGGTGCAGCAGGTACTGTTGCAGTCACATAGCTCCAGGTGCCTGGAGGTTGTGGGTTCGATTCCCGCTCCGGGTGACTGTCTGTGAGGAGTTGGTGTGTTCTCCCTGTGTCTGCGTGGGTTTCCTCCGGGTGCTCCGGTTTCCTCCCACAGTCCAAAAACACACGTTCGTAGGTGGATTGGCGACTCAAAAGTGTCCGTAGGTCTGAGTGTGTGAGTGCATGTGTGAGTGTGTGTATTGCCCTGCGAAAAACTGGTGCCTCCTCCAAGGTGTATTCCTGCCTTGCGCCCAATGATTCCAGGTAGGCTCTGACCCTGAAGTGGATAAGAGTTACAGATAATGAATGAATGAGTGAATAAATATTCATATTAAGTGCTGAAGATCTTTTATCTGTGAGCTGAATAAATATACTGGATATACTGTATATATATTATACGTGCAGTCTGATTTTTAGTTCTCTTTAGTTTGTTTGTCATGGACTCAGCATGTGAGAAGGATTTAGGAGTACAGCATATTTTTTCTTGTTCTATAGAAATCAGGTAAAAATAATGGTAGTAAACGTGTTACTTTGTTTAAAATTAATCTAGATTTAATTAACCGTAACCAAAAATATATATTCATTAATCTTACCTCTCTTTTCTTTCTCTCTTTTGATTGCAGGCTGTGAAGAATGAGGTGAATGTCCCTTGCCTGAGGAACTTTGTTGAGAGCTTATATGATACAACGTTGGATCTGTCCACTAGAAAGAAACACTCTCTGGTCAGACATCAGTTATGTTTTTCAAATCCTCATCACTACTAGCCTTTTCTTTTACTAGCGTAGCTATTCATAGCGACAATATATAACTAGCCTCTGCTTTATTACATGGGCAGATTCATTTCCTGGACATAGTTTGCCTTTTCCTGTAAACCTACTTTTTGGAGATTGTACATGGTATTTTATGGACAGCAATGAAATTTTGATATCTTTAGTTTAAGGCCACCATGTAAGTGTAATGTTCTTTTGACATTATATATTTTGTACATTGGGAGTGATAAATTATGTAGCTTGAGTCAAGATAATTCCCCTGTAAAGCAAAGCAGTTCCACTCATCTCCAGAACGAGCAATCCGGATGAACAGACTTTCTCTCACTCATGTTTTTTAGCATCTTGGCAGGAGGAAAGTGAGCATCTTTCAGATATATGACTCAACTGTATCTGAACACTGATCTTTGTGTGTGTGTGTGTGTGTGTGTGCGTGTGTGTGTGTGTGTGTGTGTGTGTGTGTGTGTGTGTGTGTTCAGGCTCTGTACCCACTGGTGACTTGTTTGCTGTGTGTCAGTCAGAAGCAGCTCTTCCTCAACAGATGGCACATCTTCCTCAGCAACTGCCTCTCCAACCTGAAGGTACAGTAATGATGTGCTGTTTTAGCTTTTTTTAAATTTTTGTCATCACTGCATCACTGTCCGAAAAAAAACATTGTATTGCCATTTTCAACATCTTCATTGCTTGAGTCAGAGAGGTCAAAGTTTATGTTGCATATTTTCTATACACAAAAAAATCTGATTATTGATAATTATGTTGTGACAGTAATGCATATGCAATTTGCTGCTTTTACATTATACCAGTATCATGTCTGCATTACAGAGTAAGGATCCAAAGATGGCCCGAGTAGCTCTGGAGTCTCTATATCGCCTGCTGTGGGTCTATATGATCCGCATCAAGTGTGAGAGCAATACTGCTACACAGGGGTGAGTGTGTTCTTGTTCTGTGGAGTCTTACTGTAGCCACTAACTGCAGTTTAAAGCCATGAGGAAAAGTCTTGTTTCCCCAGAGAGCTGAGCAGGGGCAGAACCACAGGAAGCAGCTTTACGTCAGCAGGACGCCCCATGAATGCCAGCTTTCTTGATGAATTTTGGGCGGGCTTGAGCAATGAAATAAAACAACACCGGTTACACCACTCCACCCAGAGTGTTATACTGAAGAAAAAAAATATGAATCCTGGAGCTGTTTAACCTACAAACAGAATGTGTATTGACATTCATTGGCAATAGTTTTTATGCTGAAGGCCGTGCGTATTGACTATGTGTGGTTTAATTGACTGGAATTGTGTAACCAGATAAAATTCCATACAGTCCCACTGGCTGGAGAGTAAACATGCTAGGCTTCGGGGTGATTAGTGAAGGTTGGGTTAAGAGTGGGTGGAAGAGAGAGAGAGAGAGAGAGTGTGGTGGGTGGTGGGTGTAGGGTAGGAAATGTCCTCAGAGAATTCCAGACTTGTCCAACTTAGCCACAAACACAGCCTTATTTGGCAGCTGGATTTGGACACAAACTATTAACAGTGCCATTCTGGAACCGCATTGCATGTCAAAAGTTTGGAAACATCACCCTGTAAAATCATGCACACAATGCGTGACTACTGGATTAGAAGTACCTACCTCGTATCTACATTCCTTGTCCATTTTATCAGCTTCACTGACCATACAGGAGCATGTTGTAGTTCTATAATAACAGACTGTAGTCAATCTGTTTCTCTGCATACTTCCTTATACTCCATATAAACTTTATTTTACACAATATAGCAGGCCATGTCACTAGTCAAGTGGTTGCTATGGCAGCCTTTTACACTGCAGACTTTGTAATTCCAAACACCGAAGCAGTAGAAAAGGGGTCAGGCCAAGCATCAATTAACCCTGAAACCTCTCCTGAAATTAATGACAAGTTTGCTGAAATGGGACGAGCTGAAAATGTGATGAGGTGCTGTTTATAGCACATCTATCTGTGTCAGTGGGCTCTGACCTGTTGATGAAATGCTTCAGTGCATTATTATTGATTGTTTTCATAAAACAATTCATTTATAATTTCCCCTTTTCTTTCCACAGCCGTCTGAACAACATTGTCACCACTCTGTTCCCTAAAGGCTCCCGCAGTGTGGTCCCCAGAGACATGCCTCTCAATATCTTTGTCAAAATTATTCAGTTTATTGCACAGGTGAGCAGTGGAGCCTCCTGTAAACACACACACACACACACACACACACACACACACATATCAAAATGCTCTGTAATCAATCGTAAAGCTCCACTGCAGAACCAAACACGTGTATCAAAATTTATGTATCGCGTTATACCTACACAGCAAATTCTCCAGTGTTAAATCAACACTATTAGTATTAACTTAACACTGAGAGTGTCAAATTATTACACTAACAGTTTTGATTTAACACTAATAGTGCTGATTTAACACTGGTGAATTTTCTGGGTACCTAATGCTGTAATGAGTGGGTAATGACAGGGTGCATTCATTTGTTTGCCAGTGTACTCACTCTAAAATGAAGACATTTAAGAGTATTAACTGTTGCATGGTTCCTCCATTTTATTTACAGTCCTTTATTATTTATTTATACAGTCCTCTTATGTTAATGTTGTTTCTTGTACCAAAGAACAGCCATAGATTAATTTTACATGGCCATTTCGTCCTCTCTTTTTCCCCATACAGTTACACAGTCTGTTTATACACTCTGCCTTTAAGACTGATATATTTAAATTTGCTTTTTTTGGAGTGGATTACACATTTTAAAATCTGCTGAAACACTCCATATAACACCAGGTTCCTAGATATCACAAAAACAAAATTCAACGGCTGTTTGTTCTAGTTTCCTATATGGATTTCATGTATTGTAGAGTGAAAAATACATTCTGAAAAATTTATATTGTTCATATGCCAAACACTTTTTGGAAAGGAGCAAAGTAATTGTGTTTCAACAATATTTACCCTTAAATAGACATACATGTTTGATAATAGTCACTTCAAATGTCCTGTATTTCCTTATGTTCCCTTATCTGAAATAGGAAAGACTTGACTTTGCTATGAAGGAGGTCATCTATGACCTGCTGTGTGTTGGAAAACCTGCAAAAGCCTTTAGTCTTAATCCAGAGGTATGTGGATTCTAAAATGATGGCATAAATAAGCTCATTTTATACACCATTTAATGGTCAGATGTGATATTTAACAGCAGTCTATGTATAACAGAAAAGAGTAAATTATTTGTTTTTGGTCTTTGCATTTTTTGTTATTAGCGGATGAACATAGGTCTCAGAGCATTCCTGGTCATAGCCGACAAGCTACAACAGAAAGATGGAGAGCCACCGATGCCCAACACAGGAGCCACTCTTCCCTCAGGAAATACGCTGCGAGTCAAAAAGACCTACCTGAGCAAAACCCTCACAGAGGACGAGGCCAAACGTATAGGTGCATATGCATTGTATGCATTCTGATCAGGGATGATACTAGATTTTTAACTATACATTGAACCAGTTATTTTCTTTAGAAGACAACAATAAAACAACAGCCATATACACTTTATATTTCTAGTTCTGAATATAAAAACAATTTGGCTAGTGGAACATTTCTGTTGCTATGGAACCTTTTAAATCTCATGCAACAGTTTCTTAATTTTTAAGATCCCTTACATCATATGATTTTATTCAAATGGCAGTCGTATAATGAGGAATAATACAGAATGGTTAAAGATACAAAATCTAAAATACTGCGCAAATATTTTAGGCACCTTTGAAAACTAGTTTTAAAATTCATCAGAGCCTTAGGGCTCCAAAACTTTTGCACAATGCTCTGTGTGAACATACAAAATAAAACAGATCAAATCAGGAACTAAAATAATGAAACTTCAGCTTGCCTTTGGTTATTTATTCTTCTGCACTTCGTTTGTGTCTGCATGTGTTTTATTATGTAGGAATGTCCCTGTATTATTCCCAAGTGCGGAAAGCCATCGACAACATCCTGAGACATTTGGACAAAGAAGTGGGACGCTGTATGATGCTCACCAACTCCCAAATGCTCAATAAAGAGCCAGAGGACATGATTACGTGAGTTGACCACAAAAAACGACAGGTGTTATGGTGTGTTACTTTACCTGGTCTGGCTCTGAGTACTGTATCATAATCACATCATCTCTAGTTTAGAGTTATTTCTGTTATTTTTTTGTTCTTGTGCAGTGGTGAGAGGAAGCCAAAGATTGACCTGTTCAGGACGTGTGTGGCAGCCATCCCACGTATTCTCCCTGATGGCATGAGCAAACTGGAGCTCATTGACCTGCTTGCTCGGTGAGTGTGTGTATGTTTTTGTGAGTGTATATTGTTGTACATTTTCAGGTTAAAAATGTCCTGACCCTGACAGTAAACAAGCAAACAAACAAACAAAAAGTGTGGTTTAAAAGATGAAAATGACCCTTCAGTTTGATACCTGTTCAATAATAAAATAAAAGCCATTGCATGTCATACTGTAAGGGGTGCGTCATTGCATATCTATGAAGACACTATTAACCCTAAAGTGTATATATTTTGGAAAAACATATTCTGCCTTCTAGATGATGTCTTTTTCAACATGAATACAGCATGCAGCATATTTGTGTAACTGGAGATTGTCTGCATTCTACTGAAAAAAATGACAAAAAGACAGCAACAAAGATGTGTATGTTTCAAGATTTACAGCCATGTAAAGAGAGAGACAAAAATAGGTGTGTCAGAGAGTGAAAGAGAGAAACAGAGAGATAGCAAGGTACAAAGCTCTCTCAACCACTGGTCAGGTTTCTCAGAAGCTTCTGGGTAACATGAGCTCTTCCTGGCCTGCAGATGAATCGGTCGTCTCAGTGCAATCTGAGCAGTGAACTGTTCTAATTGAGCCTAATTCCTCATGTTTAAGCCATTAGGTCAGCCAGGCTCAGCTGACGCTTGTTGATCTTTCTGTGGAGTTTCGCCGCTGTATGTGCCGTAATGAGAGACCCAGGAGAAGCCTATTATTTACAAGTGTTGAAACATAAAGCACTGTTTAATGTCATGGAGATTCATGAGAAAATGGATTTCAGAAGGCAAGGCACTGTCCCAGCTCATGGTTACAGCTTTCCAGAGATTTGACTCAAAGCTTAAACATTCTGCTGAAGGATTTCCCTCGTTTGTTCATTTATAATTCAGTAATGCACTTGATGAAATTCAGCCAACAGCAGCACCTCTGTTCATTCTCTTGAAATTCAGTTTGTTAACAGTTAAACAAGGGATCAGTCTGGTTTCCTTTAAAATAGATATGAGGGTCGACTTGACACATCTGCAGAGCTACACTACCCGTCAGATAACTTTTCAACATTTTTAATTAATTATGGTGCAGTAGATTTACATAGTTTCCCAAAAGCAACTATCTGCTTGAAGCAGGTGTTTTTCTCAGATTTTGGTTCAATACAACCAAAAGCTGGAATGATTGCTGTGTTAATGTGGTTTGTTTTAATAAGTTTGAACATCGCTCTTTGAATCCTGGTGTACCAGATTAAAGGATCGAGTTCTGTCTACCACACTCTGGCTTGATTTTGTTAAAATATGGATACAACATGGAAAAACGGACCAAAGACCCCTTGAATCATTGATTTCTCTGTACAGACCTGCTTTGGTTTATATAAGGATGAATTTTTGCCCACCCACAACATGGATATCATCTGACTGGTTGCTTATAGACGAGATAGTTTCTATTTCAAATTGTGGCTATTACAAATTTTTACACTTGAGATACACAAGTTGTATTATATATTATTGTACTAAGGCTGTGTGTTAGTCTTTTCATTTTACACACACATACATATATATTCCAACTCAATTAAATAGCTTTATGCAACAATAAATTTCATTTCATTTCATCTGTTTGGCTAGTTATTGACCAGCAAGTCTCACCACTTTGTGTCCAGACTGACCATCCACATGGATGACGAGCTGCGGCTGATTGCCCAGAACTCTCTGCAGAGTCTGCTGGTGGACTTCTCGGACTGGAGGGAGGAGGTTCTGCTGGGCTTCAGCAGCTTCTTGCTGCGAGAGGTGCAGGACACCCACCAGACCCTTCTGGACTCCTCTATCAAACTGCTCCTCCAGCTTCTCACACAGTGGAAACTGGCCCTGCTCATGTCCAGCAAGAGCCTGGACACTGCTAAGATCTGCTCAGCTGAGGTACCGTATGGAGTGTTATATTTATCCCAGTCACCATATGGAGATCCATATCAACCTGTTTAGTGCTGAGTGCTATGTAATGCTGGACATGGTTTAGTCTGACGAGTATTTAGACCTTCAGATTACTTAATGGTAGTAATTTGGTTTTGGTGTGGAGGGTGGGTGGACAGTTGGACAAGGGCCCGATGTAAAATATTTGATAATAATTATTATCATGGTTCAAATGAAATTTTGCTTTCAATGTGCATTTTAAATATACAAGTTGATTAGAATTTGCGGTTTTTATTTGCGGGTCTTGTTTTTAATATATTTTCATTTGTTAGGAGTTTCATATTTATAAAATGCATATGGAACATATGCATGACACATTCCATTGTATAGAAACAAACCTATGTATGTGGTGTGTGTGGTGTGTTTGTGTGTGTGGTGTGTTTGTGTGTTTTTGTCTGTGTGTGTGTGTGTGTGTGTGTGTATGTTAGTTATTACAGGGGGGCTCCAGTTCCAGGCTCGTTCCCGAACGAGCTCCTCACTCTGCAGTGCTGCATGCTCTGGAGGGCTTAGCTCTAGTTCTTCTTTGCTCTTGTCACACTGCCACGCGGAAACTGGCCGTGGCCATCCTCAGAGAGGTCCGGCTCATCCTCCTGACCAATGGACATAATGAGGTCAGAAGTTCCTCTCACACACTGCAGGTCGTATCTGCACTAGTTTGTGCATCGGTGAAGGTGCAATTCAGCTATTGAGGTGCAGCATCATTCAGAAATAGATATGAAATGGTTCAATGTAGAGAAACCTAAGGCTCTGACTGCTGTACTGTGATGATGACAGAAAGACCGGGTCACTGTGTCTATAGCACAAATGTTGTCATGTTTTACGCCACAATAAAGAGTGTCACATGAAACTAGTCTGAATAAATTTGTTATATTATTCAGAATTACAGAAAAATCAGTGAACTTCTTCATTAAGCTTATTTTTTAGGCTCTACTTGTAATTACTGGCTGATTCTGTGGGGTGGGGATGTAAAGAAATGCAGTGGTTTTTGTGGTTTAGGAGAGTTTCCCAGTGTAAACACAGTCCTGCTTGTTTCTGAAAGCTGGTTTGTGGTGTGTTTGTGTATTGAGCAGGAGGATGAGCGACCTATGCTGGACGTGCTGGATCAAGTGGCCCCGGGGATCGTGGAGAGTTTCAGCGGTGTGGTCAGGGACTCGGTGAGTAGCCCTTTATGTATGGGCATGTTTTAGCGGCCTCTCCTGAGGCAGAGCCCAGACCAAACAGACGCAGCTTCTGTACAGCAACAAAGTCCCCTCTGTTTGGAGTCGTTATGTATTTGCATTCTGCTCCCGTTTAAAACACACACTGTCCTCAGAGATGCAGCAGACTAACATGGACATCCTTCATTCATAGAGAGTTATTTAGACCTTTAAATTATTTAGTAAGTCAGTCAAGTTAGAATCGTGGATGTATAGGCAGGGGTTTTAGACTTTTGGGGAGTATTTAGGATATATTTGTCTATTATGCAGGCATCTACACACATACAGATCAGTAAACTAAAACATTTAGGAGGATATTGGTTAGATTCATGGTAATAAAACACATCTGTCAAATATCACTGTCATAGATATATTATATATAGAGATTCATTGGCCACATTTGTTGGGTGGCCACCCCTGCTCACCCCTGCTTTACATAGCAGATTAAACTATGTAAAACAGACACAACATGAGTAAAAAAATAAGGGACCATATATATAGGAGTGGCAAAAATTGAAAAAACTGTGAAAACAAGAGCTTGGGTGTGACTCACTGAATGCTGCTGCCTGCTTGGGGTTGAGTTATGTGTGGCTCATTCTCATTTAAAGGAACAGGTACTGAAAATTGTCGTTCTGAACAGAGCCTGTTTAAAAAATTTTTTGGTCAAAATTTGTAATTTTGACCAAAAAATTGTTCCTTTTCTTTTAAAGTTTTGAATATACATGGTGTTATACAGAGATACAAGCGGCACTCTTCTTCATCCTATCATATATTTATCTTTTTCTGTGGGGCTGCTCTCACTGATAATCCATCCCCTAGGCATCGGTGCCATTGGGCCAGCAAGCTGATTTGCAGTGGCTGGTGGAGTGGAGCGGAGGCCTCCTCAGCAGCCACTACGACGTGCTGAGTCCCTCCAGAGTGTGGGTGGTAGCTCAGTCGGTGCGGGACCCCTGGACCCTCTGCCTCTTCAGCTTCCTGAGACAAGAACATCTGCCCAAGCACTGCCCCACAGCTCTGAGCTATGCCTGGCCTTATGCCTTCACTCGCTTGCAGCTGCTCATGCCCCTCATAGAGCCCAGGTCAGTAACACTCACCATCAAACTGACTATGTTGTGTCAATGATATTTCATGAGAATGTGGGAATCAGGGCCTATATTCTGGGAAAAAGAAATTTAATATGACGCTCGTCTGCTGTGGAAGTGACACAACACAGACATCTGGTAATGCACTCAGTTTTCAGGGGCAATTTAAGACCCTCCACTGTTAACAACACAGTTAATGTGAATTTCACATGCTAGCACATTTTCACATATATTTTATTTACTTAGTGATGGTGGAACTACTCAGATTTCTCTTGCATTTTGTCTTAGTGGTTGGCTTAGGAGGGGATTTGTGGGGCGGCACCTTCAGACAAATCTATAAAAGCTTGAGCTCTAAAATTGATTTAACATTTAACCCTATATAGATATTGATTTCTGCCAAATACTTGGGCAAATTAAAGTTTACTGGAGTACATTATGCTAAATATATTTTTTCTTCATCTTTTAGCAACCCAGCAAATGCTAAAAAGACAAGCTCAGCAGGTTCAGGAGACAGTTTTGTTTCTCTCTGGAGGAATTACTTGATCCTCTGCTTCGGTGTGGCCAAACCCAGCATCATGAGCCCCGGTCACCTCAGGGCCTCTACTTCTGAGATCATGACTCCGACCAGTGACAGCAACAGCAGCTACGACAACAAGGTGAGGATTTCCACTAATCTCTGACTGAACTACAGCTAGTGAATTGAATTTATGAAATCCTGTTGGATTACACTTTTGATAACATGGCCATACATGGCTAAGAGAAGCCTGGTGGGGGGCAGCCGTGGCCTGGTGGGGGGCAGCCGTGGCCTGGTGGGGGGCAGCCGTGGCCTGGTGGGAGCAGCCGTGGCCTGATGGGTAGGGAAATGGACTTGTAAACGGAAGGTTGCCAGTTCAATCACCAGAGCCAGCAGGTCATGACTGAAGTGCCTTTGAGCCAAGCACCTACCCCCAAACTGCACCCTTGGCACCATGGCTAGGGCGGCCCATCTCTCCGGGCATGTGTGCTCGCTGTCCCCTAGTGTTCACTAGTGTGTGTGTGTGTGTGTGTGTGTAAATGTGTGTTTCATTGCACGGATTGGGTTAAATGCGGAAAACAACTTCCTCGGTGCACAAGCGATTTTAATTCTGTTCTAATGAGAATGGGTCTAGCTGTTTTGGGTGGGTAGGTACAGACGTTGGAATTTAGTGTTCTTGTTTTTGAATATCTTTTCTGTATTGTTCTTAATGTGCAGTGTGAGAAATCTCATTGTAAAGCAGGTCTATTTAAGACAAAGCTTGACAGTCTTGTTTTGTTACTGTGGGGTTATCATTGTCATCAGACATTAGCATAATTCGGTATACTGTCTGTATGTGCTGTGATTAGGTTGTTGGGACTCCGTCAGTGGCCTGGCTCCTGAAGCAGCTGGTCCCTCTGATGCGTTCTGAATGCATTGAAATCACAGAGGCTCTTGTGCTAGGCTTCGGACGCACAAACTCACTGGTCTTCAGGTACTTTACATCAGTTTTATTCCTTATTTCTATTCCATTAAAGGTAGGCTAAAAAAGATATTTAGTCCTGTTGTGTATAATTGTGTTATTAAATATACTCTGATCTGTCTCTTAGTCCAGATTGAGACCAGAAATAATGACCTGATTATTTTCAGACTCCACATGAACACTTTGGCCCAAATCCATGGCTCATTCTGTTCTTTGTTAAATTAATTTTAGATCAAATATCCCTTACTCTGAATAAACATACAGTACCGACCCAGGGTCTCATTACAAATTTCGTTTCCTGGAGTCATTAAAGTATTAACGGAGTACAAATGACTGCAGTATAAACTCAGACTAGCCTGTATTGATCCATCAGCTGGATTAATTCTATCATGTTTATGTGTTTTCTGTGCAGGGAGCTTATAGAAGAACTGCATCCTCTAATGAAGGAAGCTTTGGAAAGGAGGCCTGAGGTCAGTAATTAAAATTTAATGATGACGATGTTGGTTTTGCATTGGGTTAAATATGTAATATCATTATAAACACTGCAGAAAAGTGGACGTTAAAAGTACACATACTTTCTATTAATAACCCGTGAAATGGAGAATACGTTAATACGTTTAAAGTGAGTGGAATGAAGAAGTACACAGTGTAAGAGATACTCTAATGTTTCCTGATGTGTAACCAAGTCCTGAATATCTGCATATTTCATGGGCCCGTATTGTTAATGTCACTGAAATGTGGCTTGTTTTAGAATAAGAAACGCAGGGAGAGGAGAGATCTGCTGAGGCTGCAGCTGCTGCGGATCTTCGAGCTGTTGGCTGACTCCGGGGTCATCAGTGACAGGTAGGAGAAAGATGGACATTCACTCAAAGTCCAAGTGTGTGTACAAACTCCTTACGAGTTGCCCTTGTTTTAAACACAGATGTTGTGTTGGGCGCCCATGGCTTCATTTTGGGATGCTCTGGAAAGTCACCATGCTCACTGCCAATTGTCAGCGAGAGTATAAAGCAGACATATAAACATATAAGGATGATGCCTCAACTAATGATCCAACATCAGTACCTGACATCACTAATGCTCTCACGGCTGAATGCCATTAAATCCTCAAACCAATGTTCCAACATTTAGTTTAAAGGCATCCTAGAAGCTGTTACTGCAGCACAGGTGGATAAACTCCTGATTAATTCCCTTGATTTCAGAGAACATGTTGGACAAACTGGTGTTCACATCACTGTAAACATTTTTTTTTTTACAAATTACAATACATAAAATCTGATACCTTTTCCTGCTCTCACTCTCTCTCTCTTTCTCTTAGCACTAATGGAGCTCTGGAACGTGATACTTTGGCCCTAGGTGCTCTGTTTTTGGAGTACGTGGACTTGACCAGGATGCTCTTGGAAGCTGAGAATGATAAAGACCTTGAAATTCTAAAAGATATTCGAGCTCACTTCAGTGCCATGGTGGCCAACCTCATACAATGTGTGCCTGGTAAGGGGAAGCTATAAAACACAACGCAAACATGACTTAACTCACTTAAGAGAGCCTGTGAATGTCTGATGTTATTCTCCACTTCAGAGTCTGCACTAAACCTTTTCCAATATGGCAGACCCTATGTGCGTGACCTGCTCTGTGAAGAATAAACTGGTTAATTCTAGGGTTACTTCATTCTATAACAAATGAAAGTCAACTGAAGTACATAGCTTCACAGTATCTGGTTCACAGTTTATGGACATTTTGCTAAATCAAGCTTCGCCAGATCCATAATTGTGAAATTACAAATATAAATGTCATCTGTGTGGCTAAAAACAACCCAGTGTTTTGGGCCATATGAATGTTATCTTTCTGTTAATATAAGATAGTTTTAGATGCTTGTCTTATACAGAATGAAACTGATCGGCTGGGAGATATTTTTTACATAGCTGTCAAGCCTCTAGACTTGCTTATTCAGTTTCAGACACTGTATGGCTTATCTATTAATGAAACAAGATAGAGATACAGACCTGAAGTCGGAGTCACAGAGACTTTCCATAGCAATTGCTTATCTTAAACACTATGTTTATAAGAATGTCCTTAGATGCAATTCTTGAAACAAAGCTTAAGAATTATTAGAATATTCTCTTAAGAATGTGATCTTAAGCTGCTCTAAAGACACTCCATTATTTTCTTACTTTAATGTTTTAAATACAAACGAGATAACCACTATTGATTCCACTTTTGTGGAGTGTAAGGCTTTTGTAATGTAAGAAAATATTTAAGGACATATAAAACAAAATAATTAACAGTATATAAATATATTTCTTTAGACACTTTTGTGAATCCAGCCCCTGCTCCTTTAACAAATCACCTTTTCTTTCATTCTACATTTTGCCAAGAATAAATGTCCTGATTTTGGTCATGAGGTAATACTTTGCTTTTGGAAAAGACCACTTTTTTCTTTCACAGTTTAGGAAAAGGAGTCCATCTCTAGGCAACAAATCTCTGTCCACTGCTGTCTGCATGACCGCTGACGTAGGGCTCCGTTTTGGACCCAACAGACACCATTCTTAAAATAGCAGGAGATTAGGAGAATGACTTCAAGGGCAAATGCCAGGTCACGCTGTGCTGAAAGATAAACAGACTAACTCATAAAGGGACAAAGATAAAAGCAGAGATCAGAATCTGGACCTGACACCACTTAAAAGTGATTTGGATATAAGCCAGTATTCAGTAAGGTGTCATGATTAGCCACAGCTAAGTTTTTAAAAATTTTATAGACATTTTTTTCAAAAATCCACAAAAACAAGTCTATTTGAGCTTAGTTAATAAATCAGCACTATTTCAGACATGAATTTGACAAGTCATGCTATGCCAATAGCAGTATGCTATCTGCATTAGCCACATAGCTCCAGTGCAACCTAAAGAAGCAAAGTTCTGACAGTAAACAAACATTTGATTCTACTACACTTGGGGTAGGAATGTGTTCCTATAAACATAGCTTTGAGTTTCTTGTTTCATGCTATTCTGACTGATAATGAATGTATCTCATTCTGTTTTCTCTTCAATCTTTCAGTGCACCATCGCCGCTTTCTTTTCCCGCAGCAGAGTCTGCGCCATCACCTCTTCATCCTCTTCAGCCAATGGGCCGGGCCATTTAGCATCATGTTCACGCCCTTGGATCGCTATAGTGACAGGAATCATCAGATTACCAGATACCAGTACTGTGCATTGAAGGTAAACTAACTATGCTCTGACTAGACTCAGAACAGGACTACAGCTGCTTTTAGCAATAACATATTACAAAGGTTTCATTTGCATAAAGCAGATGTTTGCTAACATTTACTTTTGAAACTGAGTTTCATGTTCACCAACGGTTTCCTTTCCAAACTGTTGATAAAATCACACGTTGAGACTCATGTTCCCAGAGAGTAGTTTTAGATGCCTGAAGTATGCATGAGTGCTAACATCATAATATTAATGAGGTTTATTGTTAATCCCAAGAGATCACTTTGGTTTTCTAGTTTTTGCAAAAAAAATGGACATCTCTAAATAGTTTTGAAAAGTATAAATCAGGAATAAATTTAAAAACCTTTTGAAACATTCTCCACTTGACAGCGCTAATATTTCTTGCCAGCAGCTAAATTTAAATGTCAGGTCTGTTACTAATCCTGGCTGCGGATATTAACTCTACTATCTTTATCCTCCTGTGACGGAATATAGAACTAAATGTGGAACAAGAGTGTGCTGTAGACATTTATAACACCAGACACATTAACACTTACACACACACACACATGCATACACACACAGAGGGACAACAGGGGGTTCACTAGGTGATCCAGCCCTGATGAAATATATGTTTGTCTTGCATTTGTACTCAGGGATGCCACCAGCTGATGATGTCATAGGTGATAAGTGATGACAGTAAACACTCAGTGTCTGGTGTGTCCCACTAGCAATGAGGGATGTTGTAACTGCTATGCATCCCAGCACCTTTTTTACCTCCTGCTGTCTCTGTGTGTGTCTCTGTGTGCATATGTATGTGTATGTGTTAAAGTGTATGTCTTCAGCTTCCTGAGCTTGTCTTTACCTCTATTCAGAAACAGTCCAAGGGTCTGTAATCTGATCCTGAGCAGTCATCGGTGTAAAGTGTGTAATTTCAGAGCCTTTGGATAGTTCAAAACATAAGACAGAACATGATATGAATGCACTGGAGTATGTACTGTGCTTTGTTTCTATGGCCTCTGCCTTTTTGTCATGAGGGGCTTATGTTCCTCAAAGCACAAATAAAATGTCTCTTCTAAGCAACTTCGTAAAGAACAACATTGCTTTATTTGTTCAGTAACATACTGCACTCTGTAATTGCAAACACATCCACAACCTATGTCCCAATCTAAGGCTACATAATGGGGACAAAATATAAATATTGCAGTTGGCACAGCAAAGTGGATAAGCACACAGCTATAAGTGGTAAAATGTGGTTTGATTTCCAAATGTTCAGATCAATATTGTAATATTATTGCTACTTTGTGTATTGTAATATGGGGTGGCATAGATTAAAACACACTAGTGAATGAATAGTCCAAAAACACACGTTGGTAGGTGGGTTTGATACTCAAAAAAAAGTGCCGATAGAGGTGAGTGAATGTGTCGCCCTGTGAAGGGTGTGACCCCTCCTTGCACCCAGTGATTCCAGGTAGGCTTCGGACCCACCGCAACCCTGAACTTGATTAGCGGTTACAGACAATAAAGGAACGAATGAATGAATGTTGAATGAATAATGAGACATGGTTGAAGACTGGCAAGCATTATAACAAAACAGACTGATGTTTGATGAAATGCATAAACACATGTAGTCCTTTAAGTGTCCATTCCACCAGCAGAATGGAAATATACTCAGATACTTTCAATTAACATTATCACACAAAGTATCTTTCCCCATAAATGATGTTATCATATTAACTAGGTCACTTAGTAAAAGTAGATGAAATTCAAAACACGTCTTTCTCTGTTCCTCTTAGGCTATGTCCACTGTACTTTGCTGTGGGCCTGTGTTTGACAACGTGGGCCTCTCTCCAGATGGCTACCTCTACAAGTGGCTGGACAACATCCTGGCCTGCCAGGATCTGCGAGTATGTAGCTAAGTATTAAGCACACAGAACATATTAGAGTTAAAAGGGTTCATTTTGTCTGAGGTCTATTTGCAGGAATTGTCTTCATCAAATCATTTTACGATCAATTATCTGACTGATTTTCAATGAATTACTATTGCACTCACTTTTGTCTTTGATTTAAAATGACAGACAAAAGATATTTACATATATTTTTATCAGTTTATTCTATCAGCTTAGGTCAAATGATGTTTGACATTTCCTTATTTATGTTTGCATTGGAGCAGAGGATGTTGTAGATAACAAGTGGAAAATTGAAAGATATTTATGTGTTTGATAAATGTAGGTGGCATGCTATATCAGCCAGGGGTTGGAAGATACAAATTTGCATTTACTATTGTCAATTCCATGGAACAATATGTGCCATACAGTGTCAGAATTCATTTAGTCTAGTCTGATTGTCATCACATAACAAGGAATTGTGTTTTGAGACAAGTACGTAGTACCAACTGATGAGATAAATCGCCTACAATCACTATTTGTTTACCAGGTTAGCCCTGTAGGTTTTGTAATTTATTTTTTTGGGCCAATCACTGTGATGTATATATTTCACTTTAGCCAACACTGACAAATGATGACAAATATTATCAGGTGTGGTGGTTTTTTTATTATTTGATCTCAAACATGATATTTAGTTGGCAATACTTAAGGAGGTGCTCACAGTCTCAAATAACAAGTTAATCACTGTTATTTGTTAACGAGTTAATCACTGGTGTAAGCAGTGCTGAAAGGGTGTGTCTCTGCAGGTGCATCAGCTGGGCTGTGAAGTTGTGGTTCTGCTGCTGGAACTGAACCCTGATCAGACTAATCTCTTCAACTGGGCAGTGGACCGCTGCTACACTGGTTCCTACCAACTGGCCTCAGGCTGCTTCAAAGCCATTGCCACTGTCTGTGGAAGCAGGTGAGCAAGCAGGAAGTTAAAAATGGAGTGTCAGTGTCCTTTATTGGGGCAACCATGGTCTAAAGGTTAAGGAAGTGGGTTTGGTATCAGAAGGTTATCGATTTGATCCCCTCTATTTGGCAGGAAAATGTGGGGTGGAGGATTGAGGGAACAGTGCTGTCTCCTCCCTTAACATCTATGTATGACATGTCCTTGAGCAAGGCACAACTAAGTTTGGTGGTCCTGACTAATTTCAAAATTCCTTTTACAGTAGCTAGTACTTCTTTTGATCACTGACATTAAGGTTAGGCTTAGGTGTAGTGTTTATTAGCTACCGTGATCAATATTTCAGTGGACAGTGCTCACAAATTAGCAGATTCTACATTGTGTGTGTGTGTGTGTGTGTGTGTGTGTGTGTGTGTGTGTGTGTATGTGGGTGTGTGTGTTCACTACAATGGATGAGATGAATGTGGAATATTTGAAATAAATTAAGGTGTAATGAAGAGCTGAATTATAATTATATTATAGCAGAATGTTGTAAATTAGCAAACTCTGTGTTGTTTTTAAAGATTTTTATATTGATCATCATTTTAATACTGCAGTGGTTTCTTGTAACTGGCTCAGTTCACTGATTAACAGTATTGCATATTTAATATTTTTTGGGGTTGGGGGGGCGGGGGGTGATCCATTATTTTGTCAGTGGCTTTTGTCCTTTAATTAGTGATGGAGCAAGTGTTTTTTAAGACGGTAATGAATTAGTTTTTCATACATCAAAGAGTATTTCTCCGCCAAATTCCCCAGCAGGAATAGCCTTCTCCACTCTGTGGGGACCTGGCTCAGTATTCCAGCTTGTTTTAATGCTAATTTGTTTACAAGCTCATTGCCAAGAGAAGGAGCACATTTGGTGAGAACCGGAGGCCTAATTGTGTTTACAGGCTGCTTTTAATGAACTAAGGCTAAACAAGAGCATTTGCTTTAGATCAGCGCTGAGCAGAAAAGGAAAGCCTTTAATGACTTATTCATTCTTCATTGTTTTAAATTACATGTTGTTATTCTTTATGCAGGAATTACCCATGTGACATTGTGACATTACTGAACCTCATCCTCTTCAAAGCATCAGATACCAACAGGGAGATATATGAAATGTCTATGCAGTTAATGCAGGTGAGTGAGAAGATATAGACAAGACAAGATCAAGACAAGACAAGTTATGGAGTTGTGTTTGAGTTTTAAACTGAACTTTATTAATGCCATCAGTTCACATTCCACCAGTTAACACAGAGCTTTTTATACATGGTGACTAGGGCTGTGTCATAGCGCATCGTTCTCAATAATATCATTGTGATTTTTAAAATAAATGTAAAAATCAATATCATGATATTAGTGATATTCAGGCTTGTTTACGTAATAAGGTCATGCAGTTACCCATAATGCGGAATACGTTCTTTACATGAGTCATAATTCATATAACATTGATTTTGTTGCAATAGTTCTTTTTTGAAAATAATAAAAGTTTATTTCAGTGTTTTGTTCACATCGGCAAGAATATCATTATCGCCAAAAATACCCTGAAATATCATGATATTATTTTATGGCCATATTGCCCACCCCTAATGGTGATATAAGCTCATGTACAGATGCTCTAGATCATATTTTCTTATTGGCTTCACTACCATTTTAAACAGCTCTCCCAAAGCAGTTTTTGAAATCTCCTCCCAAGAAGATGCGTTTCCTACTCTGTTAGGACTATGGTGGTATTACTGTATGAGGGAAATGGACATGTTTACAAAAGATACTGTAATGATTACATTTTTAAACTTTAACCTTTCTACACGCCAAAGCATATGCTTCATAGGTGTAATATCCCTCTGAAATAGAGTGAATCTAAGTAGCCAGAAAAAGAAATTACTTTTTGAAGTATGTATGACAAAAGTGTGTGTTTTTTCTATATTTCCCAGATTCTGGAGACTAAGCTGTGTGTGTATTCAAAGAGGATCTTGGAGGAGCGGAGCAGCAGTTTACTATATGGTACACACGGCCCTCTGCCACCACTCTACACCCTCTCTCTCCAACAGCTCTCTGCCCAGCTCGCCCGAATGTATCCAGAACTCACCCTGCCACTGTTCTCAGGTTAATATCTTTTTGTGTGTCGATTGCTGGATCACTCTTTAAAAAAATAAACACATTAGCGTTTTTAAGTTAACAGAGTGGCATATTCATAATGCACCATGGTATTAATAGTGAGTTGATTTCTTTCTGCCTCATCATTTTATGTAAATGTTATAATTTTAATAAGCTAAATTTTACATTAGATTTTGGAACATTGTTATATCATTACATACATCTATTGCTATTGTGCTTCACATCAATCATACTTTGCATTTTTGTTCATTATTTAAATCTAAAAACATTTAATAATGGGGTAAAAATGGTACTGATTTGCATGTAACTTATTTACTAGATGATTGTTACAGTTTTAAAAGTATTCAAAATTAGATTTAATAAGATTCTTGTCTAAACTATAACATTAAGCTTATATTAATAAAGAAGATGTGTCATTGTTATTCTTGTAATTTCCTCTTCCTAAAATGTCCCACTCACTTTTTATTACAGAGAACTACATGTCTGTGATTGTATTCTTATTATTTTTCCGCTCTTTCGTAATCTAGAGGTCAGTCAAAGGTTTCCCTCCACTCACCTGAACGGCAGACAAGTGATGCTGACCTACCTGCTGCCCTGGCTCAAGAACATTGAGTTGGTGGACGGTGGCCTCCTGCCGGCCTCCTCCAGCCCTGCACACCCAGCAGGCGAGAGGAAAAGGCAGAGCTTCAGCATAGCCCCACCCTCATCTCACCTGCCAGGCTCAGGATGGGGCTCTCCACAGGCCACTGCCCTCGTCCTCAACAACCTCATGTACATGACTGCTAAGGTGGGCACAAACTCAAGTTTAGCCTTAGTTCATAGCATTATTGTATAAATGAATAATTCTCATTAAATTAAACCATATCTAAAAATGTGGAGGTTTTTTGTGTCCATTCTATTTTTAATTATATATGAATTTTTTAGGGTTTTTATATGTTACTTTAACATTGTTTTACTAGCTTTTAAGTTTTGCTTAGTTTGATATGTTTCTCTCATGAGGTGTGTTTTTCAAATTTTCAATAATTCTGCATAACTAAATGGTTAAGTAAACAAACTGATGTGAAATGCTCTTTTCTATATAGCGATATGGCTCTAAAATAATATCACAATATTTCAGGGTATTTTGGCAATAACAATATTCTTGGTGATATAAACAAAACACTGATATATACTTTTATTAATTTAAAAAACAGACCCAAAATCAATGTTATATGAATTATAATAAATTAAATATATTTAATATATATTTTATCACATTAAAGGCTTTTTTAATTTCTGATCATTTATAACCAAACAACCTCCACAAGCCACACTACATTTTTTAAAGCAAATTCCTTCTCCTCAGAGCCACTTTTCACTGTGTACTTCACTGTGGCTACATGACTCATGTAAAGAACTTATGCTGTATTATGGGTAACTGCATGACCTCATTACATAAACAAGCCTGAGTATCACTAATATCACGATATTGATTTTTTGTATCGTTTTAAAGATTATGAAGATATTATTGCAAACGATGCGATATCGCACATCCCTATTACAGAGAAACCTAACATTAGAACTGTTTCAAGTGGTGTAGAAAGGAACTAGATATCTGAGGAGTTTAACACAGGAATGTGCTGCCCATAATTCTTCTCTCACACCGCCAGTGACTTCTCACCTCCCGTCATCCACGCCACGTGTCGTTCATTGCCTGTGAGAAGTTCTGAACACGAGCTGACATTTGGTTGTCTTCTCTTCTAAACTTTGCTCAACTTTCTCACATGACTGACTCCACCCAATTCACGTCACCGACTTTTGCTGTGTTGCGTTGCTGCCAGTGTGAATGTAGAGTAAAACATTGTTTGAGTCAGATGCCTCCTGGTTCCCATCACCACAGTGTTAAAAAAACAAAAAACAACACAAAAAACTAAAGAATGTCTGCAGGGTTTTCTGAAATTAAATGTGTTTAAATCAAAATACTCTGAATGACCATGTTGACATCTCACGGACTGAGAATATCCTGTATGGAGAAATAAAACTATACATGGAATCGCTCTTCTGACTCTATATATGTGTGTGTGTGTGTGTATTTGTGTGTCAGTACGGAGATGATGTTCCAGGTGCTGAAATGGAGAACGCCTGGACGGCTCTGGTGTGCAGTGAGAAGTGGAGCAGTAACCTGCACACAGCTCTGCAGTTCCTCATCAGCCTGTGTGGGGTCTGCAGTGACACCCTCCTCCTGCCGCATGTTAGTAACTGCTTTCTCAGGGCTGGTGGTGTTGGGGGGAGCGGATGATGTCATGTGGATTTGTTAAATACAGGGCTGTAGGGCAGGGGAAATGGAAGCTAGTGGAAAGTGCTGCCCTCAGGAGCTAAGGTTGAATTACTGAGCTCCTGAGAGAATTTAAAGCAGCAACAGAAGAAGCACTGCAGCTTCACAGAACCCGTCCAGGAGAGCTACTCTCACTCCTGCGGCTTTCTGAATGTAGTTTAAATCGCAAGAATTCACAACCGAACAGATCTCTCTCTCTTTCTCTCCTTCTTGGATTTTCCCCTCTCATTTTTGCTTCTTTCTCTCTCTTGTTCCTTCTCTTCCTCTCATTTTTATTTTTTCCTTACTATTTTTATATTCTTTCTCCTTTTTCCATTTCTCTGTTTCTCGCTTTTCTATGTTCTTTTTGACTCTTCTTTCCTCTCTCACACATATCTCACACGTGTCCCATTTTCTCTTCCTATTTCTCTCTCTCTCTCTCTCTCTCTCTTTCTCTTTCTCTATGTAGATAAAGAAGGTGGTGCTCTATCTGTGTAGGAACAGCACGACTCAGACGATGACGGAGCTGCTGTTTGAGCTGCAGCAGACAGAACCTGTGAATCCTGTTGTTCTTCACTGTGATAATCCTCCATTTTATCATTTCTCTGCCACCAGCAAGATCTCCAATGTTACCTCTGGTACTCATAGCCATTCAACATGACACTGCAGTATTCACATTAACTATAAAAGTATACATATGACAGTATTCATCTGTATTTTGTTATTAATAATGTAATAAGGTGTGCAACTGACCTCTACCTCTGTAATGTGCTCTGTCTCTACAGGCACCACGTCCAGCAGCAACACAATCATTGCAGGTCAGGAAAACATACCTGACACTGATGACTCAAAGGTGTCTAAAGAGAATGAAGACAGGTGTAGTAGACCATCTCTTCAAACACACACACACTTTTTTTCCTCATTCAAACACAGCTGGTGTCTTTTACATTATATGTAAATTATGTTTAGTAGTGTTACATGTCTATAATTTCTCAGTTTATATATTATACGCTTTATTGTGTGTGTGTGTGTGTGTGTGTGTGTGTGTGTCTTGCAGGCTGAGCAGTATAATGAGGGCTCATAATCGTTTAGAATCACGATACAGCAACAGCTCCGGGGGCTCTTATGATGAGGAAAAAAGTGAGTGTTAAACCAACTTTTGCTCAAAGGAATTCTAGCTATCAGTCATTCTGCTCTGTGTTCATTTCAAGAGACTGAAAGACGTGTGTCAGGTTTGAGGT